>NC_086057.1:12731416-13076416 GCF_947568885.1 Cydia strobilella
ACGTGGCGTTGTTGCAACTGGCCCTAAGCCTTCTTTTATCTTTTTTCTTTGGAAGGTATTCTCTTCCAGAACCCTTTGATTTATATTACATATTTCGCATTTATCCTGTAAATTTACGAAAGGCTCATTTAAACCATGTCCCAAGTTGCATGTGAATTCTCGCACCGTCTAAATGAGCAACAAATTCTTTTACTAAGATGATTTTGAAATATGGATCAGTGAATTACATATATTTGAATACAAGAGAATTGCTTGCAGTAGAAGTGCTTGTCTTTACATTACTTGCACTAAATTGTTACTTGCCTAGATACTTTTACCCATTATAAAACATGTAAAAGGATTGGTACTAAGTGTGGTAGTGCAGCGGTGTGCGAGGATTAAAGTCACCATTAGAAACGCCAATAAGAAACATAATTTCTTTCAAGAGCAATATAACGGCAATTCTCTTGTGTTCAATTTCTTTGCTATTCTGAGGCTTTAATTGTGTGAGTTGGGTTTGGGTGATGGGATGAGACTGTTTTATATTCCGTGGGATTGTTGATTTTCATTGTATTGTTTTTGGGGATTCTTGTCTATTGTATATTTCATTTCAGTTCTTACCGCGCCTGTGACAGCTATCACTGTGGTACAATTTGTCACTTCAAAACTAATAGGTACTAATAGGTACCTCCATTATGGATGGTATAGAAAGGATGCCAATCTCTTATGGCAAAATTGTTGCAAAAGTGACCGCTTTCAGCTTTAAATAATAGTTCCTAATCTCTCCGGTGGCGCTAGTTAGGCTCTGGGACATGAGTATAACATGAACCATCACAGTGAACCATATAAGGCAACAAATAACCCGACCAAATTACGTAGGTTGTTTTTGGTAGTATTTCGGTGTATTCGGCGCCGCCTAATTACTGTTTTTTGATGGACACTTCTCATACATAGAGATTTGGCTCCTTTATATAGTCTCCATGCCCTCCATGTTCGAAACGTAACAAACCAGATTGACAGTTGTCACAGGCACGACAAGATATGAAACCATCTATAAGTAGTATTTTTATTATTTTGAAGCTGATGTTCTACTGGTTAGTTCAATCGCTATGGCACATATTTTCATGATAGCACTGTAGCGGTATAAATACAAAATAACTTACTTTTGCAGCTAAGTCTCGTAATTTCATATGGGATTTATTGTGTCTGTAAATCATTTATAATAAAATACAATAAGTTAGAAAATAAAGTTGTACTATCCAAATTCCTTCTTAAATTTTCACAACATTCGGTTTTTTAATATTATATTGAATGAATGAATGAATATTTATATTGAACCAGAATAACATCACATAAAACTAGACTACTTAGAATTTGTTATATTTCATTATGCTGTTCTAGACATTCTGTCAATGTCTAAAGGCTAACCTTTCTTGACAGTTTCATAAAAATGACTAAAATGATTTTATAAAAAGTTTTATTGACACAAATTGGTTGATCCTAGACTTTAAGGGTAAGATTGTGTTCATTTTATGTGGTTTCATTGAATTCATACAATTTCATAAAAAATCCCTTCTTACATAAAATTTCATTTCACCGAAAGGTTTTTATTTCGTTGAAAATTGTATTTCCCTGAATATAATATGTCTAATATAATTTTAAATGGGAATGATGGGAAACGGATCTTTCTTTGTCAAAATAAAAGAACATCAATTCATACACCATCTTAAGATTAGGGTGTTGAGATTGTTGAGGCACGGTATTGGGCACAGGGCGGGGCTCGGAGCGGTGGTGGGAGGCGGGAGTCAGCGGCTCCAGCGTCGTAGAGGAGGGGGACACGCCCCCCGCGCACCGCCGCCTCGCCAAGTCCTACAGCGTGGCCGGCAAGGCCAGGGACAAGACCGAGAAAGGTATACACTGCTATAACTGTCGCACACTACGACACTGGCTTCCGAGAGAGCGCGATAGCTGGGAGAGGTATACACTGCTGTGACCAGGCTACCATCATATCAGCAGAGTTCCTTACCTAGATATGTCCGGTAGGTAAATGAACAGCTGGGCGGCCTATGTTAGGGGCCTTTTCCGGCTGCCACTCAAGGTACAATTTTACAAGCTCCAGATTGGTAAGAACCAATCACTTTAAAATACGTCTCGCCTCGTCGTCGTTGTCACATTAAGCGTATGACAAAATAGTCTTCATTAAAAAGGTAAGTATTTCTTTTTTTTGGTTTTGCACAAATTGAGTTTAAAGTTTTGGTTGTGAACGTATTGTGTTGTACATTGTTTGGTTTGCACATTTCGGGTTCACGTAGTTCATACTTATGCTTTTTTGTACAATTGTTAATTAAATTAAAGTAGCACCCTCTTTTTACGATGAGCCAGTGAAGTAAGTGTATTGTATTCTAACGGTTGTTATTGTGTGTAGGTACTCCGCGGTCGTCGTTAATTGGCCTGACGGGGGCCGGCAGCAGGCCTGCCAGCGTGGCGCCTACTACGCCACCTAACTCTATCATCTCGCAAGGTATGTTACCCTGGTTTACCTTATTCCATGGCTTACTTTTAGTATTTTAGTTTTTAAAGATAATTGTTAATTTTATTTGTTTTTATTATTATTTTACAATGCATGTGCTCGAAAAGTGCGTTTCCTAAGGAGCCATATCATGCGGAAAATACTACTTTTCCGCATTAGTGCTTTTTGTTTTCAATTTTTTAATAATTAAACTTATTTGCCATTATATGTTTTTTTATTTACTCGCACAATGCATAGTAAAACATTGTATGTGCGTAAAGATGATTTCCGACTCGTATTCCTTCTCGGAAATCATACACTTTCCGCACTTGTTGCATAAATAGCTATTATTTATTTATTAGAGATAAATCACAAAATTTTACATGATATTTAATAGAAAGCATCATTAAACCAGAATGGTTTGTCTCGATACTCCATTCCGCAGTAATGTAAAGAATTTTGGTATAGTTTTATATTTCATACACAATTAATATTTGTTCATGAATAAATAATGATGATGAATCCCTATTAATAAGAAATATCCTATGTCCACTCCCGGGCCTAAAACTATCTCCATACCTTCTTTCAAATTAGTCAAACGAGCAGGCATAGCTGTCTTTAAAATACATGAAATTGAGTGAAAATATTTTTCATAATATGAGGACTACGTTTGCATGGAGAATCGATTGTCCCCTTTCCTCTTAATGTTCTTAAAAGGAATCGCGTGGATGGCATAGGGGTCTCAAACCAATTTCTTCACATCAAGGAATCGCAAAAAAAAACTAATCTAATGGTGAGGTTTTTTTCCAGTGTGTGATTCGGAGAAGCCGCCCCTGACTCCACTGCGTCCGAAAGTGAACTCCATCTTCCATTTGTTCGGCGAGTGGCTGTTTGAAGCGGCACTCATCGGAACTACGCCTTCCTACAACAACCAACGTAATCATTCTATTATGTTGCAGTAATGATCAGTACACTACAGCACTTTTTAGGGTTCCGTACCCAAAGGGTAAAAACGGGACCCTATTACTAAGACTCCGCTGCCTGTCTGTCTGTCTGTCTGTCACCAGGCTGTATCTCATGAACCGTGATAGCTAGAAAGTTGAAATTTTCACAGATGATGTATCTGTTGCCGCTATAACAATAAATACTAAAAACAGAATTTTTTTTTAAAGGGGGCTCCCATACAACAAACTTGATTTTTTTGCCGTTTTTTGCGTAACGGTACGGAACCCTTCGTACGCGAGTCCGACTCGCACTTGGCCGGTTTTTATTATGAAAGCTTCTAGGTTGTAATACAAGCTTAATTCATTTTCTAAAAAAAAGTATAGCAAAGAATTGTAAGTTACAAGTTTTTGTGGAAAAAAACTCACATTTCGATTATCTGAACTAACTACTCTCGCCCCCAATTACTTCGGATGATCCGGATCCTCGCTAAGACGTCCGCCAATTTTTACGTTTTTGCGATGGCGCGGTCAAACATTGTCAATGCCATGAGTGCCAATTCGGTGCAAACTTAGCGTGGTCGGAAGAGTAGGTAGAGGTTCTAGTGTAATTCAATCAAGGGTGAAATAGAAAAATGGAGCTTTGTGAAGCGATTATAGAGTTTTATCTGGTTGAATATATATATATATAATAAAATGTTTATTTTTAGAACGAGCCGACGGCACTCCACCACCGCCATCTTTGTCGGATGCCACAAGCAAGCTGAATATGGCAGCTTACCAACCAGGTAACATACATAAATAGGCCCAAAAAAATAAACTAGAATGAACTCATTGCAGGTGACTTTTTTAAACAAAACCGTACCCGCTCTTACGTACAGCTCTTAGTGCCTTATTTACTTAATCGCTTGGGAACTTCTCTCAGCGATGCCAAACTTTTTTCTCAAATCAATATCAAGTAAAGTTAAAAAATTCGATTGCTCCTCCTAGCATTCTTAAATAAGCAAGTTTACAGCTTAACTGGCTTTAACTCCAAAAGTACCAGGAACGTATAGCGAAAAGGAGTAATTTTAACCATACCTAATACCTATCCTTTTGTAGGTCGCGCCGAAGCCCTAGGCGCCTTATGTCGCGTACTTTGCTCCAAGCAGTGTCGCGAAGAAGTTTCAGCACAATACCTAGCTCGTTGCTACGCCGCCATTCACCGCGGGCTGAGAGACCCGCCTACTGCGCCCGCTGTAGTACTCAATGCGCCTGATATATTCAGGTAAACTAGTTTGAATTTTATTGCACAAGCCATAGAGTCGCGGTTTATGTGAACTGTCATGTTGCTACGCCGCCGTTCGCCGCGGGTTGAGAGACCCGCCTACTCCGCCCGCTGTAGTACTCAATGCGCCTGATATATTCAGGTAAACTAGTTTGAACTTTATTGCACAAGCCATAGAGTCGCGGTTTATGTGAACTGTCATGTTGCTACGCCGCCGTTCGCCGCGAGTTGACAGACCCGCCTACTGCGCCCGCTGTAGTACTCAATGCGCCTGATATATTCAGGTAAACTAGTTTGAACCTTATTGCACAAGCCATAGAGTCCCGGTTTATATCAACTGTCATGTTGCTACGCCGCCATTCGCCGCGGGCTGAGAGACCCGCCTACTGTGCCCGCTGTAGTACTCAATGCACCTCTTATATTCAGGTAAACAAGTTTGAATCTTAATGCTTGCCTCATAGAGTCTCATTTTTGTTCTGAGTTTGCCACGCTATTGCTCTTGCGCATTCGAGCGATAGGGAGGCAGATAAAGAAATTTAGATTTTCGTTTTTCGCGGAAGTTCCTCTGAATTATTCAGGTGATCTCTCATTTCATAATCATAATCATTTAATTGCACATAAAAAGGGTTTTACATTTATTATTTATATTTATTATTATTTATTCAGAGCCCACTGTGTCCCACTGCTGGGCAAAGGCCTCCCCCCTCTTTTTCCACTCGTCTCTGTTTAATGCTATATCTGGCCAGCCTGTCAAGAAGGAGTCCAAGTTATCCCGCCATCGCCGACGAGGTCTGCCGGATCCCCGGTTAGTCTCGTGGGGCTCCCACTCCGTGGTTAACTTGGCCCACAAGTCATCCGGCATTCGGCAGACATGACCAGCCCAGTCCCATTTCAACTTGGCCGCTTTCCGAGCTACGTCTATTATTTGAGTCTTAGAGCGCAGCGTGGTGTTTCGGACTCGATCCCTTAATTTTACACCTAATATGCTGCGCTCCATAGCTCTCTGGCAAACCCCGAGTTTGAACTTCTGAGCTTCCGTCAAGGACCAGGTCTGAGCACCGTAGGTGAGAACTGGATGTACGCACATGTCCATAAGCTTACGCTTGAGTGACAGAGGTAGGTCTCCCTTCATCAGGTGTTTCATTGACCAATAGCTCTTCCAGGCGTTTTCGGTGCGTCTTTGGACTTCTTTGTCCTGTCGCGCCTGGAAAGAGACTATTTGGCCAAGATAAAGGTATTCTTGGACATACGCGATGTGTTCTCCGTTTATCTCAATCCTACGTTTTGTGCTGTTAGTCATGACCTTGGTTTTTGACATATTCATCTTCAGTCCAACCTCGAGGCTTGCGTTGCTAAGGTCTTCTCTCGGAGTTGAGGAACAAGACTATGTCGGCGAAGTTACATGGTCTAGCTTTTGAATTTCATTCTTATTAAACCTTGTATAAAGTCGCTATTGATAAAGTAACTACACATTTCACTTACAGATTGGACCTAGACGGCGTATTAGTGTTAGTTCCTGACTTCATCACAGCACTAGAGCACATCCTAACAGAGCGAGAGCCTAAACTGGAATGCGGTTCCATAGACAAGCGAGAGCTGCGCAAGGCTGCCATCAGTGCGTTGTTGTCTCTGGTCGCTTTTCCGCACCATTATAAGGGGCTGCCGGTTCCGGAGTTCCCCGGGTGCAATGAATAGTAAGTGAAACTCTTACATAGTTATGTTATCCTGGTATCCGTCTCGATGATTACGACGGTAAAATATGAGAAGGTTAAAAAATATCCAAAGACAAAAGATATGGCTTGCGAATAAACGACTTGCAGAATAAATTTATGAATTTTCAGTTCTGAGAGCTGCTCAAAGCGAATTTAAGCGCACACATTTTGTCACTTTTGGTTTCGAGTTTCGCTTGGTTATGGCATTCTAAGGATTTTTTTTCTTACATATCTATACTGACATTCGAGTGATACAGTCGACGTCAAAGATATGTTTTCATTTGTCACTATTAGGAGCAAGGTGCAAAACTGTAATTTACAGTCTGTAAACATATTTTTGACGTTAACCGTACAATTCTGAACCTTATCACCACCAACTACAACTCACTTTCCATTATAGACCAGCGGTGGAACAAAAATGGGTTTTGATAATATTAAAGTTTTTTCTTTTTCGATATGTCATTGTTAGCATGTTAAATAAGACTTTCGTAAAAAGTTAGAAATTTTTAGGGTGAGCGTTCGGATATATTGAAATATTTTAATTTCTGCTAATAACTTTGTAAATATAAAATTAAATTTACAAAAAACTTTAACATATTCAATACCACTTTAATTTATACACAATATTCGGTTTTTAGAAATCTGGAACATGTGCTTTCTGGTGAACTTAAAAACATGAATTATTTTGTAAATAAATAATTAGAGTAGCTGATATTGCAAAATTACGATATTATGGATCAGCTTATTATACTTGTAAAAAATTAGAAATGTAGACAATGTGCTTCTCTAGATATTGATTTCTGGTTAAGCAGTATAGCCAATATTGAATTAAAGTTTGTAGAGTTAATATTAAACGGTCATGACAATGATCTTAGTTCCCACACAAAAGATTAAAAATATAAAATTTGTGCGTCACTAAATACTGATACGTATGCATTCCGTGCTTATAATTACGTTACATTTCAAACGCGCGGCATGTTCGCGCGCGCCGCGCTGTGCGCCGCCGAGGCAGCGATCAAACGGTATTGATATGGTAGATCAACGGTATATAGATCAACGGGCTAGCGGGTAACCTAACCTTGCTAGACGCGTGCAAAATAATATTTCACAAAATTCAAAAAAATGTTCTAAAAGCAATCTGTATTTTTAACAGGTTAAAATTAAGTATCTAAATAGTCATAAAAATAATAAACCAGAACATTTGGTCGTGTCGTGTCTTTAACCTTGCCAGGCGATCTAAAAAGTATGGCACTTACTTGCACGCAAAATTAAGTTTGTTTACTATACAAATTGTATGCATTACAAAGTTATCTTTGCACACAAAATTAAGTTTCTCTACTATACAAAGCGTATGCATCGCAGTTATTTTTGCACGCAAAATTATGTTTGTCTACTAAACAAAGTGTATGCATTACAAAGTTATTTTTGTAGTAAATTAAAGACCACTAGGTAGGATGTACAGTCAGCAATACTATTCGCTTAGCACCTTTGCATACAAACCTATACAGGGGTGGTATCTTTTCTCTGCAGCTAACTGTACAATGTGATTGTAACTATGAGGATGGTGTATATTTATGATGTATGAGGACATTTCTATTAAAAATTATGTTAGATTTTGAAATTTTTATATTGAGTATATCTACTTATATAAAAATTTGAATTTTGGTTATGGAATTTTATATTATATAACATACAAAAAAAACAACAATAAACAAAAAAATATATATAGGGCTGTATCTCCTAAACCGTCCGTCGCAGCGCAAAAATAAAAAAAATTTCGTTCCCCTCTTTCAATATACAAAAAACACAATAAATAAATAAATAAATATTATAGGACATTCTTACACAGATTGACAGTCCCACAGTAAGCTCAAGAAGGCTTGTGTTATGGGTACTCAGACAACGATATATATAATATACAAATACATAGAAAACACCCATGACTCAGGAACAAATATCTGTGTTCATCACACAAATAAATGCCCCTACCGGAATTCGAACCCAGGACCATCGGCTTCACAGGCAGGGTCACCCACTAGGCCAGACCGGTCGTACAATGAAACACAAAAAGAAAAAAAAATCTTTACACGGCTGTATCTCCTAAACCGCGCGTCGTAGCACAAAAACAATCATCAAATTTTCGATCCACTTTAAGAAACCCTCAATTAATATTTAAAAAAAAACAAAAAAAAACGAAAAAATCTTTATAAGGCTGTATCTCCTGAACCGTGCGTCGTAGCGCAAAAATAATCTAGTTTTCGTTCCCCTTTGAGAAACCTCTAATTAACATACAAAAAACACAATGAAAAACAAAGAAAAAATCTTTATAGGGTTAAATCTCCTAAATCGTGCGACGGAGCGCAAAAATAATCAAATTTTCGTTCCACTTTAAGAAACCCTTAATTAATATAGGTATAAAAAAAAAACACAAAAAATCCGTATAAGGCTTAATCTCCTAAACCGTGCGCCGTAGCGCAAAATAATAACATTTTCGTCCGCCTGCAGTGGACCCTTAATAAACATTTTAAAAAAAAGAAAGAAAAAAAAACAGAAAAAATATTTACAGGGCTGTATCTCCTAAACCGTTCGTTATAGCGCAAAAATAATCAAATTTTCGTTCCCCTATCAGAAGCCCCTAAGTAACATACAAAAAACACAATGAAAACATAAAAGAAAAAAACAAAGAAAACAATCTTTTTATAGGGCTGTATCTCCTAAACCGTGCGTCGGAGCGCAAAAAAAGTAAAATGTTCGTTCCCCTCTAACAAAGATAGATATAACTCCGTAATAGATGGATACAGTCTAAGGAAAAAACGTGCCTCGAAAATCACGAAAATTTGATTCTCGATCAGAGGGCGCCACTAGTTTTGGCTTACTCTCGTATAGATTGCGTTGACGGTTTCGTTTGTTATTTATAATTTTAACGCATATCAGTGAAAGAACATGGGTCAAAATCATATAAAAATAATTAATGCAAATAAAAAAATCATTTATCCATATTTAAATACATTTTAGCGTATTTTTATAAATCTTCATTTTTAGTTTTAAAGTATGTCGATAGATGGCAGTGAATTTAAAGCGGTTACAAAATTTACTATGACAGTACCACTCTATCTTATTATATCCTCTTTGCCTCTAAGAAACCCTTTTTTAATATGAGAAAAACAAAAAAAAAAACGAAAAAAAATATTTACACGGCTGTAACTCCTAAACCGTGCGTCGTAGCGCAAAAATAATCAAAATTTCATTCCACTTTAAGAATATTTAAAAAAAAATCTTTATAAGGCTGTATCTCCTAAACCGTGCATCGTAGCGCAAAATAATAAAATTTTCGTTTCATTGCAGTGGACCCTTAGTTAACATAAAAAAAAACAAAAAAAAAAACAGAAAAATATCTTTACAGGGCTGTCTCTCCTAAACCGTGCGTTGAAGCGTAAAAATAATCTAATTTTCGTTCTCGTTTGAGAAACCCGTAAGTAACATTCAAAAAATACAATGAAAAACAAAAAAGAAAACAAAAAATTAAAACATCTTTATAGGGTTGTATCTTTTAAATATTAATAAGGGTTTCTTAAAGTGGAACGAAAATTTAATTATTTTTGCTCTTCACTCCGACGCACGGTTTAGGAGATACAACCTTATAAACATTTTTTTCTTTGTTTGTTTTCTTTTTAGTTTTTCATTGTGTGTTTTGTATGTTACTTAGGGGCTTTTCAAAGGGGAACGAAAATTAGATTATTGTTCGCTACAACGCACGGTTTAGGAGATACAACCCTATAAAGATTTTTTATTTTTTGTTTTCTTCTTTGTTGTTCGATTATGTTTTTTGAATGTTACTTACGGGTTTCTCAAAGGGTAACGAACATTAGATTAGTTTTGCGCTACAACGCACGGTTTACGAGATACAGCCCTGTAATAGGACATTTCGATGCTAGTGCGGAAAGTATGTCATTATTAGACATTTCCGCACGTGTATCGAACGACGTTTTTCAATACAGTTGCGAAAAAATAAGAAAAACAACAAGTAAGGAATTCGAAACTTTTATATTATTAATTCTGTGACATCATTGACATTGACATTATGAAGAGGTGTTTTTTTAGCTGGGTGTTATTATTATTGAACCCACTTCAATGAAAGATTTTTTTTTAAATGCATGTTCTATAAGACAATTGTACATATAAAACATTGTACTATTATTACCCAAATATCGTTAATTACGATTATTTGTGTATCGTACATTTATAAAAACAATATCGAATGTTGACTGGAAATTTAAAGCAGAAATAAAAAAACGCCTCTCCTTTGACAGGCGTTCCGTTCTATTCAGACAACTTATTAAGAACGGTTTTTCAATATTCAATATATAAAAAAAATAGACGTGTTATAATGATGAAGAGGTAAGTAATAAAATATGAAATATGTATATTTTTCGTATTCTTACTTTAACAGTAGGTTTTTATGTTGATTACTGAGTATTGAGTATTGAAATAATCGTTAATAACGATATTTAGGTAATAATAGTACAATGTTTTAAATTTCTAAAACAATACAATGTGTATAATGTTGTATGAAGTGGGTTCTATAATAATAACAAAATCCATTCTAGTCGAATAAAAGCTATAAAAACACCTCTTCATAATGTCAATGTCAATAATTAGAGTTTTGAATGATTCACGGTGGTTTTGAAATATCGGGAGCTCACAAATAATACAAAAGGTAATCACGGTCTATATCCCGGTCAATATAAGTCTAATGTCAATAATGTCACAGAATTAATAATATAAAAGTTCCGAATTCCTTACTTGTTGTTTTTCTTATTTTTTCGCAACGGTATTAAAAAACGTCGTTCGATACACGTGCGGAAATGTCATTCTCCGAAAGTATGTAAAGTATGACATACTTTCCGCACTAGCATCGAAATGTACTATTTCTGTTTTTTTTTGTTTTTTTTTTAAATGTTAACTAAGGGTCCACTGCAATGGAACGAACATTTTATTATTTTGCGCTACGATGCACGGTTTAGGAGATACAGCCTTATAAAGATTTTCTGTGTTTTTTTAAATATATTACTTAAGGGTTTCTTAGTGGAACGAAAATTTGATTATTTTTGCGCTCCGTCGCACGGTTTAGGAGATACAACCCTATAAAGATTTTTTCTTTGTTTTTCTTTTTAGTTTTTCATTGTGTTTTCTGTATGTTACTTAGGGGTTTCTCAAAGGGGAACGAAAATTAGATTATTTTTGCGCTACAACGCACGGTTTAGGAAATACAGCCCTCTAAAAAAAAAATTCCTGTTTTTTTTCTTTTCTTTTTAAATGTTAATTAAGTTGAACGAAAATTTTATTATTTTACTCTACGACCCACGGTTCAGAGATACAGCCTTATAAAGATTTTTTTGGTATTTTTGTTTGTTTTTTTTTAATATTACGACGCTCGGCTTAGGAGATACAGCCGTGTAGAGTTTTTTTTTCTTATTGTGTTTCATTGTGTTTTTTGTATATTAAAAGTGTTTTTAAAGGGGAACGAAAATTTTATTATTTTTGCGCTACGACGGACGGGTTAGGAGATACAGCCCTATATTTCTTTTTTTGTATATTTATATAATATAAAATTCAATAACCAAACTTCAACTTTATATATAAGTAGATATATTTAATATAAAAATTTCAAAATCTAACATAATTTAATAATAGCGTCGTAGCGTAAAATAATAAAATTTTCATTCAACTTAATTAACATTTAAAAAGAAAAGAAAAACAAAATTTTTTTAGAGGGCTGTATCTCCTAAACCGTGCGACGGAGCGCAAAAAAAATCAAATTTTCGTTCCACTAAGAAACCCTTAATTAATATATTTAAAAAAAAAACCACAAAAAACCTTTATAATTCTGTATCTCCTAAACCGTGTGCCGTAGCGCAAAATAATAAACATTTTCGTTCGCCTGCAGTGGACCCTTAATAAACATTAAAAAAAAACAAATAGAAAAAAAAAGGAAAAAATATTTACAGGGCTGTATCTCCTAAACCGTGCGTTGTAGCGCAAAAATAATCAAATTGTCGTTCCCTTAACAGAAGCCCTTAAGTAACATACAAAAAACACAATAAATAACATACATCATAAATATACACCATCGTCATAGTTACAATCACATTGTACAGTCAGCTGCAGAGAAAAGATACCACCCCTGTAAAGAAGTTTGTATGCAACGGTGCTAAGCGAATAGTATTGCTGACTGTACATCCTAACTAGTAGTCTTTAATTTACTGTACTACAAAAATAACTTTGTAATGCATACAATTACTATAGTAGACAAACTTAATTTTACGTACGAGTAAGTGCCATACGTTACTTTTTAGATCTTCTGGCAAGGTCAAAGACCCGACCAAATGTTCAGGCTTATTTTTTTGTGACTATTTAGATACTTAACTTCAACCTGTAAAAATTACAGATTGCCTCACGAACTTTTTTGGAGCCCTAAAAAATCTTAAAAAATATAAGGGTTGATTTAGCCCCGCTACCCTGCAGCCAGACCTCCAGTGCTGAGTTAGGGTATGATAGGAGAAGTATCAGGCAAATTTTCAGCTTGCCTCAAGGACCTACTCCAAAATGTCTACTCTCAAAATGTCAGCTCTCGGACCACTAAGTAACTACAAATAATCAGTCCACATAACAAACATTTTGTACTCATTTTGAAGTCATAATTACATTAATTTTACGTAATATCGGCATCTAATTTATGTGCACGGTAAACAAACTAATGAATGACAAGAAAAGTCAAGCAGCGCTTACGAAGCTGAGCGGGGGGTGGGGCGACCGGGCGAGGTACCTATAGGTATAGATAGATACGAATGCTACGATAGGCTCCCGCGTGCCGCGCCGGCACCTTGACGGACCAGCGCGGCGTATGTATGAATTTCGCGCCTTTTTAAATAGATTTGGCTATAACAATGGAAGCTACACACAGAAATTTCTTACTTTTCATAATATGGTTGCATATATTATTCTATAGTATGAAACTTATCTTTATAGACTTTAATTCAATATTGGGCCTTACAGGACAAAAAACGCATATTAAAATTTAAGCAGCAATCCTATTTTTCTAATTTTTCGGCTTTGTCTATTAACTTAAGAATTTAGAGATATTATTGTGGATTTTTAAAACTTTAATTCAATATCGACAAAATAATAAGCTAATTTTAGTTTGACAAAGAAGCACGTTAAATTTTTTTCTAAAAATGTAACAGTTTAAAGAGTCATACATAATTTAAACGATGAAGCTTAAACTTTGCACTTTAATTCAATATTCAAAAAGCATCCATCAAAATATATAAATACCTAATTTATACCTAACGCTCGTTCTAACTTTTCGTCTTAAATTACAAATATGCTAAAAAACATGTCCCCTGCCATATAAGCATCACTTTTCCTTCTTTAGAATTATCATAACTTTAAGGTCAAAAATATGGTCCCACTATCGGTCTATTACAGCGCCGGCATGACACTAGGCGACTATGCCCGCGGCAAGATCTCCCTAATCTGCGTAACTGCAGTCCAAGTGGAAACGTCAGACGCACTAGCAGTACCTTTGCTAAGCGCTTTGTACCTGTGTGTGAGGCATAACGCGCAGGTATCGACGGCGAGCAAGGCGCACAGCGCGCCGCCTGGCTCGACTATGTCGCACAGCACGGATTATAAAGGTAAGGTTACCTATGTGTTATATGTTCCTGGTATTTTTGGCGATATTTTGCGATGAAGTTGCGATCAGATCTGGCGAATGCTCGCACTGTGTTGAATGGTACAGTCACCATCATATATATCGGAGCGGCCAAGGTGCTCACAATTATCTGAACACGCTTCTATTGTCAAGGATACATGCGAGCAGTTAGCGATTTTTCGCCAATAGTTTGCGAATGGAACGCTAGCTAAATTTGAATGCAACGGTAGCTTATTATTTTATTAGAGATACATTTTGTATTCAAAGAAAAATTGCGAAAAAAGCACTTCCAATTGATATTAACGCCATCTGTTGGAAATGTTATTTTGACATCACAATTTATTCTTTCATTTTAACACACTCTTTTTTAACTTTCTTTGGCCAAATATTATCTCAAAAATTAAGAAATAAATTCAGATTAATAAGTAAAATTATTCCAGTACCACACGCTAATTTACGTTGCTCTTTCATTGAATATTATCTTATTATCAATCACAATCAGTCTTGTTGTAAATACATAAAGAGCTACAAGAGCTACCTACCTTTTAGCTATACCTACACGCTAAATAATCATGTGACAACCAAAACTCACTAATTGCAAAAAAAGTATTGAACTAAAATTATCCTTATTTTGATACTAGCACGGTTCACTGTGGCTGTAAACTTGTGATAGTAATTGGTGAGTTTTGTTATCACCTGATGGTTTAATCATCTTACATTTTACTGCTACACCATAAGCCACTTTTCAAAATCTAAGTAAACACTGTGAAATCAGTAGGCGCACTGTGATTTTTAGGTCTCTAAAAAACCAGTGCGTTATTCTACCATTCTTTAACAATGTTTTCAGCCTGTGATATCGTCAGAAATAGGTAAATCAAATTAATAAAGAAAACAAACAACAAACTTCATTCTTGTGGATGTTTGAGTTACCTACTTTAGAATTTCTTAAAATTCAACTTTATTTTGTAGCAAAGTTGAGTACAGACCCCCTAGTGTTCATTCGATGCCGTGACGAACGTACGCGTTTGCGTAGAGTCTCATTTTGTATGAGATTTTAAACAGCGCGCCAAGCGGGACGTTTTGGAAATGCAAAATCCCATACAAAATGAGACTTAACGCAAATGCGTACGTCACTACTGACGATATTGCTAGCCTGAGGAAACCGACAAATAACTTAAATGTCTTTTATGTGATAAAAATCCTAATAACGTTACCATTCTAGTTTTATAACTATAGGAAATGAAACATCCTGCATAACATGGAAATGTATGGAATTATGGGCATCATTCTTTTAGTCTATTATCGCAAAAAGAAATTGCGGCTAGCTTTCAGTAAAGCCTGGCCAGCGAGTCGTGTCACAAGCTAATTTTACGCTTTAACGGACCAGATTTAAATAATACACGATTCAAGCCACATCGCATCTATATAGTCCTGGTAGTGAATTTGTAAATTAATAAACATAACTGTAGAACGACTCATAAATCATAATGCCATACGAATAAATATATAGTCCTAAAAATTCTGCATAAGAAAGAAATACAAAAAGACGAGATTGACTTTTAGCCGTATACCTAATATAAAGTCTAAAAGGGTTAACCAGTTCTGTCCATGAAATAAACTATCTTTTTAAGTTTTCATTTCATTCCATATTGTCAGGTAAGGTTTTTTTCTTAAATTAGATACTGCTTTTTTCCTAATACGACTCGCTGGCCATAGCCTAGTGAAAATGGTACTATAACACAAAAATCTATTGACCTTGTCTGTCTATAATCGTCGGATTCCTCGGATCAGTTTATCCCATTTATTTTACGTTACCACCATTGTGTTGTCACCGCCCTTCACTCCGCTAGCGCGCTCCGACGGCGGCGCGGCGGAGCCCTCGCTGGACGACCTCGTCACCGACCTCGACTCGGCGTCGCCGCTTTTCGGTAAACTCTTTAAGCCACCCGACACTAGCGTCTTCTAAGCATTGGCGTCAAGTCTACTCTATAGCTGCTACTCGACGCAACGTTGGCGCAACTGCGCAGCGACGCCGTTTTCCATAGCGCTGACTGGAAGCCGACGCTCAAAAGACGTCAGTGTGGGGTGGCCCTTTATACTGCATGTGTTAAGGGCCATGTGTGATTATACAGATAAGCAAAATTTTCTCTAAATACGCAAATGAATACGCATAGTGTCAATTATAGCAATTAAAATATTGACATTTGACAGATGAAGTAGATGATGATGTTTGATGGTTTTATTTTAGGTAATTGGACTGTTAAATGTTAGCGCATGACAACCTAGTTACAGTAGTTACCGCGAAACGTACAGTGCCCTTACTGCTATTTACTTCAAGTGTCAAAACTACAACATTTGTCTCTAATTTACGCGTCGGATTATATCTTTGTATAAACTATGAACAAAGAATACCTAATTCCTAATTTCCATTCATAGATTCGATAGACTTCGTTTAGTTGCTAAAGAAATGAAAATTATACCTGTATATATTATCTGTATAATCAAACGTTGATCGTAAATTAACGAACTTTTCTTGACAAGTTTCGTGAACATTACATTTCACATTTCGTGTATATTTTTTGTTGTTATCATTGCTTGCTTGTTGCTTGTTATTGATATAAGAAATTACTATCTTCTAAGTTATACTGCATATTTTATTAGGTAAGAATGATTTAAATGCCGTGTATTCACGAATGTAATAGTTTGAATGCAATTTGGTGTTTCTTGAGTAAATAATATGTCTAATTTATTTAGAAACTGTATACAAATTTTAGGGGGTGATGACATTTTCACGTAGTTATTATCATAATCATAACCTTACATAGATAGATAAAGATTACACACTCTTATAAAGTTACGTAACTAAATGTTTGATTATTTGTCGAGGCGTGTAGTGACTCAAATTTTTAAATCTAAGTTACGAATCTGTTTTTTAATCCTGTACTTGGAAAATAATGCCATGCATGCAGAAATAAATTAGTACTTATGTACCTGTTAAATACTTACCTACCTAATATTAGTAAATATTGTCTATATATGTACCTTATTTGACTTGTGAAATATTATGTTCTATGAATAAATGATGATATGATACTCGTATGATATGGTAAATAAAAACAAGCAATTTGAAACGCATGTAGCTGTTACAGATAAATAATCTCGCTTTAAGGTGGTTCGACTAGGTTACCCAAAGCTTAAACCCCGCTAGATGGCGTCACTTTTGCAAATTTTAAGGTTTTATTTTTTTGTGGAATAGTGTTGGTATCTGTATACTTAAAAGTATGTTTAGCGCACTCTTTACATAAATATTGAACTACTATAATAAACATTGAATACTTCATTAGTGCAAAAAACACTTTTAAAGTCGACAGAGTGTTTCTGTCATGCTATTTCCTACTATTACTCACACATGCAAACAGTGTTTCCGTGATGCTTGTAGTAGACAATTTCATGCAGTGTAAGTATGCTGCAATGGCGTTGCGGTTTGTTCGTGGAAATACGTGCAAGAGGATTCGGGTTCGAGACTGGTACGTCAGGAGTACTTTTTTTTGTCCTTTTTGTGTTATCTTATGTTTCGTATACCTTTTATTCTTCGAATTCTTGTCCGATTCCGATATAACCGAAATATATTTCAGTGATATCGGAAACGGCTCTAACGATTTCGATGAAATTTGCTGTAAGGGGTTCGATCTAGCTAGGTCTTATCTCTGGGAAAACGAGCATTTTTGAGTTTTTACTTATGTTTTCTTTTTCTCCCAGATATTCAGTATTATTAATAAATTAGTTTATAACGTTTTATAAAAATATGTGACGTTTTGAACTAAAAGGTAGCACATTGTCGGTTGTCGATTAGGTTGATTTCATTTTGAAGCTTTATGGAAATATGACAACAATAAGTAGGTACCCGTTTGGTTGAAAACGCCACATATATTGAAAACCTGACTTTCACAAATCTCACCTTTTTGGGTTCTTCCAACTCAGAAAGGATGGAGAATACTGACGATTCTTAGTAGCACTAGCCCAAGGAAGTCCAGGTTTGTAAGTGTCAGGTATCAGTTTTTTTTAAAGCGCTAAATATAGTTCTACAAGTAAAGCAATCCCTTACTGCCCAGCCTCTATAGTATTTTTCAAACTAGAAGGGTACGATGATAGATTTCATCTCCATACAATTTATAACCTATTAATGCCAAATGTTGCAAAATTATATTGAATTGAGATCTATCATCGTACCCTTGCAGTTTGAAATAGTTATTTACGATACAAGTGCGGAAAAGAGAAAATTCGAAACGAGTGGCGACAGATTAAACCACGACCGCAGAGAGTGTTTTAAATCGACACGAGTTGCAAATTACCTATTCGCACGTGTATCGTACAACGTTTTACAGTACATATGGCCCTTTAAACTTTCGACATATGCATGAAAAGTGCTCTTTACGCACTAGGGCGAGAAAGTTGCACCATATGTACTGTAAAATACTTTTTAGTACATATGGTGCTACATATACGTTACCGCCCTAGTGCGGTAATTAGTACAATACGTGCATATGTCGAAAATGTAAAGGGCCATAATTATGTACTGTAAAACGTTGTACAATACACGTGCGAAAAGGTAATTCGCAACTCGTGTCGATTAAAACACTTCCTTCGGTCGTGTTTCAATTTATCGCCACTCGTTGCCAATTTCCTACTTTTCGCACTTGTATCGTAATGTACTAATAATAAAGTAGTATTTGTAAAATAAAATTAAAACTTTTTTTATATATTTTTTTTTTTGATTCAAGTAGGTACAGTGAGTAACAACATTGCATGGCCTTCTAATTATGACTATTATAGAAAACGGGATATTTATCATGTTTATTTATATTATTTATTTCTCGATATTTTGGCCGGTCTTGCAAGACCAGTCGTTGTGGAGATCCCTGGGGAGGCCTATGTCCAGCAGTGGATGTCTTGTTGGTGTAGATGGATTCACACAACAAATGAAATAACATTTTTTCATATTTGTTATCCGTAGTTGTCCCTGTACCTGAAAGAAAAATAATATCATGATAGCACAAAATCTCTAATGTTATAGGAAGAAAGATGATGCAACAATATGGATTCTAATAAAGTTATCATTTACTTACCTAGTAATAATTGTGTTTTTCATTCATAGACAAAATTCCATAATTGTCATCCCCAGGAAATGTTTTATTTTACTTTATTGCAGTGAGGATGTCCTGATTTTTTCTGGCTAATGAAGGAAAACATTTTATTTCCAAGAATGCCTCTTCATTTTGCACAATACCTAAAAAAAACCTAGAGTTAGTGACACATTGACTATTCGGCAACCAAAACAGTAATAATTACATTATATAGGTATTGTTCACTGCTTATATTACGGAAGAAGTGAGAATTATTTTCTAAAAAGATCGGCACGAGAAAATTACAATGTACAATGAAGGAATGAAACTGTACCTACCTTACGGAACTTCACCATCATGAATTCCGCTTCAATTGAGTCTGAATTTTTCTGTATTTTCGCGGACCAGAACACCGATGATTTTTGTAACTTGATTTAGACGTTGCTATCATTTTCAGTTTATACAAACAAATTGATGTCACAATAAACATGACCCTATGTGTCAGTGTCAACACTGTCAAATAAAAATGCACTAAACATGACGGCACTGCAAATCCTGCCAGGTCGGCCAGGCAACGTCGCCAACGTCATAGAGTGGCAACGCCGCACGCAACGTATTTGTACACGACATTTGTGACACACACATACGTAAAATTGATGAAAAAATTACGTTGATTTATGTATGATTTCTGTATGAAACAAAGTTTTTCTATTAATTTAGCGCAAACGAATATTCGAAAGTAGATAAATGAGCAAATATTTGTGTAGTAATAGTGTGTAGTGCCTTAATTAAAGCAGATTGAATTTTGTATGAAAATCGAACCACCTTAATTAAGGTATCTGCGCCCATCGTTTTTTTAATTTTTTATTTGTCTTTTAATATGTTTGATTTAATAAAAGTATGAACATTTTAAAGTAGGCAAGATTAAGAACCGTGCAGGTAAGGCACAGGTATCTTACATGACATCGTGTTTTCTGCGTGATATCAACTCCCATTCAACTCCTGATGCCTAACTATAGTTGATTTTCATCGGAATGTCAGGTGCGGCACTGGTGGTACGTGCCACGTACTTAGTGTGCCACCGCCTCATCTCCTCGTGGAAGGGAGACCTGCAGGTGTCGCTGGCCGCGTTGGAACTGCTCTCTGGCCTGGCTAAGCTTCACTCTGCTAAACCAGGTATGTTCTGTACAAGACTAAGATGTCTTAGTTATTAAATCACATTTATAATCAGGTCTATCGCGAATTTATTTTGTTAGGTACTTACCTTTATTTACCGACGTTTCGACACAGGTTTCACTGGTCGTGGTCGCGGCTAACTGACGGTGATTTAATATGTGTTCAAAGCGCGAAGGTTTTAAATGTCTTAGTTATTGTAAGAGGATTTTAATACTTGTACAAATTGATATATGTACCTTAAATCATTTCAATTTGCTGGAGACCCAGTTTTAATCCATCCTCCGTGATCCAACGTCACGGAGGATGGAGTGTAGTGAAAAACTAAGTAAAACTTTTGAAATTCTAAAGGCGCGAGTTTTTTAATTTACATAAAAACATGGTAAAGTAGCAGAAGTATTACATAATATAAGAAAATAATATGAATATAGTGTTTTCTATTTTTCACGCTTACTAGATTTTGTAATTGGTAAGTGAATTGTCTGTGTCATTAAAAGCTTTAAATTACACAAATATTCTAAGACGATGAATAACTCAGAATATTTTAGCCGCTTTTACATCTGATAAAGAGGCGGCTAATATTTTGCAACACTTAGGATTGTTTTCACTAAACCGTGTTCCATTTTATTTTACTAGTTTCATAGTTTACTACTGAGTGGCGATGGTGCAACTGGTCCTTAGTGTTCCTTTGACTGACTAAACATATTTTGACGATAGAAGCGATAGAGCGCAAGCGCGCTGTCCGCTGGATCTGCGACTACATCAGCATCCAATGCAGCCGCCCCCCTCCCGCCCATTCCCGCGACCTCCACTCGTGCGTGGTGGCCGCGTACTCCTGCCTGGCCTCCTGGCTGTGCCCCGCGCTGCTGGCCGACCCGGACTGCCTGGCCGCGCTCATGGAGGTGGTGGAGCTGGGCATCTCGGGCACCAAGAGCCAGGGTGAGTACTGTCTACCACACTAGTGTACCGCCTTCACATTCCCGCGACCTCCACTCGTGCGTGGTGGCCGCGTACTCCTGCCTGGCCTCCTGGCTGTGCCCCGCGCTGCTGGCCGACCCGGACTGCCTGGCCACGTTCATGGAGGTGGTGGAGCTGGGCACCTCGGGCACCAAGAGCCAGGGTGAGTACTGTCTACTACACCAGTGTACCGCCTTCACGCTCGTGCGATATGCAGTCTAATACAGACAGCAGCAGAACTTGCTAAGCGGGCCAGGTGTTCAAAATGATCTTAACGCGACTTTATTGTTAAGAGAATAAGAGCGTGTCAAGGTAATTTTGAACACCTCGCCCGCTTAGCAAGTTCTGCTGCTGACTGTACCTAAACATGAGTTTCGATATTGATAGTCTTCATAATTTAAATACTAGTTTCGGCACTTGCTTTCTTGCAGTCCGCTTTTTATAAAATGCTTATAACCTCGGTAACCTGACAACAACCACAAGCGCAACTACATTTATAAACTCGTACGAAAAGCTTCCGCAAATTACGCGCTTGTATAAAATGGGCTTCTTTAGGTACACAATTTGATAAGGAAGCCGTATTAACTGGGCTAGACCGTCAAACAGGTCGGCTATCAGAGTCACTTCTATAAAGCACGTTTTTGATACATGAGTCATAGCAGCAGGTTATCATCGGTAACTTCGCAACAGTTTACTGGAATATTCATTCCTTAATATAATTTTAGGTAAATCTGGCGAGCAACCAAAAATGAAAGATGAGAAGGAACTAAAGCCTGTTTCTATGAGAGTGCGCGATGCAGCCGAATCCTTACTGATGCTCATTTTGGAACAGGTAAGATGAACTATCAACTGATGCTCATTTCGGAACAGGTAAGATGAACTATCAACTGATGCTCATTTCGGACCAGGTAAGACGAACTATCAACTGATGCTCATTTTGGAACAGGTAAGATGAACTATCAACTGATGCTCATTTCGGAACAGGTAAGATGAACTATCAACTGATGCTCATTTCGGACCAGGTAAGACGAGCTGTCAACTGATGCTCATTTTGGAACAGGTAAGATGAGAACTATCAACTGATGCTTATTTCGGAACAGGTATGATGAACTATCAACTGATGCTCATTTCGGAACAGGTAAGATGAACTATCAACTGATGCCCATCTCGGAACAGGTAAGATGAACTATCAACTGATGCTCATTTCGGAACAGGTAAGATGAACTATCAACGGTTCAAGTGAATCAAATGTTGTTATTATCCTAGACCATTCTTGTCATATTGCTATGACTTCACTAAAGGCGTTTTTGGTGGCAAAGCTAAGTACAGTCAGTAATATGTATATGTTTGAACATACGTTCATATCAATTTTCTAAGATTCTATCTCCGTTCACTTGACGTGTGCATTTAATGGCATTTTTTTAATCAGTTTATTTTCCAAGATAAAGAGTCAAGGCGTTTTTTAGGTGGGATCCGAATCTCCAGGCACCGGCTGGTGCCGATTGGACGAGCGGTGGCTATCGGCGTTGGGACACGGTCGCCTGCGGCATTACGTCGCCGATGGCAATATTCTTCTGTCGTTGTTGGAAGAACCGCTAGCCAACAGCCAGGAACCGCAACCTACCCTTATTGGTGAGTCTGGAGATTCAGGGTAATAATAAATAATGTAATAATATCCCATAGCCTAGTATTTAGTCCATTGCTTTCACCCAATAGCCTAAATAAATAAAGTCATTTATTGTCGCAGTATATTAAAAAAAAACCGTAGTAGGTAAAAGCTTAAATTACAGCAGTATTATACAAGTACATATACAAGTAGGAACTAACTATAGCCTAGTTCATTTTAGATTCCATCAACTCTCAAATCTCTCCATAGCCTTTATACCCTGGCGGGCCCTGCCTCCTTTCGGTGTGCTCCTTAAATCTTATTAAAGTTAATTTCTGTTTGTCATTTCTCCACTACCTAAAGGTTGTCTGGAAGAGATCGCTCTTTAGCGATAAGGCCGCCTGTTGTTTACCTCTGTCTTCATGTATTATTTGCGTTTCCATGTACATTTATTCTGAGGTTGTGCAATAAAGAGGATTTGTATTGTATTGTAAAGTGTCAAAAGGGTCTCAACACTCTCAACGTGTTGGCTTCAGCTCCGCGCACGCGTCCAAAATGTCCGGAACACCATTGTCAAGGATTGCAAACCGCACTGATTCTGCCGGATTATGGCCAAAATCCAGCCTGACCGGATCCGGATTGGTATAAGGATATTAAAGTTAATTAAATTACATATTTTTCAAGTTCTTTGCGTGCAGGGTTGGGCAGATTAAGTATCCTAGTTTTGTACTGCCATGCGGAACTTTTTTTAACTCCCAAATCTCAAATTTGAGAAGAGCACTACACAAATTTCGGACGAGAACGGGGTTGCCGGGCGCGTATCCCTTTTCTACTTGCCCTGCAACCCTTCGTTTTCCGGCCTCTATAGTAATGTACTATTTCACTCTATAGTGATCATTCGCTGCGGCTGGGGCCGCTTCGCTTGGTCCATGAGCAACCGCGGCGCGCCCCGCTCAGGGGCTCGCGGCGGCGGCGCGGCGTGCGCGCGGCCCGTAGACATCATGGAGCCGCCCCCGCGCGCCCCGCCCGCCTGCCGCCCGCTGCCCCCCGCGCCCCCGCCCTGCGCCGTGTGAGTACACTACACCAGGTCACACGCACCCGTAGACATCATGGAGCCGCCCCCGCGCGCCCCGCCCGCCTGCCGCCCGCTGCCCCCCGCGCCCCCGCCCTGCGCCGTGTGAGTACACTACACCAGGTCACACGCACCCGTAGACATCATGGAGCCGCCCCCGCGCGCCCCGCCCGCTGCCCCCCGCGCCCCCGCCCTGCGCGGTGTGAGTACACTACACCAGGTCACACGGACCCGTAGACATCATGGAGCCGCCCCCGCGCGCCCCGCCCGCCTGCCGCCCGCTGCCCCCCGCGCCCCCGCCCTGCGCCGTGTGAGTACACTACACCAGGTCACACGCGCCCGTAGACATCATGGAGCCGCCCCCGCGCGCCCCGCCCGCCTGCCGCCCGCTGCCCCCCGCGCCCCCGCCCTGCGCCGTGTGAGTACACTACACCAGGTCACACGCACCCGTAGACATCATGGAGCAGCCCCCGCGCGCCCCGCCCGCCTGCCGTCCGCTGCCCCCCGCGCCCCCGCCCTGCGCCGTGTGAGTACACTACACCAGGTCACACATTAGTGGACCTTATGTCTTCGTAATAAGAACGTTTTCACATTGTCCGATCCGATATCGGATATAGATTTAGATTTCCGGTCTATATAAGTCTAGTGAAACTAACCGTGAATCATTTAAAACTGTTATTAGATATTAATTACTTTATGGCAGAAATTTGCTTTACGACGGGATAGGAACTGGACAAGGATAGGGGTGGGGTACCTATAAAATTATTTTGTGCTTTTCAGTGGATTGGTTCTTTGAAGGCGGTTCCCTTAAAAAAAACCGGCCAAGTGCGAGTCGGACTCGCCCACCGAGGGTTCCGTACTTTTTAGTATTTGTTGTTATAGCGGCAACAGGAATACATCATCTGTGAAAATTTCAACTGTCTAGCTATCACGGTTCATGAGATACAGCCTGGTGACAGACAGACGGACAGCGGAGTCTTAGTAATAGGGTCCCGTTTTTACCCTTTGGGTACGGAACCCTAAAAAGAAATGAAATTAACACATAATTAATTAATTAATTAATTTTTATTTCATGAGTAACTATCGCGATAACCGAAGACAATATTAAATAAAATTAAGTTATTTTGGTGTTTTTTTTTTTATTAAATTTTTTATTATTGATTTTTTATAAAGTTTTTAGTGATACTGTATTTCAATTTTTTATTCTTTTTTTTTTGGTACAGTGACAGCGCATTCCCAAGCCTGGAAGCTGTGTTGCGCCAACTGAACGACCCGGAGGCGCCCACTCTATTCAAGCTGTTGGAACAACAGGCCGCCGTCGAGAAACGCGTTCAGGAGAGCGAAAATAACGCGGTAAGTTACATACACTTTTATTGTTATGCCACTTCAGTTACAAAAATACAGTCAGCCTGGTGGATAGAAATTGGCGACGCTTGTGACTCCATCAAGGGTATCTCATGTGTGTTGCCGACCTTTTAAGAACTTGTAACTACTCTCATTTAAAGTACACCATACTGTCGTTTCTTGACGAAATTCCTACAGGACGTTTATTCGCGTTTGCAAAAAATGCGCTGACTAGAGCGTGCGACTATTTGGGGCATTTCCTATGAAAAGGGACCTTATTGTCGATGGCGCTTACGCCGCACAGCGTCGCACGGCATTGTTTTTATATCGGAGCATCGTTTATAATGGCGTAAGCGCCATCGACAATAAGGTCCCTTTTTTATAGAAAATACCACATTTAGGTTTCAGGTTGTATTGCGCGGTTTAATTTGTAAGTGTCACTTATTCTTACGTATTTGTTTTATTAGTTTGGGCTAAGCCGATGCCCAGGCCTATTGGATTTTTAACATTTTGTCCAGGACGCATCTTTTCTTAACGCAAACTATCAAAATACGTAGAGATACAAAATGGCAGTTCAAATGAATGAATTTGTAGTAAATCAAGTTTATTGTCGAACAACCCTGTTATTTTTATCCTTTTCGCGGTACAAATAATGCCTATCGGACAATTATTTATACATGCAGGTGCCAGAAGAGTGCGTACCGCCAGAGCCGGTGACAGAATTTCAGACGGCGCGATTATTCTTGTCGCACTTCGGCTATCTCAATATCGGCGGGGAGAGAAAGGTAATGAAACCATATCATGTATGCGTTCTATCAGCCATCAGAAATATTTGCATTATTGGGACTTTTACAATTTACATGTATCACTTAAGGAGTTGGAATACAAACTTTTAGACCTGAATGCCTTCGCTTCCTTTTCGCAGGCCGAATTTATTTTATTTGCAATCAATATTTATAAGTATAAGTAAAACAGTCAAGCTGCTTACATACTAGATGTTAATTAGAAGTCATTAAAAACACAATAAATAAAAAAGTATCCCTTATCCGTTACTTGGTTTGATGGCTCGGGACAAACATCGCAGAACTTGTACAAAACGAAATAACTTGCGCATTCTATTTTTTCATTATTTAAAATGTGTTACTCGTATTGTATATTAAAATTGCCTTTCGTGTCAACTCGGGGTCGCGTGTCAATGACTCCCTTTTTCTCTATAACTGCTATGATAACCCAGTTACTGCCCGCGCGCGAATTCCGTGCACGGCTGAGGAATGTTAGGAATGTTGGGCGCCATGACAGAGTAGTGTCATTTTGTACGTACGGGCGCGGCGCACACCCTCCCACTTCCTCGACCTCCGTGCATCCCTAGGCCCTAGGGCCTGGGCCCGTAGCTAGTGGCCCTCGACGACTGGGCGTCCGGATTCGCGTCAGCACTGCCATACGTGGACGACTATTGTCGGCGTCTTTTCGATCGATATTCTGTGCTGAAAGCAGTAACACACTATCATGACCATCGATTGAATTCGTTGCACCTACTGAGCCGGTAATTAGTGGGAACGTGAGCGGAGTCCTCAATCCGATTGTATAACTGTAGGGCCTGGGAGCACGATTGGTGGCCCTGGACGACTCCGCGGCCGGGTTTGCAGCAGCACTGCGGCGCGTGGACGCGTGCGGCGCGCGCACCGTGCTGACGGTGCACGTGCTGCTGGCGCGCGCCGGCCAGCGCGGTGCGGCCGACATCGTGGCCAACTCGCGGAGACCACCGCCGGCTGCCTTCGCTAGGATGCTGCGCGGGTACCTTTCATTTCATCTTATGTTATATTGTTGGCGGCCATTCATTTCATTTCATATCTTTATTGCTATCATGTTCATCATAATACAGGTGTTACAATAAATACATTTGTAGGTACATGACACCCTGGTAGGGCACTGCAACATTCTTAAATCTAGGTGTATTTTTACATTTCTAGTACTAATCATAATATGTACTTAATTAAAATAATATCATTAATACATAAATTTAATAAAAATCGAATTATTAAATATTAAATAATTAAATATGCGTCAAAATATTGGCTTACAATCTTTATTGTTCATGAAGAATTTAAATTAATTAGAATTATACTTTGACATTTTAGTGTTAATTATATTAGGTATGAGAGTAAAGATACTGGCAGGTAAAAATAAATTATTATTTTTCCGAAAAAAACTCTTTAGTAGAATAAAAGTTTTTCTGTAGTATATATTTTTTTAATTGGGTTTTAAATTTGGGTAGGCTATTTTCATTATTTAGGTCAGCTGGCAAATTATTGTAAACTTTGACGCACATTGCAAACGGTCCGTTATGTACCATTTCTAACTTTGAGGTTCACTGATACTCATCGAGCTATTTAACTGTTTTGATATCCCTGATAGGTACTACCCAAATATCTTTATATTAACTTAGATTTAATTAACTATTAAGATCTATTAAGGTATTAGGTTTATTTTTTGTAAACATCGCCGCTGTGGCGGGACATGCTGCTGACGCTTGCGGTCATAATTCGACTTTTAACTATTATCTCTATATCCAGGCTGGGCAAGCCGGTGCGAGTCCGTGGACACCCGGGTTGGACGGGCCACGTGGCGACGAGCTACGACGCTCAGCCCGAATACTTGTCCGCGCCACCTCCCGCCCCCACCGAGGACAAGACCCCATCCATCTACGACGGCAGGGACCAGGTAGCTATCAAGATATACTTGTAGGCCGCGAGCCAGGCGCAAATTTCGTCAGTCATCGCCTCCCGGGCGAAAACTCGTATAGCGGTTAACGGCTATGTATGATGAACCCTCGTGAACGTCAGCTGCTGCTCCGTTGGTGGGTTGAGGAATGGCAGCCACCGAAACGCGTAACACGGTCCATTTCCATCCATTTGTTTTATTAACAATAGCATCTAACCTATCATCTGACAAAGTAACAGTAAAAACGGGAGGCGATGACGCCGATGACTGAAAAGAATTTTCTTTTTTACATGTTCATGTGACCAGCTGACGGTCTTTCCACAGCGATACAATCGGCTGACTATTTTGTTTATTCACAATAGCATATAAACTATCATCTGACAAAGTATCAAGCGGGGGGCGATGACAAAAAAAAAATTATAGACTTTATTTGCTCCCGGGAGGCGATTGGTCATGGAAATCTGTTCCTGGCCCGCGGTCTATTGGGCTGATCACAACAAGGATAAGGTGGATGAACTGTGTGAGATATGATAGAAAATGTCAACAGGTGAATGATGAGATGGCAAACGAAAGAGAAGCATGGAAGAAACATGCTACGCCGACCCCAAGGCAACGGGAAAATGGCATGCGAATGACGAATTGTTATAATATTATCTGGCTTCCTTCGTCAAAATATGTGGCTTGGCCATTTCGCTACCGTCACATGGGCGGGATATTCACTGTTCATTAGTTTCACTACTTTTCTGTTATACAATAGTTCTTGCAGTAACAAACGACACGCCACATATTTTGATGAAGGTGAAGAGTTTGTGAAGTAGGCTATTGTCTTCGGTTACCGCGATAGTTACTCATGAAATAAAACTATGAAAACGGATTATATCGCGTATATTGAATTTATAATACATCCCGACGTTTCGAACCCTTTACAGCGTAGTTTTATTTCATAGACTTGTAGAGTTAGAGCGTCCATAGAAGCTGGGCTCTACATGAGATCTGATAAGTTTTTGACAGCGCGAGCGATATGGTCACGTCTTGTTAACATTTTACATGAATATGTTTTCGGTTGGATTATTAATTACGCATTGTATTGCAGGTACTTTACTGGTCAGACTCCAGCAACGAGATAGCGTTCGTCGTGCCGTCGGGACACGAGGTGGTCGACACGGACGCGGACGATAAAGGCGACGTAAAATCTGACACCGACGGAAACTGTTTATCTGCCAGGTGATTATTACAAGATTACCACCACCACCAAGAACTATAGCCCGTTTTTTTTTAAAGATTAGAATTTATCTAACCTCAAAAGTAGTGGTTATTAACTTTTCTTCCGAAATGCTAGGGTTCCTATGATATCTAATATTGCGGTACAATTATAAATGTAAACGACACTATAATTCAGTACATGTGCCATTTTCATCCAAAAGGGTAATTATTGTCGGTTGTCAATTAGGCGCTATTTCGATATAGCTTCAATTTGAAATCAACCTTATCGGCAAGCGACAATGTGGTACCTTTTGGTTGAAAACGTCACACATAGTTACTCAGATTTAATTTTGGAGAAAAAGAGTTATAAGTATTTTTGAGGTTTATTTATTTAAACTTTATTGCACAAAAGAACAACTTAATGTACAAAAGGCGAACTTAATGCCGTGGGGCATTCTCTACCAGTCAACCTTAAGGCAAAGCAGAAAAGTTGTGCATTTGAGGTTATAAAATTTCTAATCTAAAACACGGACTATATACATATGTATATTTATGACCTGTAACGATCCGATCGTACCGAAGCTTTACAAAAATCCGGGCAGATTAAGATACGGGACCACTACCACCTGACGTATATGTTACGTATCGTCCATCACTAGACTGCTATTTAGATTTTTAGGTATATCTAATTAGTACATCCTTATACCAAACACACACACACACACACACACACACACACACACACAAACACACACACACACACACACACACACACACACACACACACACACACACAAACACACACACACACACACACACACACACACACACACACACACACACACACATACATACACACACAACACACAACACACTCAGTGTGTTGTGAGTTATGTCTAAATATATTGTGTTTACTACGTATTTGGGTGGCCAGGTGGGCATCGCCGTTCCTCAGCACACCAACGGAACGGCTGCTTACGTTCACGAGACATCCTCATTAACTTTATCTACTTGTTATCGCCTGGGATCATTAAATTCTGTTGCTGGTTTGCGATCAACAATTTAGATACGGCGGCAGGGAATATCAATTTATACATGACATTAATTCATAAATGTGATAAAAAATCGATATTTTACCCACATTCACCATCTTTTGACCAGGAGTTCAGAAAAGGCGGCAGGCTCGTGCTGGGACGTGTCGAGCAACAGCTCGGGCGCGCCGTCTTACGAGCGAAGCATCAGCGAGTCCGACAAGGCGGAGCGAGGCCGCTCCAGTCTTAACGAGAAAATGCGTGCGCTGTCGCTCGACCTTGACAAGCAACCGGGCGCACAGCTGACGGGTAAAAATATACAATTATAATTAAAATATTATCGATAAATAATTATGGCACCCATATTAGACAGTTGCATCTTTGGATAGGACATCTGTTTAGTGGGCAGTTTTCACAAACATTTTGCCATGTGATTTTGAAAACCTTGTTTCAGGAAGCGGTAGGCGTAATCGTGACTTCACAACGAAGATTCTGGTTATCTGGTTAGAAGATTTTGAAGATCATCTGAATCTACCAATCGGTAAGACAATTTACGTAAACTAGGTCTTAGAGACTTAAATTTAATACAGACTTGACTGTCCAAAAGTCAGGAATTAGATTTAACTAGTTAATACTTTTCTATTTTGATTTAGGAAAAAACGCCAGTTTACAAACGAAGTTTAACTAAAACGTAAACTCTCGCCCTTACATGGCGACCCTGCCCCATGGTTACGTTCGTTACGGTCCACAGACGACCTGCTCCGCTACTGCGAGACGGGCCTCCCGTGGCGACGCCACGAGGCGCACTGCATCTGCGTGTCGCCCCGGCGCTCCGGGCTGCTGCGCGTGCACACCGTGCCCCGTGCAGCAGGCGTGCTGTGCGACGGCGCGCTGGTGGCGCCCGCGCTGCTGCCCGCCTGCCTGCGCCGCGCCGCGCGCTACCTGGCCAGACCCATCCGCCTCAACACCGACCTGTGAGTGATGAGTCCACACCGTGCAGCAGGCGTGCTGTGCGACGGCGCGCTGGTGGCGCCCGCGCTGCTGCCCGCCTGCCTGCGCCGCGCCGCGCGCTACCTGGCCAGACCCATCCGCCTCAACACCGACCTGTGAGTGATGAGTCCACACCGTGCAGCAGGCGTGCTGTGCGACGGCGCGCTGGTGGCGCCCGCGCTGCTGCCCGCCTGCCTGCGCCGCGCCGCGCGCTACCTGGCCAGACCCATCCGCCTCAACACCGACCTGTGAGTGATGAGTCCACACCGTGCAGCAGGCGTGCTGTGCGACGGCGCGCTGGTGGCGCCCGCGCTGCTGCCCGCCTGCCTGCGCCGCGCCGCGCGCTACCTGGCCAGACCCATCCGCCTCAACACCGACCTGTGAGTGATGAGTCCACACCGTGCAGCAGGCGTGCTGTGCGACGGCGCGCTGGTGGCGCCCGCGCTGCTGCCCGCCTGCCTGCGCCGCGCCGCGCGCTACCTGGCCAGACCCATCCGCCTCAACACCGACCTGTGAGTGATGAGTCCACACCGTGCAGCAGGCGTGCTGTGCGACGGCGCGCTGGTGGCGCCCGCGCTGCTGCCCGCCTGCCTGCGCCGCGCCGCGCGCTACCTGGCCAGACCCATCCGCCTCAACACCGACCTGTGAGTGATGAGTCCACACCGTGCAGCAGGCGTGCTGTGCGACGGCGCGCTGGTGGCGCCCGCGCTGCTGCCCGCCTGCCTGCGCCGCGCCGCGCGCTACCTGGCCAGACCCATCCGCCTCAACACCGACCTGTGAGTGATGAGTCCACACCGTGCAGCAGGCGTGCTGTGCGACGGCGCGCTGGTGGCGCCCGCGCTGCTGCCCGCCTGCCTGCGCCGCGCCGCGCGCTACCTGGCCAGACCCATCCGCCTCAACACCGACCTGTGAGTGATGAGTCCACACCGTGCAGCAGGCGTGCTGTGCGACGGCGCGCTGGTGGCGCCCGCGCTGCTGCCCGCCTGCCTGCGCCGCGCCGCGCGCTACCTGGCCAGACCCATCCGCCTCAACACCGACCTGTGAGTGATGAGTCCACACCGTGCAGCAGGCGTGCTGTGCGACGGCGCGCTGGTGGCGCCCGCGCTGCTGCCCGCCTGCCTGCGCCGCGCCGCGCGCTACCTGGCCAGACCCATCCGCCTCAACACCGACCTGTGAGTGATGAGTCCACACCGTGCAGCAGGCGTGCTGTGCGACGGCGCGCTGGTGGCGCCCGCGCTGCTGCCCGCCTGCCTGCGCCGCGCCGCGCGCTACCTGGCCAGACCCATCCGCCTCAACACCGACCTGTGAGTGATGAGTCCACACCGTGCAGCAGGCGTGCTGTGCGACGGCGCGCTGGTGGCGCCCGCGCTGCTGCCCGCCTGCCTGCGCCGCGCCGCGCGCTACCTGGCCAGACCCATCCGCCTCAACACCGACCTGTGAGTGATGAGTCCACACCGTGCAGCAGGCGTGCTGTGCGACGGCGCGCTGGTGGCGCCCGCGCTGCTGCCCGCCTGCCTGCGCCGCGCCGCGCGCTACCTGGCCAGACCCATCCGCCTCAACACCGACCTGTGAGTGATGAGTCCACACCGTGCAGCAGGCGTGCTGTGCGACGGCGCGCTGGTGGCGCCCGCGCTGCTGCCCGCCTGCCTGCGCCGCGCCGCGCGCTACCTGGCCAGACCCATCCGCCTCAACACCGACCTGTGAGTGATGAGTCCACACCGTGCAGCAGGCGTGCTGTGCGACGGCGCGCTGGTGGCGCCCGCGCTGCTGCCCGCCTGCCTGCGCCGCGCCGCGCGCTACCTGGCCAGACCCATCCGCCTCAACACCGACCTGTGAGTGATGAGTCCACACCGTGCAGCAGGCGTGCTGTGCGACGGCGCGCTGGTGGCGCCCGCGCTGCTGCCCGCCTGCCTGCGCCGCGCCGCGCGCTACCTGGCCAGACCCATCCGCCTCAACACCGACCTGTGAGTGATGAGTCCACACCGTGCAGCAGGCGTGCTGTGCGACGGCGCGCTGGTGGCGCCCGCGCTGCTGCCCGCCTGCCTGCGCCGCGCCGCGCGCTACCTGGCCAGACCCATCCGCCTCAACACCGACCTGTGAGTGATGAGTCCACACCGTGCAGCAGGCGTGCTGTGCGACGGCGCGCTGGTGGCGCCCGCGCTGCTGCCCGCCTGCCTGCGCCGCGCCGCGCGCTACCTGGCCAGACCCATCCGCCTCAACACCGACCTGTGAGTGATGAGTCCACACCGTGCAGCAGGCGTGCTGTGCGACGGCGCGCTGGTGGCGCCCGCGCTGCTGCCCGCCTGCCTGCGCCGCGCCGCGCGCTACCTGGCCAGACCCATCCGCCTCAACACCGACCTGTGAGTGATGAGTCCACACCGTGCAGCAGGCGTGCTGTGCGACGGCGCGCTGGTGGCGCCCGCGCTGCTGCCCGCCTGCCTGCGCCGCGCCGCGCGCTACCTGGCCAGACCCATCCGCCTCAACACCGACCTGTGAGTGATGAGTCCACACCGTGCAGCAGGCGTGCTGTGCGACGGCGCGCTGGTGGCGCCCGCGCTGCTGCCCGCCTGCCTGCGCCGCGCCGCGCGCTACCTGGCCAGACCCATCCGCCTCAACACCGACCTGTGAGTGATGAGTCCACACCGTGCAGCAGGCGTGCTGTGCGACGGCGCGCTGGTGGCGCCCGCGCTGCTGCCCGCCTGCCTGCGCCGCGCCGCGCGCTACCTGGCCAGACCCATCCGCCTCAACACCGACCTGTGAGTGATGAGTCCACACCGTGCAGCAGGCGTGCTGTGCGACGGCGCGCTGGTGGCGCCCGCGCTGCTGCCCGCCTGCCTGCGCCGCGCCGCGCGCTACCTGGCCAGACCCATCCGCCTCAACACCGACCTGTGAGTGATGAGTCCACACCGTGCAGCAGGCGTGCTGTGCGACGGCGCGCTGGTGGCGCCCGCGCTGCTGCCCGCCTGCCTGCGCCGCGCCGCGCGCTACCTGGCCAGACCCATCCGCCTCAACACCGACCTGTGAGTGATGAGTCCACACCGTGCAGCAGGCGTGCTGTGCGACGGCGCGCTGGTGGCGCCCGCGCTGCTGCCCGCCTGCCTGCGCCGCGCCGCGCGCTACCTGGCCAGACCCATCCGCCTCAACACCGACCTGTGAGTGATGAGTCCACACCGTGCAGCAGGCGTGCTGTGCGACGGCGCGCTGGTGGCGCCCGCGCTGCTGCCCGCCTGCCTGCGCCGCGCCGCGCGCTACCTGGCCAGACCCATCCGCCTCAACACCGACCTGTGAGTGATGAGTCCACTCCGTGCAGCAGGCGTGCTGTGCGACGGCGCGCTGGTGGCGCCCGCGCTGCTGCCCGCCTGCCTGCGCCGCGCCGCGCGCTACCTGGCCAGACCCATCCGCCTCAACACCGACCTGTGAGTGATGAGTCCACACCGTGCAGCAGGCGTGCTGTGCGACGGCGCGCTGGTGGCGCCCGCGCTGCTGCCCGCCTGCCTGCGCCGCGCCGCGCGCTACCTGGCCAGACCCATCCGCCTCAACACCGACCTGTGAGTGATGAGTCCACACCGTGCAGCAGGCGTGCTGTGCGACGGCGCGCTGGTGGCGCCCGCGCTGCTGCCCGCCTGCCTGCGCCGCGCCGCGCGCTACCTGGCCAGACCCATCCGCCTCAACACCGACCTGTGAGTGATGAGTCCACACCGTGCAGCAGGCGTGCTGTGCGACGGCGCGCTGGTGGCGCCCGCGCTGCTGCCCGCCTGCCTGCGCCGCGCCGCGCGCTACCTGGCCAGACCCATCCGCCTCAACACCGACCTGTGAGTGATGAGTCCACACCGTGCAGCAGGCGTGCTGTGCGACGGCGCGCTGGTGGCGCCCGCGCTGCTGCCCGCCTGCCTGCGCCGCGCCGCGCGCTACCTGGCCAGACCCATCCGCCTCAACACCGACCTGTGAGTGATGAGTCCACACCGTGCAGCAGGCGTGCTGTGCGACGGCGCGCTGGTGGCGCCCGCGCTGCTGCCCGCCTGCCTGCGCCGCGCCGCGCGCTACCTGGCCAGACCCATCCGCCTCAACACCGACCTGTGAGTGATGAGTCCACACCGTGCAGCAGGCGTGCTGTGCGACGGCGCGCTGGTGGCGCCCGCGAGTGATTGTTTGTAACCTTTGTAGCCTAAATATTTTAGCTACAAATTAATTCTGTAATTGACCTAGATAGTTTCCTAATTTACAAGTATCCAGTACAATGAAAAAAAAAGTGTAAACCTACTTGCATAGCAATAACACAACGAACTATCCGCAGATACCAACCCCCGCACGTGCGTCGCCGGCACCTCATCCAGGAGTTGGCGCACCAGTTCAAGAGGGAACTCACGGAGCCTGAGCTATTGGAGTCACTCTTTAAACCGCCCGCCTAAACGCAATAGGCCCAGATAGCTGCCTGTCCCGATCTAACAAGCAAGGCTCGGAAACCGGTTTTTCCTAACCGTTATCAATATCATATATATATATATATATCAATATCAAAAAACCTTTCAATTACGGTTTCGCTCGAAAAACTGTTATTTTGAAACCGGTTTTTAGAAAACCATTTCCATAAAGTTCTTGTCAGATTAACCGGGTTAGAACAATATAAAAACCGGTTTCTTCCTATGTCGGTGTCTATCTTTACGTGGCACACCACCAGGCCAGCCGGGCGTCTCGTCGCTCGTCGAATAAACCGGCTTATTTAGGTTACAATAAAGTTCTTAAAACGGTCGCGTTCTTATGAAAGTTCGGAGGAAAACCGAAATGTACAGTAAATACCGGTATTTTATAAACCGGTACGGAGCCTTGCTAACAAGTAAGTGCAAGAACGTTCAATAAAAGCTACCACGACATTATCCGTGCTATTATGCCGTTTGTATCTAGCTGCACTAGTAAAAGATGTGATTCATTTTATTTAAAATTGTAACCAAAGACTATGTAACGCCGTATTAGATGGATGCAGTCTGAGGAAAAAATGTGCCTCGAAAATCAAGAAAATTTGATTCTCGGACAGATGGCGCCACTACGTTTTACCACCTTTGGCCTACTCTCGAATAGATGGCGTTGACGATTTCGTTTGTTTTTTAACAATTTTAACGCATAACAGTGAGAGAACATGAGTCAAAATCATATGAAAATAATTAATGCAAATAAAAAAACATTTATCCATAATATAAATACATTTTTTAGATATTTTTAGTTTTAATCGTGTGTCGATCGATTGCCACTGAATTTACTGTGGCTACAAAATTTACTATGACAGTACCGCTCTATCCTATTGTATCCTCTTTTCTTCTTTTAATGTTTACGTAAATTTTTGCGTAGCCGAAAAATTGATTTACATAAAAATATTTGACTACCGATGTATTTTATATTTGACAATGGATGTATGTTTGTTTGCATCATGTGTTACCTGTAGAAGCTCAATGGTGCCCTCAAAAAAATTCTTCAATTTTATGATTATCCTCGTAAGGTCCACCATACAAAGATTCCCTATTTTTAATTTGAACCTTGTTGTATAGAAGATTAGGGTGACTTTCGTTTGTTATAGAAAACAATGAAACAAAAGAAATGCTACTTGATTCATTTAGTGTAAGGTTCAAATTAGATTGAAACAGAGTGTACATTGTAATGCACATTGGGCCTTACGAGGTTATACTTTGCTGAACATAACTATGACTTTTAGGTAAAAATGGTCACTTGGGTGTTACGTAACTTTTAGGTAGGAGGCGGGGGGTACACGAAAACGTTAGGCGCGTTACACGGGGTAGTGGGAGGGTCAAGTCTTCGAAAATTGCGTTACGTAATATTTGAACGCGCCCTTAAAAAGAGACAGACAGAGATTACAGGTCATCTTCCTGTTTCATGCAAGAAGCTTGCTTATTTTGTACCGTCTTCTAAAAAATGGAGGATATGTATTCGAATATTTTTAAAGATAATTAGGTAGTATAACTTTAAGACTGATGTGTAATCGTGCTTAATAACATTCCTTGTTAATGTTGCAGTATTTTAATAATTTAATTTGCTTATGCATAATTTATATCGTTACATAATAATAAATTTAACTTATTTAAACTGTGTTTAATTGACAATATTTTTTATATAGGTATAAAGAGTAATGCCATATTTTTTTATGATATAGGAGGCAAACTAGCAGACTCCTGACGGTAAGCGATTACCGTCGCCCATAGACACCCGAAACACCAGAGTTGTTGTAAGTGCGTTGCCGGCATTTCAGATGTGAGTAGAGCTCTTTTCTTGAAGGTCGTAAAGGGAAATACCGCGATATAAATTTATTATATACTTATATGGTCGTGGCGCAAATCACCAACATGGTTAGCCATGGCCTATAATCCAATCCAAGGCCCCCATCACAAATCATAAACTTAGCAGGCCGTAACGGCGAACATCGAAAATGGAAGATTCGTGATTTCGCTCTCTCTATTCGAGCAAAATATGAAATTGTACCACAACTCTATTAATTGTACATTCATTTTGTCTAACCTTGTAGGGTCAGCACAAGTGTGACGCGACAGTATCTCGCCCGCGAGATAGACTACCAGTTTTTTCTAAAGAATGACGAGTATAGTCCTAGCTAGTCCTATCTGTGCTAGCCCTACTGGAATCCCTGAAGTTACGTACAATCGTACATATGTGTACAAATAGCGAGAGGTACGTTTCTTCAAAACAGTAGTATAGTATGGTTCTTCTTGCATCCAGAGCGCAAGTGTAAATGCGGCATTCTATTATTTAATTTGATTTTATAAATACAAACTTTTTTTAAATCAACAATTGTCAAAGTCGTCTCTGGCCGCGGCTGTTCCAATTTTAAAATTGAGTGACGAATGCCGAAAATTATGAAGTGAAAATTAACATCAAAAATAAACTGTTCCGCACTCGTGTTTTTTGATAAATATTTATTTGTATATTGCGTAGATTGTTGATACGTTTATGTAAAGGTAAATTTAATGAAGTGAAGTGATGTTGATAAGTCGAGTGCCCGATGAGGGTGCGGGGCGGGGCGAGCCAGCGGAGATAACTCGTAACTGCCAGACGGCCAGCCAGCTGTTTGAGCTGATGACCAAGGACCATGACTTTGAAGCAGGTATGTGACCACATGCTTCTTTTCGTCATTGACAGACATAACCTACTGATGTTGTGAAACGTTTCCAAAATTGCGAAACTTCCACTTGGAAAATGTTTGTATTGTAAATGTAAATCCTCATATTGTTGTAAGTATATGAAACGAATTTTTCCATGCCTTGCTTCGGTTGGTAACAATTAGGTAAGGCTTTTAGTGAGAAGGAAATTTTTAAACTACGACTTTCCATCATCGTACCTAACGTCCACCACACAGCGCAGCATTGAGTTAACTAGATGGCTATATCGAAACTGCGTGGACAGATAAAATAAGTTTACGCTTCCTCTTTATCGTACTGTTACGACTTAGGAACGTAGCGGCTACGAACACTCGATCCAACCAACCAACGTTCCAACGTTCGATCTTGTAAACTCGTCCTATTAATTGGTTTGTGGACAGAACTTTGCATGTATGAATGGTTTGCATGTCTTCATATCTAGACAGATGAGACCGTAGACGTCATCGTAGTCACACCACCATGTTTATCTTGAAAGCATTTAAGACCTAAATAACAGAAGGCCGAACCACATCAGATGTGTTATGAAGCACGATAATGCTCTACGGGCAAGGAACGCAAGCAATGTGACTTTGAGCTGTGATATAATTATTGCAAACATTAGGTACAACGAGCGTCTTCGCTGGAAGGAGGAGCCGTGCTGCATACGCATCTGGTGTGTTATTTTATTACGATACTTTTTGATAATTTTATCCATACAGGAGATGATCCGCTCACAACTAGCGACCTCGTGCTGCTTTACAAGAACATCGACTTAGGGACCCAGCTCATGTCCAACGTACGCGAGAGACCCAACCAGTACGTGGAGAACGTGTACCACGACGACACCGAGACCGACTCTGACCTCGGCGAGAGCTGCAGCAGCGAGGAGCTCCGCAACATCATGCTCGCAAACAAGGAGAGGATCGACTTGTTTACCACTCCCCCCTCCCTCAACTCCCTCTGCCACAAACTCGGCGATTTAGAAATACAAGTCTCCAATATCTCCAACGATTTATACCACGACCGCCACTTTCTAAACAGAGATTCACACATAAAAGAACAACTTCAGAACCTACAGCTAATGTCCAAAGCGAATGAATTTAATACCCTGCTCCCGGCTTCGTTGCTCGACTATATCTGCTGCAAGCGTTTGGAAGACAATTACAACTTCTATATGGATGATATTATTACATACGTTAAGCATACTATCGATCAATTGAAACGCATTAGCAACGGGGATTATTTGCCGGAAAAAGTAAAGAAAAAATGGAGGGAATCGGACTCGAAAAGCATTGAGAATACGTCGAAAATTCTGACGACATCTATCAGCATGCCCCTGCAGGTGAAGCAGAAGACAACCGGGATGACGCCGGTCTGGGATGAAATCGTCCATACGGAGATGGACTTGCGGTCGCTCGTCAAGATAATGGAAAAGAAAATCGTTCTGGAAGTTCCGAGGATGATCAGCGACTCGTATAAATTTTTCAGCAGATATAGCGCTGACAAATTAGTGATGAGCTGCTCGCGGCGTCGAAGCGAAGGCGAGAGGGCGAAAACAAAGTCGCGTGTAGACGTTGTCTTGAGTGTGCAGCGCGCCGCAGCCGGCCAGCTTGTTAGTAACATCCATTCCATCATGGTACTGCAACCCGAGCGCCAGACTGCTCTAAAAGGTTATTTCTTACAGCTGTTTGTCGATATTTCTACCATTTCATTTTTACTAGGTATGTAGATATAGTGTCCATGTGCGTCCGCTTGCGGTCCAACTCAGTGACTGATAGTAGGTATGCATCAACCACGCCGACAATATGGTTATACTACTTACACTTAAAATGGAGATGACTTTATTATCTTTCCGATATGTTCTTGAACCGATTTTGTTTTTGTTTTCAGATTGCACTGAGATAATGCCTTTAGAATATCAGAATCCAGAGCACGCTGATGAGTTAATACCGAAAGTCATCGAGCTGCCCGAAATGGAACAAAATACAGGAAACAGGTCTAGTCTTCAATCCGACGAGTTTGGTTCCATCTGTTCGATTTCAGACGTCACAGATTCTAAAGAAAGTGATTGTAAATCTAAGGAGGACTCTGATAGCTCGAGCGCGGTCCCGCGGCCCGGCAGCCCGGACGCCGTGGCGCACATCCTGACCACGGCCGCACGGGTCGTCCGCGCAGAGGCCGCCTCTAACCATGCCACCCCCAACGACTTGAATTTCTCCATGACAACCATGAACCCAGAAACATCTTTACCGGAACAAAATACTTCAGACTCCTTTTATACCAAACCAAAGAAAAAGTCCCCAGAGCGAGCCCGAATAAAGTCTCCGTATGAGAATAAATCCCTTATTTTAGAGGAAAGAAGAAGAAGGAGACTGTTGGAAGTTAAAGAACGACGCGAGAGAAAGAAAATCTCTTCGAACGAAAACAGCAAAGTGGCTAAACATAAGGCTTTTCCTCAGGCGGTTAGTTCGGTCACCAAATTATCCATTACGAACAAAGCCTTTTACAACTCTATTTATGGAAGCAACGGTAATGTTGAGAGCAATAAGAGAAAGTCTTCAATGACACTCAATATGAACACGCGCAAGGGAGCGCAGAAGATAGACGAAGAGATCGAAGAGTCTGAGGAAGATGTAGACGGAGAGGTAGCGCTGCCGGACAAAACTCTTAAAAAAATTACTAAAGGCCACTTCTTAGATGATACTGAAACGGAAATGTCTTATCTGCAAAGTAAACATGACAGCGACTTCCTGCGAATCTCGACGTCGACGTCAGTAAACTCCAAAGAATCCATAACCAACTTTAATTCTCAGTCAGAATGTTGTTCCCCGCTTATAAGCGTCAAAGTTAATGAACAAGAGTTGACAACTGTAGAAAAGCAAAGGTAATTAATCAATTTACTCAATTCAGATTTAATCTAATTAGGTAAGTAAAAGTAGTATATTTGTCTTAACCTTTTCCAATAGGGAACGTGCAGTAGGTATTTTTATTTTTGCTATAATCCTTCTTTGCATGGTGATGGAAATCTCCATCATAACATTGTCCTATGAATTAGAGGTACTTTTGGAGGTGATTGATATTTATTTTTAAGACTGTCAACTTTCAACACTAATCCGTTTTGCGATTTCTTACTTAAATTTACGAACTATGGTAATAAAAATTATATTTCTTTTAATACGAAATGTCAGAAAACTTGGAAATTCCCAGAAGTTGATGATTTTTATTATGTGATTTTGGGCGTTTTATTCGGGGTTTGTAATTGTTTTATATTTAAAAACTATAATAGGTATACACAGGTACACAAATAGTGTACCTTTCTGATGGTAGTAAATTTTTCACTGAAAATTATATATTAACATAAATATGATTTAGCCTATACAACTTCTAACACTGATTTCGCAGTAAAAATCGATGTTATAATTTTTTACTATATTTCCCAGAATCAGCAAAAAATTACGTGACACATATATTCATATCAGGCAAAAAGAAAAAATCATGCAAAGAAGGGTTAAGTTGGTTAAAAATAGTCCACCTGTATATTATAACTTATTTTAAAAAATAGTACCATTTACTGGGAAAAAATGCGCTTCTAAGTACCAGTTTAAATTACGAACGCTAAAAGGGACGGCAACATCAGTAACGTCAACTCTGCTGTTCAGTGATACCACTACAGCAAAATTATCTGTACAGATTACTGTCGCCATACCGCGAAAAACGAACATCAATATTTCTTTATCTGCCTCTATACTTGAATACCTAGTTTACGTATTTAAATTTAAATTAACAGGTTGACGCACGAAATAGATATTCTAAAACCTAAAGACACATTAAATAAAGAGTCCACAGAAACATCAGAAGTGCACAACGATAAAGCGCCAGCATTAGAATGCCGCCGCAGTCTGGAGAAGATATACACACTGATGAAGAAACTTCAGCAGATCGAAACCAGTGAAACGACGAAGAAGAAGGCACAATCCAGCGAATCGAGGGGATTAATAAGTGAAAGCGGTTCTAGTCTCAAACGACGAGTGTCTTTTAGCAATCCAAAATTGGAAAAGCTCACAGATCGGTCAGAAAAAGCTAAAGAAAGATGTGATTCTCCTACAGCTGCCGTGCCTAAAGTCATTATTAGCGTGAAACCACAAACAAAACTTGACGAGAAAAACCGTAGCAAGGCGAAACCTCCACGCGCTATCAAGATGATACCTGAAAACCCCTTAAAAGCCATATCCCAATTACTCCACGATATTGACAACGTGCAAAAGTCCAGACCGAAAATTGCAGATCCAAAATCTATCAACCGATCGATATCAACTGAAAACGAGGAGCTAGTGAAAATACAGAAAAGACGGTCGCGGATCGGGTCGCCGGCAATAGAAGAACAGAAAGTTACGGCCAAAGTGAAAACGCGATTTGTGAGGGAGGACAAGCCAGAAGTTGTGAAGCCTCAAGTGCTGGAGAAAAAGATAAATGATATGATAGATGAAGCGAAGGAGGCGCGAGGCGAGGCGGTGCGCGGCCCGGCGCGGTTCAGCTCGCGGCTCAACGCGCTGGCGCAGCCCAAGCGGGCTTACGTGCAGGCGCGGGGCGAGGAGCTGCCCAAGCGACAGGTACCGCATAACGTCTTTTGCGAGATTTTACATTTATTTATATATACATATAATGTCATTTTTATTTGATTGGTTTTGCTGTTGTAATTGTAGCACCGCTCACAATCTCTCTGCTTAGCCTTAATGTTGACTGGCATTAAGTCCGCCTTTTGTACTGTAAGGTTGTTTTCTTTTGTGCAATAAAGATTAAATAAATAAATAAATTGTATGGAGATGACATCTGTCACCGTACCCAAGCTGTTTGAAATATACTATAATCGACTATCAATATACTTGCAACAGCACTTTCTCTCTTATAGTTGTCTTACACGTCCGATGTGAAGACCGCTTTACCACTTCAGACCCCTTGACGAGTGTGCGACTATCTCCTGGCTCCGTCAGCCACAATCCTGAAAGCCGTATCACACACAACATATATTAAATAGATATCTCTTTCTCGCTTTCACTTATGGGTGCGGTGCGGTAGTGTGTTACGGTTTAGGTTGATTTTTAAGCTCCCTCCGCACTCGCGTTCGCGGCTTCGCGCAGCGATTCACGCACGGATGAGGAGGGGGCTTTACGTGTCGCCAGACCTCTGACAGAGTGCAACGGCTGGGCTTGCCCGCGGCGCCGCACCGACCTTCAGCCACACTCCGAGCGGCACGAGCGCGCGTGCTCGCTGACCGCCATACATTTGTGCGTGTGCCCTGGCACTCTGAGCATGGGTTTCGTGGCCTTCGGGTTAATGAGGGCTATCGTTTTTTTGCTCACCAGTTGGCGCCTCTGTTGATGGTGGTCCAAAAGACTAAAGAACAGCTGTCAGTCATTGAAGTGACAAGTGACATTTGACATTTCGAACTATGGAAAAGACCACCATCTACACTAGCGCCCCTAGCGGCGAATTCATACGCGTTAGCCCTCATTGATCCTTACGTGTTGCCAGAACCCTGACCAAGTGCAGCGGCCGGGCTCCCGCACGCGACGCCGCACCGACCGCCGCCTGTCTCCTGGCTCCGTCAGAGCGCCACACTCCTCCTTAGGTGCGTAAAGGTGAAACAGTTTTTTCGAACTATATTGCCCGCTAATTTACTTTCTAATATTTCTATATAGTAACTCCTATGATATTCATAAAATTATATCAGTATTTTGAGAAAAGAATGATATAAAAATATAGTATATAATATATTTTAATTATATATATATTACAGTAAATCCAATCCTTTCCTTTCCAAATGTTCGTCTTATCCGTATTTCCTAGTTTCCCTAACTTTTAATTCCTTCACGACCTGACATTGGCTAACCTAACAAAAGCCATAACAAGGAAAAAAAATATTTCTACTATAACTATCTAATATATCCTTGATTGACTGTAGTTGCGGAAAATAAATTGAATGGAAAATTTGGGAACAAATCAAATTATTTTTAACATATATTTTGATTTGTGTTTTTAAGTACACTATACAACTTATATATAAATTATAAACTGAAATAAATGTCATGTATTAAGAGGCCGGTGTCGATTTTAGTCGCAAAAATGTAAAATTGATAGATTTAGTCCGTGAAATTTTACACCTTTTGTTACCTAATTGAAATAACAAGTACTGGTTTCTATTAGCACGTCTTCTTATCTTACTTTTTATCAGATCAATTTTCTGAAAACAGACTCACTAAATTAGTAATGTTTGCATTTCTGATGGACGTTTAGGTAAACGCGCGTAAAGCACTGATTTTGTCGCTCTTATTTGTAAATTTCGCAAAGTTTGGACTGCTAAACATGGTAATTTTGTATTACACATATCCTGTACTTGACGTTTATCAGACTACATTTTTATTATTATGACTTTGAAGTAGTGTAAATGAAAGTTAGACGAAATCAATTTTCTCCAGAAATTACTTCAAAACAAGTGACGATTTCTATGAAAATCGACTTAATTTCAACGTAATTTTGATACTTAAACAATCTACAACATTTGCTGAAACTATTCTTATACATCAATTTGTATAATTTACCACCATGATTTTTTGATGAATTTTTAAAAACTGCCCCTTCTCTTCATGCCACGAATTAATAAACTAGTGGATGTGAAATGACTCCTATTTAGTATGAAAACCAGTGTCGCTAAACTCACACATTCATAGCCACGTTAAAATACGTCACACACTTACAAAATTGCTCTGATTCGTAGCAACTTTCCATACCAAAAAGTTATTACCGGTGGACATTTCTCGAACGAATATCAACTGTAGGCTACATGAGTGACGGTTTAAAATATAATGTCAAAGCTATATGACATAAGACTTTCATTATCTCATTCATCTCACAAAAGCTCGCTCAACGTTCACCTAATACAACTACTCAACACCAGATGGCGTTATTTGATATAATTTTAAAATCACTTACTTATTACAGGCGAGAAAAGGGCTAAAAAACCAGTATAAGTAAGGTCTAATTACGCATGGTTTGTTACGGATCTCACGGTCACGTTACACTGGTGTTTTCGAGACCTCTACACGCCTGCGAGTAGCTAACCGTTGGAACTTCTTTCCATTCGACGATATAGGGAGGGGACAGTGTAATCGGAGTGTTTTATCGATATTTGTGTGTTCAGTTAGGTATTGATATTTCATTACCGTATGTTTTAACACATTTAGATGATACTTTATTTATGATTATAATATAGGTAGTGATAATCGTGATTGTATGAAAAATAATATGCAGTACAGTACAACAAATATCTAACTAGAAATTTGTTTCTTATTAATTGACCAACTAGGTTGTTAATGTGAACATTAAATATATCTTAAAGTCAAACAGATAAAATCATAGTTCTTTAAAGGTCTATTAACTCGGTATTGCTGTTATTTTGTGATCACAAATCTGCAATTACTTACATAGGTAAGTATTCGTCTTTAACAATATATTTACTTGTAGCAGCATTTAAGGCCAATCTAGACGGGACAACCTGATTAAATTGTCAAATTAATTGTATGGTGTGAAAGCATACATGAAACTGGCTCATCGATCCCACTTGATTTGATTGTAAGATTGTGACCTATCAAATCAGGAAGGGGGGCGGCAAAATTCCAATATTTGACGCTAGTTTGCGTGGTACGGAACACTTTTTATTAATTAAGTGAGCCCGAATGTCACTAATAATTACTAAATTAGTAACTAAGTTTTAGGCGTGTGGACGCTAGATGAGATGTATGGCAATTTTATCCCCAGAAATCTTTCTCTAAGAAATGCTCCTAGCAAATGGTGCTATATTTTTGCGGAAACTAATTTTCTTGCCCAGTAGCATTGATCCATTTATTTTTAATATCGGCATCTTGTGGTAACCTACAATAATTAATAATAAAGAAATAGAAAATATAAAACGTTTATTCATGGCACATTGCATGCATTGTACGCATAAGTGCATTAAGTACCTAGTCTAATTATATTAACGATGAAAATATGATGGGTGTAAAAAACAAAAACGTATGTAAAGGAATACGAAGGTTTGAAAGGTTGCCATGAAATGACCCCGACTTAACTTAGTGCTTGATGACCAGAGCTGCCATATTTACTAAGACATTGATTATCCCAAATAATAATTAGAAACGTGTCTAATAATAATTTATTACCGAACTACCAAACATCAAACTTGAAATATCGTAACTTTAACTTTATCGATATAAATATCGACATTGCGCAGCATCTGAGTAGCGAAGTTATTTGACATTTAGGATAGCGAATATTCCAGATAAACGTAAAGAATAGTGACAAAGGATTGTGAACTCTAAGTTCTTACTGATAAAATATAGATTTACTTAACGAATAATGCAAAAGAAACAGATTTTTCTATTTAAATAAATAACCACCGGTGATAGGAAATGCCTCCACGTGAAAGATTTTTTAAACCGCTGTGATTTCTGCAGCTTAATACTGCACAATACGGCATTTTAAATTTAATTATCAATTTTTGTTAGACGAGCGTACGTACGACGTGAATGTCATTCGAGCATGAAGTTTACACAACAACTGAGCATAGTCTGTGCATAAAGTGAGTCGGTCGCTACTAACTGTCGGATAGACGGGAACGCCCACTTGCCATCTCCATCCTACTCCGTGCTTCATGCATTACCGGTGACGCACGCTCGCGACCATATTATTAAAAGGCAAGATGAGAAGACGTGCTAATATAAATCAATACTTGTTATTTAGATATTACGTAACAAAACGTGTATAATTTCAACGACTAAATCTATCAATTTTACATTTTTGCTCCAAAATCGACTACGGCCTCTTAAGAAAAAGAGGCAGAGAGTTTATTAAAAGTTTGTGCAGGCTGCATCTTGGCCATTGCCATTTCCCAGCTCATCTTTATAGGTTAAAATTGTCAAGTAATTCTGTTTATAAGTTCTGTCCCGCTGAAGATTGTAATCTAGACCATTTATTTTTTAATTGCCCCTATTTTAATTTACAGAGATTGTTGTTTATTTGTACTTGTATTGAAAGACAAAAAATGTCCTGAATTGTATAAAGTAATACCTATTTGATTTCGTTAAAAATACTTTCGGCCTCTTATAGGTGACACTTTTTTCTCCTTTTGTTTTGTGTTTTAGTAGTTTTTAAGTTGTTTGTGTATTTCTTGTCTAAGTCTTAAGGATGTGTTTGTAGTTTGTACTGATGTATTGATATTTGAGCTGATGGCCGTGTTGCCAGTGCTCCAATTTTATTTTATTTTTTTTTACTAGCCCGTTATGGTGTCCCACTGCTGGGCAAAGGCCTCTCCCCTTGTTTTCCACGACTCCCAACCAGTTGTTGAGAAAGGTGTCTAGGTCGTCCCGCCATCTCCGTCTGGGCCTGCCGGGTCCGCGCCCCTCTTCTGGCATCCATTTGGTGGCTATGCTAGCCCATCTGTCTGGATGCATGCGGCAGACGTGACCGGCCCAGTCCCATTTGAGCCTAGCAGTCTTCTCACCGACGTCAGCAATGCTGGTTTTTGCGCGCAGCGTGGTGTTCCGTATACGATCGGTCCTCTTCACACCTAAAATGCTGCGCTCAATAGCCCGTTGGCATACCTTCAACTTGGACTTCTGACTCTCTGTGAGTGACCATGTTTGGGCACCGTAGGTTAGGACGGGCAGGATACACATGTCCACGAGTTTGAAATGAAAAAAAAATTAAGAAAAAGTGACGAAGCCCTCCAGTGGCAGCAAAGTGGTGGCGGTCTGGCGGTGGACACTGGAGGGCTTCGACACTTTTTCTTTAATATATGACATCTATTTCAGTTTGAAAACTTTTTATTAACTAAAACGAAAACGACTTCTAAAAGGATGAAAAAAAAAACTGTTTTTGATTAAACGTACCAAACCCCGCACTGCCGCTGTGTCGCAATTTTCGCGCATGTCGGCAGTCTGAAGGCAGTATGAAAATTACTAAATGAAATAAGTACTTATTAAGTAGGGATAGCCAGTTGTAAGTTCGCTATGAACGAAGCTCGGATGGGCTGGCCTTTTTGTCGTATACTATTATAAAAACTCAGTTAACGCCGAGTAAGTATATCCTAAAACCTTTTTGTCGTTTTGAAATATTTAATTGATATTCATAATTTTAAACCGAAGTGCAGAGCGTACCACCAAGCCGCGCCGCTCCACCGCCAGCAGCCCCGAGCGACGCTGCCGGGGCTCCCCACAGTTTGGCACGCTCGCCGTCGCCGCCGCCGACGTACTACAGACAATGTGAGCTTACTTTACATCAACTTTACATTTAGTATCTAAGTCAAATGAGTCGCTTCAAACTCGGGTAAATCCATCTGTCAGATTATGCGATTTTGGTATTAAGAAAGGGTAATAGGGTAGATATTTGCTGAGAGGGTCGAATGGATTTACCCGAGTTTGAAGTTAAGCGAAACAAATACGAACCGCTAAGACGTCTGAACTCCTGAGCAACGTCGCCGGATGTCCCCGCAGTTTGTCACGCCCGCTGCCGCACTACGTACACTGTGGGGTTACTTTACGTTTGTATCAACGTGCCGTGTCACACGGCCCGTGTTTATTACCGACCCAGGACTTCCTTTTCATTTGGATTAAAGCGCTGTACCGAACGCCACGCCGCTCCCCAACTTGCAGCCTAGGTCAGCGTTATTGACGCTTCTATTAAAATACACATTATATGCTCCCGACTCCCGATGTAAGTCCTACCTTTCCTCATGTATATTCCGTCGTAATAACTATTTTAAACTTATCAGATTTTAACTACCTAGCCTGCCTTGCCTTATCTACTTATACCCATCCAGTGGGCTTTTGATTTATTTGGCCCTATTATTAATGCGCTTAATATACCTATGCAACTTGTCCGTAGAAAAAAGAAGGTGGCAGTGGAGCCGGCAGGCGGTCGCTGCATCGCAGAGCGAGTTGCGTTTACCCGTGCGCCGCTGCTGCCCTGCGACGTAGAACTATGTAAGGCTCAGTTAAAAAAGTGTTGATCTTGATATAGTCGTTCGATTTGTAACTGGCCCCGAACGGCTGATCCTTTGTCTATTGTTAAGTAAAACCGCACGTGCCACTATCTGCAAAAAAAGGATCGTGTAATTTCTAATTCCGCTCAAAAAACCAGTGTAGGTGCACTCTCCGATAACTCGCCTTTGTTACGCATCTCGATGACACATTATAGACTGGTTCTGTAGCGTTCGACTCGCCGGCACTCAGTAACCGTAGAGGGACCACACAAGCAATCGCATTTTCTTCCATTAGTTCATTTTGAATCTTATTGCAATTTCTGGCAATTTCCATAGGAGTTGTAGTTCAATAACCGGTTAAAGTCACCGAACCATTTTTATGCAGGTGCGGTTTTACTTAACAATAGACAAAGGACAAGCTGTTCGGGGCCAGCTACAAATCGAACCACTATACAAGCTTTCCTAAAATGTAATCCTTTTCACTGAATGTCCATGCCAATTTTGGTTGTTTGTCGTAGCTTCGGAGACTTCATGTGCCACGGATGATGCTCAGTCCAGTTCTATCGGCCTCAAACTGCACCGGATGGTCACCGACATGCTCCGCGCCTCGCGACCTTCACCCGCCGCAGCAGACGTCAACCGCCGTGTCGGGGACCCGAGCCCGCCGCTCGCCGCCACTGCCTGCGGTGTGGAACCCAAACAAACTCAAATCATCACAGAGGAAATCTTTGTAGAAAATACCGCCATTGAAGAAATCTTTACAGCTATCAACGATCCAAGTTATAGGTTTGAAAATGCAAAACTAGTCACACCGGCCAACTCCGTCACAGAGCTCGAGGAGCTAGAACACGCCCTACACCGCAGCCTGTCGTCCGGGACGTTCGCCGGCCGCCTGCGCATCAACAAGCTCACACTCTCGCCCCGGTCCTCCCTGCAGCGAGTCGTTATGCACCAATCTGGAGACACCACTCTTGTCCTCAAATCGCATTTAACCCAAAAAATACAAGGTACTTGCCAATCGTCTGATCAGGAATGTGATTTAATAGGGATACTATCGAAGACGCGGTTAAACTACGGATTTTCTGGATTCCCGTTACAAATATCTACCGTCGGCTATGCTTTTCCTACTTTTAAATATGAAACAAAGAACATAATGCCTAGAATAGTTCACACAGACATGTTTGATACGTCAGCTACGGGGACATCTTGCACGGATAGCAAGGATACTGTGCTGGAGATCAAAGCTGAAGAACGAGGAATAAGAACGGACCAGGAATGTATCACCACACGAGCTGTCGCTGCCGAAAAAAATCTGGAAACTGATATCAGTTCAGTTTCAGCGGCGATCGCAGAAAGTGGCATTAAAGAAGTCACAGCATCTCTTAACAAGATAGATGGTCAATCTTCTGATTATACTTCTTCTTTTGACATCTTGGTGGGACTTCTGAACGAGATTCAAAAAATTACGACATGCGGGAGCGACGCGACCAGCGCGCAAGCACTAGAAAGTATTTCGAGTGAGTCGAGTCCAGAAGATAGCGCTGCCGACCGTTCCGACCCTTCTAGCTCCGGAGACGCAGTGTCCAATTCCTGTAAGAGCAGCGATGACCCACTTGGGAGCCCGGAAACGAAATCGGTTAGCGCTGAAGCTGTAGAATTGAAGCCGGTGTGCGAAGACAAGGAAGTATTGGCTCGAATCGCGCCCGAACAGGTCGCCGCTAGCACATCCCAACAGGCTGAGTTCTCAAACGGTATCGAAACATCCACTTGCACAGACTTACCAACCTCGAGTTATTCCGTATCGGCTTTCACTCACTCTGAATATTGTGACATAGCCTGTAACACATTGATGCAATCCGGCGATAAAATTACAGTGCAAATGGGAATGGAAACAAATCGAACCTCCGTCAAATCACTAGTGCCCTATTATAATAATATTTTTAAGGTCGAAATGCAAAACGAAGCAACACTCTTGCCTCTCACACATTCAGTAGCTACTGGAACTAAAAGAAATGTAGCTGCCGTCTGTAACATTTTGGTAGACATTGCTCCAGTCCAAAAAAGCAAAAGAATTCTGGATAAGCGCGAGGTAGTAAAAATTGTAAGCGACCAAAAAGAGGTAAACAAATTTAGTCTGAATGTTGGCGAATTGGATTCCACGCTCAAAGTGAAAAGGGACATTCTTGTGACGTTTTATTCCATATTGGTGTTAACTGTCTTTGCTGCCCTGGCGTTTCCGGAGATGTTGCAGTACGCGTAATGTAAATATGTATGTCGGAAGCTACAGCGTAAACATAAATTATGGAAATTTGTTGTCATGATTAGGTTTGTGTAGAATTTATTTATTTATTTATTGAGCCGTAAAAGTTATTATAATAACATTTCCATGTAGTTTTATTTAAGAAGGTATGCACAATCTGAAGACTATACTTCATTCTTCCGAGGCTCCGAGGGTACAACGGAACATGTAGCTACATGTTCGTGACTCGTGTCAGAGGGCCTACCGCGAACTGAGTCACCGAAGTTCGCAAATTGCGGGCCTCTTTCCGCTTTATTGGGTGTACCTCTACATTCCATAATTGGGTGAATGAAAAATAGTATGAGGAACGCTAACTGGCGTGGACGCGTGTGACAGATTTTACCTACCCGTATACACGGTGTGGCCTGTAATAGGAGCAAAAAATTAAACTGAAGGCTGTACTCCTCATACCGGCCAACATTTGTTCAGCGACTTTTAAAAAAACTGGTGTTTTTATTTTTAATACACTTTAAAGTTTTTTCCAAGACGCAATGTATTGCGAATTTTGTTATGTCTAAGGTGTGACAGGCAACGTCAATCACAATGATAATGGCGTACATTGAAGCTAATATTTATTTTGTATGAAAAATACGAAGCTTTGATACGAAGTCTAAAGTCTTCATTATTTTTAAAAGTCGCTGAACAAATGTTGGTCAGTTTGAGGAGTATAGCCTACAGTTTAACTTTTTGCTCCTATTACAGGCCACACCCGATATAATGGCACCCGCGTGCTTGCGCCCGCTCCGTGTACCGGCGCCAGCTAGCGGAGACCCTTAGACTAAAAGAGAAAGATGCCCGCAATTTGCAAACTTCGGTGTTCGCGGTAGGCCCTCGGTCACGCTAGGTCAAATCACGTCAAATGGAAAAAACCCGAGTCCCCGACACAAGCTACATGTTCCGTGTGCAAACATTTCGGTCAAATTCTATAGGGCTTCATAGACATACTTGCAAAAATTTACATAGGTACGTTTACAATACACTTTTGTTTTGATAAATCATATTCAATCGATCTATCGAATGCCGCAATGTATTTTAGCGAGAAAGCGATATCTCTTTCTCGCTCTTACTTATGGGTACGTCGCACAATGACCTTGGTGCGGTGCGACGGTGTGTTAAGCCCATTACTCACGATCGAACAGGCCTCGGACCGGACCAAGGTCGCGGTCCGGTACGCCCGTATGTAATGTCTTCAAAGGAACGTAGGCGAAAAAATCTACGCTTCAAGCCCGCTACAGACTACGCGGCGCGGAGCCGCGAACGCGAGGGTGGAGTCGATTTCGCTGATTAGCGAACTAGACTCCACACTCGCGTTCGCGGCTTCGCGCATGAGTGTGGAGGGACCTTTACATACTTCATTCAGTAACTGACGACAGGGACACAGCAATACGAAGAAATGTCAACGTATAGTTGCGTCCCTGTCGTCAGTTACTGAATTATATAAGATGGAATTAAGTAAGGTCTGTGAAGCGCTTTACTATTATGCCGGATCAGTCTTGGCCAGTGGAGGCGGTAGGAGTGCTAGCCATGCCCACTCGCGATTTATTTAGTTGCTCACTACGTCTACTACAAGATGGACGTGATTGTCTCTATTTCCAAAAATATGTACTAAAAAAAAATTAGTATTAATCCATGTAAATCTAGCATAGATTACATGAAAAATAGGGAAAAATAATTTTGTCCAGTTTCGATATTGTCTGCAGCAGCAAACACAAAGTGAGCGAGCGCGAGAGTGTGGTCGATTCCCTCGCCTCACCCCCTCGCGCCGGAACGGGATAAACCGACAACATGCGGAGCGACAGTGAGGAAAGACGGGGACACGAGCGGATCCACACTCCCGTACTCGTGTTCCCTTCTGTTCTGTAGCCCAACTGTAGCCTCGTGGAGTGTGTGGAGGCACATTTGATGTCAATTGTTTTTTTTTTTTTTATTACGAGCATTGGCAACTCCTGTCCTGTCATCTGTCATCAAAACTTTAAATGCCTCAAAAGTCAAAAGCTCAGGTCAAAAGGGCAAAGGCGCGACATGCAAGCGTGCAGTTGACATTGATTTGATATTCTCGTAATCGAGACGAATAATATAATATTTTTTGTTATAATAGTAATTTACTAAAACAAAATTAAACATGGAGAGCAGAGATTCTAAACGGTTTCTCAAGTTCAAGGTATGAATCGTTGAATATTTTTACATCTCTTAACTTTGCTTTTAGGTAATACTTAAAAATATTTTTATATTCCGTAGCCGCGTGATGAACTTGTCGCTGGACAGTTAGACAATACAGCGCCCGTGAAAAAGATAGTCGATGATCTTGTGTACATGAACCGTCAAGCGTTCGGGTTTATCCACTCGAATCGGTTCCCTCGGTATTATGATGAGAGAAGAACACAAAAGCACTTCGTGAACCCTGGCCACTTGCTCGCGGCCTTCCCGGACGACTGGGACGGAGACTTATCCCTCGACTTCTACCAACCGTTCCGATACAAGTCCATGCAGCCAAAGATGATCGCAACCATTGCCAATAACAATGACAAAGATCCTATAGCTGAATTTCTGAAATTGAAAGATAAGTGGCATAATGCATTGGTGTGCCAGAAACAATCGGCTTGTAAGTTGAAAATTTGTTATTTCTTTACTAACCTAAGAGATTCTCAAATAAATAGTACTTAATGTGTGCTTGGGACAGGGTAAAGTGTAGTGTACACTGTACAGTAAGTAAAGTAAACAAAATAGTAGTAGTTAAACGCAAGTTTGGCGAAACTTTTATAAGTTTAAAATGTGTTATACTTTTTTGAAAAAAAATTAAAAAAAAAAAAAAAAAAATAGTAGTAAATTATTAGTGATAATGTCTGCGGCTGACATGCACAGTCAGCCGCAGATGTAGCAAAGTGGATGAGGTTGAAAATTAACTGCACATACTCATTGACTTAAAAGCTGCAACCAAACCTATAACAAGTGCCGAGCTGATTATATCTAAGAAAACATTAAAGAATGTAATAAATAATTGGCTCGGCACTCAGCAAGTCCCACATGTCAGGTTGTGGCTTCACAATATTCAGTTAATTTTGAACACCTCACTCGCTTAGCAACTATTTATTTATTTATTTAAGCCTTTATATTTCCTTAAATAGTTTTACATGATAAAAAAAAGTTTTTTAATATTATTGTTTTCCATTTTTACTATTTTAAGGACCCCTGTTGGGTATAGGCCTCCTCCATATCTTTCCACCTTTCTCGGTCTTTTGCCTTGATTAGCCAATTTTCTCCGGCTGTGGCTATAATATCCTTGGACCACCTTGTTATGGGTTTTCCCGCCTTCCTTTTGCCATGGGGTCCTGGCCACTTTGTGACTTTGTTGGTCCATCTGTCATCTGTCAATTTTCCTATGTGACCGGCCCATCTCCATTTCTGTTTCAGCACAAACTCGAGGGCATCTATGATGTTTGTTTTGGATCGTATGTACTTGCTGTTAACCTTGTCCTTTAGTTTTATACTGAGCTTAGCAACTATTCATTTAAAATGAAGTTTTTTGATATGATGTCATGTCATAAAGTTCAGATTTTGAATCAGGCTTTAAATGCTAATATTTCTTATTAAAAATTGTTACCTAAAAGGCCCATTTAGACGGATCAAGAACTTTCATGAGATTTTCAATAGATTGATCAACTGACTGAATTCATTGTAGCTAGCAATGTATCAAATATTGCATGCCAATTCTCACGCCATGTAAATGGGGCTTAAGATAGTATTTAAACATCATAAAAATGACGTCTTTTACAAAAAAAAAATTGTACTGGTCTTGCCAAGCTAACTGTACAGACTTTGCTGTGACAGAGTGAGGAAATGTTAAATTCCCATGAAAATATAACATTTACAATGACATCTCCACATTTATATTCTATACAGAACTCTGTCTGAGCGCCTAAGCTAACTAGCTTAGGCGCTCAGCACACTGGATACAATTTGCACGTCCATCAGCATCATCAGCATGCAGGATGTTGCCATAATATGTGCATAGCGTTGTCCCGCTCAAACATCGGAGCGATGTGCGAATCATATCCGGTGTGCTAAGCGCCTTTAGACAGACTCCAGCAAACTTTTTCTTCACACATGTGCACCACTACCTTACCTTTTTGTAATTTGTTTAAATTTTAAATATTCCAGTTCTATATAAAATACCACTTGTTGCTCATTTAAAAGAACACAGTGATGACATTATCTCATGTCCGAAGCACCTGGTGGATATGGCGAGGCATTGGGATAACGACCCGGACCCATACTTCAACAGTGCATATAACTGGTACTATGCCGGGAATGGGAACATGCAGCTTTTGGTGATTGATAACAAGGCGTACTTGATGTGCAGTGAAATCAACTTCTGTTGTAAGTATTGTATCAGGGACATCAGGGTTCCTCGGTCACACTGGATGCGCTTTGCACGTCGCTGTGATATCGCTATAATATAGCATTGTCTCATTCAAACATCGGAGCGACATACGAATCGCATCTAGTGTGGGCAGTGTCATAAGTGGGGTTTGAGAACCTCTAGCGGCATGTATTGGATGCCCCCATAAATGTGCCAATGCCATGTGCAATTTTTGGTCTGATAATATTCCCTATGGCTCTGCTTTAATTGACCGAGCATAGTGAAGGTCTCCCGTCTCCATTTTAGCTTGAGAAAAAAAAAACATGTCGATGATCTCCATGGGTCGCATTTCACAACAAGCCAGGGCACTTGGGGGTTATCCAAGTGTGTGCGGAAATATTTTTTGCTGAAATAATAATACCTAATTCGAATTGCTCATTTCGTTAAAAACAAAATTGCCAAATATGTGACGTCACACCAGGGACCAAAGGTTACCAAGTGTGACAAGGAAGGGGTAAAAAAATCTTGAAATTCGTGTGACGTAATTTATGGATGACCCCTTGCGAGTTCGCCACGCCGTCTAAACTAATTTAGTTATTGGGCTTACTGTGGGAATATAATATTTATATATACTAGGACTCCTAGTCTTTATCCCGGAAATCCCCCATCTTGCCAGGGTAATTATATATAAATATTATATTCATGTCCTTCCCGGGTCTTAAACTATGTATCTATACCTAGTCGGCTCATAAGTTCTGTCACTGGCCTTTAAAATTTAAATTTGGAACTCCTAAAACAAAAACCGTTCTGCATTTGAATTTCGAATCTATTAAATATTTGAGTAGTATAATTTTGCAATTTTCTGTTTTCTTCAACATGGAGTGGACGCTTAAAGATAGCCGTACCGCAATAATTGCACTATATCGTTGTGGTCGCTCGCCGACTAAAATTTTTAAGCTACTTGAAAATTTAAAATTCTCTAAGATTTGTGTATCGTACCATAGAAAGATACAGTGAGGTCTCTAGTTTAAATTACAAGAAAAGAAGCGGTCGTCCGCGTACAGCTAGGACTCCAGCGGTTGTACAAGCAATTAGGGCACGCATTGCCAGAAATCCCGCTAGGAAACAAAAAGTTATGGCCCTCCAGATGGGTTTGAGCAAAAACACGGTGAAAAGAGTGCTTAATCAAGACCTGAGACTTCGTGCTTATAAACGAAAAAGTGGCCATCTTCTCAATGGTCGGCTTAAAGCTTTAAGGCTTAAAAGATCTAAAGCTTTAGTGAAGAAGTACGCTAAAAATAAGCACCGTTGTATACTGTTTTCGGACGAGAAAATTTTTGACATAGAAGAAAACTGTAATAAACAAAATGATAGAGTGTACGCTCGCAATAGTAAAGAAGCGTCTAATAGCATTCCCCGTATTCAAAGAGGTCATCACCCTTCATCTGTGATGGTTTGGCTGGGAGTTTCTTATGCGGGCGTCACTAGTATGCATTTTTGTGAGAAAGGAGTAAAAACTAGTGCCAAAGTGTACCAAGACACGGTGTTGACTAATATTGTGAAACCACTATCCCATACGATGTTTCTAAACCAGCATTGGGTTTTCCAGCAGGACTCTGCTCCAGCCCATAAGGCAAAGTCTACACAAGCCTGGCTCGCCTCCAATAAAATCGACTTTATACGGCATGAAGATTGGCCCTCCTCTAGCCCAGATCTTAATCCTTTAGACTATAAAATATGGCAGTATTTAGAGGAAAAGGTGTGCTCAAAACCTCATGCAAATCTAGACTCGCTGAAAAAATCTCTTGCTACGGCAGTGGCCAATATCGACATGAAAGTGGTGCGTGAATCCATTGACGACTGGCCACGAAGACTTCAAGCCTGTGTAGATAATTATGGCGGTCATTTTGAATAAATGTTATACATTTAGATTCTCTAGTTTATAAGCTTTCAAACGCTGTACAAATTATACGAAATAAACTTAAACTTTTGATTTTATTTGATACTATGTATATGACAGAACTTATGAGCCGACTAGGTATACCAAATTTCAACTAAATTTGTTCAGCGGTTTAAGCGTAAAGAGGTAAGATAGACAGACACACTTTCGCATTTATAATATTAAGTATGGATTATACTTAGCCTCAAACCTAACAAATTCAATTTCAATTTCAGATTTATTTGAATTCAATAGGGATGAAGTGACATTCAGCAGGGATGCAGCAACAGTGTTCGACTGTGGTGAAGGCAACAATATCTGTGAAAGCATTTGCTCCTCCCAAAACATCATAGCTTTAAGGACTAAGTATAAAATATTTGTACTCAAGATCGTCAGAACAGGTGACGAGTTAGAAATAGAACAGTTGACAGTATCTGAATCGAAAACGGCATACACTGGTATTTCGTTTGATGAGTGTCATAAGAATATTTTGTATGTGACAGATTTGAATAACACATTGAAAATAGTTAATCTAGACCGGCTAAAAGCAAGAACTGTTGAGTTGAAAAACTCAGTTAAAAGTTTAGTGAACAATTGGAGCACAGTGATTAGTAACGAGCGCGCATATTACACACACGTATCTACGAGAGCTATAACATTGTATGACAAACGAATAAATAGTTCTGTACGTCGATGGAGCAACCCAGATAGAGTAGCAGATGATGCCATCTGCAGTCTCATCAGTGCCGCCAAATATTCCCTGAGCGGGCCTTACCTTTACGTCGCCACAAACCACAACTTATTATTAATGGACATGCGATATCAAAAGAATTTAGCTCTGAAGCCCCTACAGAGGTGGACGCACGGCATGCAATCTTTCCCGGCTTACATATCAATATGCAACTTCGAACGTGATAAGGAACTGATCTGCTTGTCGAGTCAGTGGTGCGAGGATACTTGTGTCGTGCCAAATTATTTGCAGACAGACTGGACCGATCCAGAATTTAAGGGCATGACGATACCTTATCGTCTGCCTAGTATTATTGAGACGTTAAATGAGACTAAACAGCAATCGCTATGGACGGATTTGTATAAGTCTGTAGAGAATAGATTGGTGACGGCGTTATCTGGGAGCCTTTTGCTGGAAGACGGCGAGAAGTATATCGTGCTCTCTCAGAATAGTCTCGGTGACGTGACGTCACATGTGCTGTACCCGGACCACATGTCTACTCCAGCGGATGATGCGACGAAAGCCCTGCACGAGTGGAGCCAATGCTACGATGACGAGAAAAAAGACTTTATAGTAACATTTTTCGGAAACATCAGCCCGATTTGGAAGAGACTAGAGAAAATTCCAGAAGGTCAATTGAATAAGAAATTTGAGAATGAGAAGACGAATTTTAGTGAGCAGGAGGTGCTGGACGCGTTTGAAAAGGAGGAGATAGATAAGTCGCTGCTGGATGTGTGGGTGGAGAAGGAGGAAGACGAAACTAAAATCGATGATGAATCGAAATCCGAGTCGAGTTTGTTGCTTGGTATCATGAAAGATGATGATGATGATTAATATTTGCAAGAATCTTGGGGCCAAGACTTTTACACAAATGAATTTACACTGTAAATTGAAGAATTCGCGCAATTCACAAGTATCATCATATCATTATGTTTGTTAGTCAGTTTTTTGTTCCGCATAATACCTATACGTTAATTTTAACATCTTTTCTATGTATGCTAAGGATCGTAACGCGAATGTTTAGTCATCTTTTTGTATTTTTTTGCGAGTGATTTTTTCTGCTCTGCAGCACAACCGAGGTTTTAACCCGCGGTGTTTACCACTGCAGATATGATAGGTTAATGCATTCACCTGAGATTATTTTAATTTGTATGTATCCAAAAACGCGTCAAGAACAAGCGAATATGCCGCGAAAGCGCCACTCTTTACAACTACAACGTAGTACAGCGCATTCGTGGCATATTTGCTAGATGTGCACGCACCCTTAAATACATAGTGATGGATGCAGCCTACACAACAAAAAAACATAATTTTATGCATAATTAGATAAAATCGATTTGTTCCTGTATAATTATTTTGATCGTAAATTAATACACTTTGCGATGATTCAAATTTGATGATTTTTAGTATGATATTCAGGCGGTTTTTTTCAGGGTTTGCAATTATTTTATATATAAAATCTTTATTATAGGTATATTACAAATAGTTTAAATTTCTAATGGTAGTAAGGTTTTTACCAAAAATTGTATATTTACATAAATGAGATTTACCCTATGTAAATTCTAAAACTGATATAGCAGTAAAAATCAGTGATTTTATTTATTTTTTCCACAATCAGTAAACAATTATGTAACACATATATTAATTTCAGGTAAAAAGAAAAAATCATGCATTCCTACGGTCCTAGCCTACCTACCTACCTATAGGTAGCACTTATCCAGTTCAAAGAAATTTAAATCATTTTTATTTGGGACAAAGTTGCATTTGTTTCATTCAATTTTCAAACAAACAAAATCAACTCTATTTCCTAAGCTTAAGGTTATAACTGATTTGTGTACGAAGCTCCTAAGGTTATGTATGACTGACTCATTTGTGTACGCTTTAACACAATAAAAGGAAAGAAATCAAACGCTGTTTATTAATAAACAACTATATTTCCTATCTAAATAAATGACTTGTATTACATACACTCACTCGTCCATATCAGTTCCCATACAAACATACATACAAATAACAATTAACACAACAAATGCTCCGGGCGTCATTCTAACCTTTACTCCAGGGGCCGATTGCATAACAACTTGTAACTATTAATATTAGCGAAAGTCTCTTTCTAATCAAAGCAATTGGAAAGAGACTTGCGCTATAATATTATTATCGGCCCCTGGTTAGTAGGTAAGTTAATGGCTAAAGAAGGAAAGTTTACAATGGCGCCCGATATGCAAACTAAAATAAATTTAGTTAATTATACAGAGTGGCATTAAAGATGACACACAATTAGGTTTCAGATATCGCTGAAGAACAACACAAATAACTTAACCTCGTAAGTAAATTGTGTTGTCAGGAGTATGTGGGGCAGATTTTTTAAATTCACAACCTGACTGCAGCAAAATCAAAAACGCTAGCTAAATCCGTCTTTTGGGCCACTCTGTATAATTTACATTCAAGTCAACATTGCCTAATAGTAACTGCTAATAAGTATGTGGGATTTATATACAGGGTGGCTACAAAATAAGTGCATTCCCGTTGCTAGGAGGTTTTGGGATTATACTGAGCAACTTTTACTATGGGACCAACCACGAAATCGCAAAAAAAAATTTACTCTCCCATAGAAAATAGACCAGCCAAAATTTATGAAACAGCCAAATTTTTATACGCGATTTCGGGGTTGGTCCCATAGTAAAAGTTGCTCAGTATAATCCCAAAACCTCCCTGGCAACGGGAATGCACTTATTTTTTAGCCACCTGTATAACATGTCCCATTGTAAGTTCAGAAGCAGCAAATATACGTACGTTTTTTTTATTAGGTACATAAGGGACAATATAATGAGTAGAATATTTCATCATCATTGTAAATACTTCACTGTAGCGAAAGAACGTGTCAAGTTTCGTGTTAGGATTTTTATCTTAATTTTGAAACTCCAGTGAATAACTTGTTACATTTCAATACATTAAAGGGTTAAATATTAGGTAAAGTAAAAGCAAGAAAACCAAAAGAAATAAGTAGATGTATAGCTTTTAACTTTCAGTCACCAACTCACCACCTTGTGTGGAATAATTGAAGAATATACATTTTCAATCCCAAAAATTGCTTTTTACAGGTAAAAACGAGCTGTTTCATATATATATAAACTTATGTTTTTAGAAAAATTCCAAAATGCGAATTATAAATGCTATAATGCTATAATACAATGTTCATGTCACAGAGTTGATATATGGACATAATTACTAAGGTAAACCTGTGGTAAGGGAAACCGTTATCGCACGCGCACTCACGTATCGCGTTTGGGTCATTCATAGCTTAACCCTCAAGTTGTGAATGTGTGCGTGTAGCGCGTAAACACAAGGAAATCTGCGTGTCATGAAATTAGTATCGTTTGACCAACCCTACAACTGACTTACGTTCAACTTTGGGTTTTGTATTGCCGTTTCCCGAACTCTATAACTTACGAGGTATCGTGTCAATTTGTTTCTTATAAATGTGTTCAATAGTACATTACTACAGAGGCCGGGAAGTAAGGGGTTGCCGGTTAAAATTGGCAAAGCAAAGGGGGTGCAAAAAAGACTTAGAATTTTTTTAGTAGGTACAATAACATGTCTGTTCTGGCGCTCTGTTTGATCGCGATCATCGCGGTCAACCTAACACACTCCTCCTCGCTTCGCTCGTCGTCGCACCTATCTTGTCTCTGTTACTTAAATTTACTGTTCCAAACATGCTTATTTTAGCGTCTTCTATACGATAGCATCATAAAAAATAGGGGTCATAATGACAACAACACCCATCGAACTTTATCTATGTCCTAAAAATCGGCTCAACTTTCAGGTCCAATATCTCGGCCATTTTTGATTTTAGAGAAAAAGTTTTTTCTACAAAACTTGCTTATTTTAGCGTCTTCTATACGATAGCATCATAAAAAATAGGTGTCATAATAACACCAACCCCATCAAAATTTTTCTAAGTCCTGCGCCCCCTTTGCTTTAGTCCAACCCACGTGTCGTATATTTTACACATGTAGTTAATCAATTTATTACACAAATGTTCAAAGGTATATTTATGTATCTTTGATTTTTCGCCTTGCATCCTTCTGACTGTAGTGTTAGTAGCCACATAACTAAGATTACATCGTTTTTTATGTTGATATTATGCTTCACATACATCGTTGCCTTAAACATGGAGTATAATTAACAGGTATTCATTTAATATTTTCGTCGGAACTCATATTATACAATAAACAACGCACAAATAAAATAGAATTACAGATACACAATGAAAAATGTTCAACTTTACCTCCAAAACGATTAAAAAAACACCAACGCGTGTTTGAGTAGACATTTTTACCGCTAATATTTAAATGAAATATAGTTTATCAAAGGACTGTCTCATTTCAAACATAGACAGAGATTATCATACTATCTTTGTCTTACACTGGTACTAGCACCCAAAAGAAAAGGATGAGTATAGTTTTTTTGTTCTTTTTTACTGACAAACTGGTTTGACCAACTATATTTTAAATCTGTATTTGTAGGTAAATTTGCAATTCAATATTATTGGAATTTGTTAATAATGTTTTATTTATATATTTTTGTAAAACTGCAAAATATATTAATTATCGTTTATTGTTTTTTTTAAAGGGGTATTGGCAGAATGTCATTCCGAACCATGAGCAAATATTGGTTATAGTTTTTTTTTTGGCTGAATGCCATGATGCTGTGTCACAAATATATGTGAAATGGAAATTAAAAAAGAGGCACTTCCCGGCCTAGGCCTGCAACTTTGTATGAAATTTCATTACAGGCCCCTCGTCTAGCCGCGCCGGAGTCGTGATACTTCCCAGCCTAATATAAAGAACGTAATATCAATATTACATAGCATGTTTGAGAAAATACAATAATTGAGTGAGCGAGCGCTTATTCACTCGTTTACAATAATTTCGTTTCTAAAAACCAATAACTTGTTTGTGGTACACACTTCTGACCATTGGTAGACCTTATGTCGTTGCAATAAGCCCTACAGTAAACTGTGTCGACGATGTAGTATCACGTCTTGGCCACGACATTGCGCGACTGGCTTCGGCTAAGGCGACAACCATAGGTTGGAGCGAGACACAGCGATCGGGCCTTTCGTTCCCACCTATGGTTTTCGCTTTAAACTGTGTCCAGGGTAGTGGTATCGAAAGGGTATGACTAGTAGTTAGCGACGCGGGAACTACCACAGCCAGTTTTTGGTGAGTGTGGCCTCTGGCGGTTGTTTGTCTCTCTCTTCCATCTGTAACATGAGCTTGCTCTGGTCGTCGCGGAAGATGTTGGCTCCCGCGAGTTTACCTACTGTATAGCACCCTACTGTATAGCACTAGCGACGCTGGACCTTGTTTACAATTCTGTTTCTAATTAAACCAATGGCTTGTCTGTCGAACACACTTCTGACTAATGTTAGTCCTTATCTCGTTGCAATAAAGTTTACAAATGATCAGTGACCGTGTCCATGGTAGTGGTATAGAAAGGGTATTGACCTCAGTAGTTAGCGACGCGTGAACGACCGCAGCCAGTTTTTGGTGAGCGTGGGCTCCGGCGGTTGTTTGTCTCTCTCTTCCATCTGCTCCATGAGCTTGCGCTGGTTGTCGCGGAAGGCGGCGATGGGGTCGTCGAACTGGCTGTAGTAGCGCAGCACGTCGCGCACGTCCAATATTGATGACATCGCGATCGCTGGAAAATAAACAAGTGAACAATCGAAAGATGTTCACAAAGCTAAGACCTTTCTAACACAGGGTAGCTTAAAATCATTTATCAACTGCGATGTGACTAAACACGGTTGATATTTAAAAGTCAGTTCTCATATGACGCTACTTATCGAAAATTGGTCTTCAATTTTCATGTTTAATAGCATTTTTGCATTACCCCAAGTAAGAGAAGCCTCACCCAGCTTGTTATTTTTTGAAACTAACCTAATTTTTGGAAGTCATACATGATGAGTGAATTTTATTGGCAAGGCAAGTAGGTATTACATGAACGCGACAAAACAATTTTGATAGGAACCTCGTCTTCTGCGATGTTAGATTAACAATAGTCATAGTAGATATACTTACTTTGCAGCAGGTTGGCCAGGTCGAGTAAGGCAGTGTCGTCATCCGCGCCCTTCCACTTTTGCAAGATTAACGCGTTCTCCGGGTGGAACTTGGTCGCTTGTTTGTTCCAGTCTACTACGATTACCTGCACACACACATAAGTACATTTAAGAAACAATGTCCTCTTGTAGTTGAAAGCTTCATAAAAAAGCTTAGATTATAAATTATAATCTTTCAAGTTGTTGTTTTTGAGGTTCTAGATTCAGTTCCCAGTTCCATCAATATTATATCTATTTATTTCAGTTTGCTTTAGGGTCCACTCAGTTAACATAAATGTAAGTACTATATATTTTTCTTCAGTTAATCTATAAAAAAGACAAATAATATTAATTACCCGGGATTGTCACATAATGTACAACTTTTTTAGTGTAAAATCTACAGTTTTTAGGGAAAAATCGTCAACGAACCTTTGACAAATCCCGGTTGAGACCCTCCAGGTTCTTAACATGAACTCCATCTATAAAGTGCGTGGAATCTCTGAACAGCCTGTACGCGATCATCTTATTCTCAGGGTCTAGTTTGTCGATCACTGGCCAGATCATGAACGCGTTCTCGGATGTGAAGATGATCACTTCGAAGTCAGATGCTGCCACGGTTTGAAGGAACTGGTCTACGCCTGGACGCTTTTTAAACCTGAAAGGTACGATATAATACGTGAAAGTAAGTAAGTAGTACATATATACGTAAATTTATTAGCGATTATCATATAATCATACACTCATTTAGACGAATTTAGAAGAAAGCAAAAAAAAAAAAGTTTAGTTACTAAGTTATATAAATTACTTTTGGTGTGGTAAATATCTAGAGATAGAATATTCTTCATTGGCAGACCTTAGTAAAAGATACACCTTACAGAAAACAATTGATAATCCAGTAATTAAACCTTATTTTTTGCGTTTATTTAAATTTGTTAATGAGTATATTATAATTATTTACCCGCAACACCGAGTCACAGCCGAGGATCAAAAGGCTCAGTTTATTAAACGATTTCAAGTATCTGTAACTTGCCTGCTAGCAGTTTCAAGTGAGACGAATGACTAAGAACTAAGAGGCAAAAACATTCTCTTCAGTTAGCACCCAAGCAAGCAAGGGCCCTTTCTCGAAAGGCTGGTTTCATGGCCTTGAGTCGAGTCAACCTATCTACCTATATTTAGTAGCGACAATTTACTGACTGAAAAAGGTGCTTGCGTGCGACACATGGGTCAGCTGTCAAGCCTATTCGGCATTCGCATATTTCGGAGAGATGGTTATTTCGTCAGCATACCTCCAGCCGGTCTGGTAGGACCAATCAGGATGGACCAGCACGTCTGTGAACTCCAGCACGAGGGTGTACGTGGGCTGGTACTGCGGTGGCAGCGGATCCGGAAGCAGTTTCTCTCGGGACGGCTCTTTGATCATCTGAAACACCATGTTATGTTAATTCGTACGCAAATAGAGATTATATCATTGATAATATCACTGAGTTACAAATACCAGCATACAGTGCTTGTATCTCAAGATATGGTTAGAAATTTTTGCTTGCAAATATTTTAAATTGACACAGCCGCAAAATTTATTTAGCAAATAGGCCTCAGAGGCACTTTTACACGTCAAGTTGTTTTACATTACAAGCATAAAAAATAAATCACTATGAGTAACTTTAATTTGCTTGTGACTGTTGTTACAATTACTTATCCAAAATGTAATCCTCAACCATCAAATATCAAATTGCTCATAATCATCTGATACATAAAAGCTGCATCCAATGAGGGCTATCGTTTTTTTGCTCACCAGTTGGCGCCTCTGTTGATGGTGGTCCAAAAGACTATAGAAAAGCTGTCAGTCATTGAAGTGACAAGTGACATTTGACATTTCGAACTATGGAAAAGACCACCATCTACACTAGCGCCCCTAGCGGCGAATTCATACGCGTTAGCCCTCATTGCTAAGGTTAATATTTTCAATAATGGATACAAGTGCATAAGCACATAAGCACCTTCTGGTTCGAGAACTCGTCATCCAGCAGCGTGCCGTCTGCAGCGCGCCGCGGCGCCCCCAACTCCACCACCAGCAGCCACCACTGTCAGAACCTGGGGGTACACTACCTTCTCATAGAATGTGAGCTCCTTCCACGTCCTCTTCAAGTACTGCAGAGGTACGGGTAAGTGCGAGAACTCGTCATCGAGCAGCGTGCCGTCTTCAGCGTGCCGCGGCGCCCCCATCTCCACCACCATGCAGCCACCCATTACTGTTAGGGCGCCACCGAATACTGCAAATCTGAAAAGTTTCCATTTATTAATTAAAGATAAAGTATACACGCCTGATGGTTTATAAGGATTTTTATAATGTTCGCCAATGTCTCAGTTTCAGCTCGGGGAAAAATGTTTGCGTATGTCCGGATGTTCCCCTCTGCAGGTCGCATTTCTCAACCGATTGCAGTGTTTTGAAATTGAAATTCGTCATCTAGCATATTTTCACTGTGTCAAGGTATGAAATGGTACTGAAATTAAATTCCTTGACTATACAAATTATTACAGTTAATAGAAAAACCAGTCAAGTGCGAGTCGGACTCGCGTTCCAAAGGTTCCGTACATTACACAATTTTTAACAACGTGTTTTTTTATGTGAAACGTGCGTGAAATGTCTTTAAAAATGGTGATCAAAACTAAGCAATTAAGTCTAATTGACTGCACATTTCTAATAGGTTTTCCTGTCATCTATAGGTAAAGAACTAATTTGTGTATTTTTTTCAACATTTTAAGCTCAGTAATTTCGGAGATAAGGAGGGGGAATGGTCATTTTTGGCTATTTTCCTAAATAACTTCTAACATATTTATTTTAAAATTTCAGATTCTCACAATGAGCTCTTTCATTTGATATGTAACAGGATATAGTTTAAAAACCTTTATTTTTTAATTTTCTCATTAACCCCCCAAAAGTGGCCCCTATGTTTAAAATTAATTTGTTTACATTACATGTCCATCTTTGGGTCACAAACTTACATATGTGTACTAAATTTCAGCTTAATTGGTCCAGTAGTTTCGGAGAAAATAAGCTGTGACAGACAGACAGACGCATGAGTGATCGTATAAGGGTTCCGTTTTTCCTTTTGAGGTACGGAACCCTAAAGATTTTCAAAATGAATCCTATACTATTCATACCCAATCTTCATCCTGCGCCAGCTCTTCTCATTCTCTTCCGTTTTCTCCTTGTTTTCCTTTTCAAAGTTTTCTTGTTCATTTTTTATTTTTTGTGCCTCATCCACTACTGGGTTCTGTGGGAAGAACCGTCCTAGAATGTCCACCTTCTCAGGTGTTGATTGTTTGTTTTTATCACCTAAAAATAACATGTTTTTGTTACAAACTATAACTAGATCAGTACCTTTTTTTAACAAAGAATATACAAAATACACATTAATTTAAAATTAAAAAATATATTAATTTTTAACAAGCAGAAACGTCTGCGATCGATGCTATTAAGCTTAGAATAAATTAAAAGGGGAAAAATTACTGCCTTGGGTGAGACTTGAACTCACGGCCTCTGGATAGATACTCCAGCGCTCTGCCAACTGAGCCACCAAGACCTCATCCATAGTCAGCAAATCTTCCCACTATATGGGTCTAGGGGACCCTAGCGACATCTACCGTAAGAGTGTTACACTTCTTAAACGGCCACCGGAGTTCCAAGTCATATTGGAAATTCACCAGTTACGATGTGCTACCCATTCTAAATAAATTTTTAACAAGCAGAAACGTCTGTGATGCTATTAAGCTTAGAATAAATTAAAAGTGCAAAAATTACTGCCGTGGGTGAGACTTGAACTCACAGCCTCTGGATCTATCGCTAGGTTCCCCTAGACCCATATAGTGGGAAGATTTGCTGACTATGGATGAGGTCTTGGTGGCTCAGTTGGCAGAGCGCTGGAGTATCTATCCAGAGGCCGTGAGTTCAAGTCTCACCCAAGGCAGTAATTTTTCCACTTTTAAATTTAAAAAATATATATTCCTGAAGCTGGCCCCTGTGGCATTATGTTAAGAAGCAATGTAACTATACAGACACCGATATATCGGCATCGCCAATTTAAATACAATACACATGATATCACAGTTTGAAAATCACAAATACAAAATGATTGGCACAACAGATTATTCTGATTCCGTAACAAAAATCTACCTAAAGTGAACTTTAATTACTGATTTTGATTGCTTGATCATTACTTAAATAAATGTTTTCTTTAATTTTTTTAGTTTTTCACACTTCAAGAGTATGTTTATGCATATGAGTAAGTTTTATGCATATAAATAATTCTTTATTTACCTATTTGATTTATTAAAACCTAAATGTTAATTGATAAAAAACCATTAGAAATTATAAGCATTTTTTAAACATGAAAAGATCAGGATTTATGTAATATTTGCAATGTTAGCAAAATTTATGTAACTAAAATTCTCTGTTACATAGAGCTACATAAAACGTTATAACTGTCTTAATATATTGTGAAATATTAAAAATCTATCTAACCTATATTTTCGGTGCCGTAAAATCTGAGGGAATTAGCGCTAACGAAACACAAATTATGCCGAGGGAAACTAGTCTTTTGTAGCTTCACTGTATTACAACACACTGCTTTTGTTAGGAAAAGTACTTTTCGGAGCGACATTTTCAATTTTCCAATTCACATTTATTTTACACAACAAATGTCAATCACAAAACGAAACCGCTGACCGCTGAAGCTGAAAGGGTTGTCATTATCAACTAAATGTCAAACTTTTAAGCATGGGTCGATGACGATATTGACGATGATCACTGAAAGAAGTCATTTTCTAATAACATGTATATTAGTATCTCAACTATTGTTATGTAGAGGGCTAATTCATATTATTTTATTTTTAATAATAATAATAAAATCATAATTTTCTGAAACATTTTTACAGGTTATATTTTCTTTTTCGTAAGTGGCAACTTTAGCATTCAAAGTACATTTAGAATATTCCAAAGTAAAATCAAATGTTGAGAGCATTTTTATATGAGTATTTTGAAAAATGCCATATTAAATATAATACCTGTTCCCGCTCAAAAATTTTATAGGTCAACATGATTTTTTTTGTTTTAAAATATTTTTTTATAGCATTTAAACGTACATTTGTCATTAAAATTGACTTTCGATTTAAACATTTCTGTACTTACTGTAGTATTTGAGCACTTCTTTCAACTGTCGTTAAACGCACGACGATGACAGTATTGACAGTTGACTGACAGTTAGCAATGAACAGCAATGAATGATTAAAGTGGATTAAAGAAAGGAAAACAAGGATCTTTAAATAATTTACATGTAATGTTTATTTAATATAGTTTACATTTTTATAATAGATAAATGACATGGCCACGAAAAAAATGTCTTTGTCTCAAAACAAACAGTCATCACTTATGAATTTTGTAAAAAAAACCAGTCGGGAATCTTCTCGGAATAGTAGTCCGACTCCAAGGTGGGTTTTTATTTATATATGAAGCGTTTTTAGCAAATAACACATACTGTCTTATATATTCTTTTAAAAACTGTATATGTGTGTTCTCATAGTATATTGTGGGTAGTTACATTTTACAAGCTTTTTTCCTTACTTTAGTTTATCAAGACAAGTTGTGTTAGTATGCACGGGTATGTAATCTTAAAATTAGTACCAATGCCTGATGTTTGACTTTGGTATATCTATGAAAGACCTAGCTGATCTAATGACGGAGAGTGAAGGTAGCATAGCCAAAAGACAACAAAGTAACCTCATTTGAGTTGTTAGTTTTTACAAGATTTTTATTAACTTGCCATGTACCTATGTATGTATGTATGTACGGCTCAAATCTTGCAAGTTAAATTTGACCCACTTCCAATGAAGCTGAAAATTTGCATACATATGTAAGTTCGATGACAATGCAATATTATGGTACCATCAAGCTGATCTGATGATGGAGACAGAAGGTGGCCATAGGAACTCTGTGATAAAACAACAAAACCTAATTGTTTGGGGTTTTTAGAATTGTCTCAATGAGTATGTTACCTGCGGAAAAAAAAGTACAGCTTGAACCAAAAATGAAATTTATGCCAAAAACTTACATCCCTAGTAGCATTTTTAAGTAAACAGAGGCCCAACAAAATGCCTACCAAAATGCTACTAGGGATAGAACTATCTTGATGTAGTAATTAGATCACTGTTCAAAGAAAAACTGGTGATAAATAAGCTTGGATCAAAAAACAATTTTATGTAAAAAAAGAAACATCCATTTTGTATTCATAATTCGTATCATACAAAATCTTAAGAAGAAAATTTAGAATTCAGTTACTAAAATGTTTTACTCACCAGGCTTTATGTATTTTCATTTATTTTTTCATTTTCATATTTATTTGTAAGTTTTTTACAGGAGAAGCTCTCGTTTTTACATGGACTGATTTGGTCTACAGTTTTGATTTTATTCATTTATAATGTATCCATTTTTTTTCCTCAGCGGTGACAATGAGCATGTCTCAGAAAAGAAATCCAAATTTGTATGGAAATCCAAGTCCACTCCCGCTTCTAATACTTGTAAGTATTAAAATTATTTAATAATAAACACGTTCATACTAGGGCCATTTGGCTAACCTTGTTCTGCAAATTGTTTTGCTGAATGACAATTCTTCATTTCAGGGACACCACCATTCAAACAGAATCCTGTTGGTATTTCATCAAATCAAGTAAGAAAATCAAAGTACACGTATTTTTAGTCACTCGCGCGACATGTTTCGGAGAGCCTAGGTCTCCATTTTCAAGCATTTTTAATATGTCTCACTATAGTTTAAATTCGAAAATCAAAGTACTTCATTTTTCCCAGTAACATTTTTATAAATAGATAAAATTCACTTGTAGCCACTGGAGGGCTTAGTCACTTTTTCTTTATTATATGACATCCCAGTGGCAGATTAGCCACGTGGCAAAAGTAGTATTTGGGGGCCCCGCGCACCCATGCATTGTGATTTGTGGCATTTGTGGCTGTAAAAAACCCAAGTTGACAAACTGTCAGTCTGACAAAATTAAAACAATCCATGGGCCTCATGATAGAATTTGCTGTGGGCCCCACACTGGCTTAATCCGGCACTGACAAGTGTGACATCTAATTCAGTTCATAATTATAGTAGTTTAACTGATGCTCCCTAGGACAGTTCCTTACAAGTCTCTTCTGGTTGGGTTTAATTTTAAAAATCGGACAAGTGTGAGCCGGACTAGCCCACCAAGCCAAGGAGTCCATACTTTTTAGTAATTGTTGTTATAGCCGCAACAGAATTACATCATCTGTGAAAATTTCAACTGTCTCGTCTTAGCTATCATGGTTCATGAGATACAGCCTGGTGACAGACAGACGGACAGTGGTGTCTTAGTAATAGGGTCCTGTTTTTACCCTTTGGGTACGGGACCGTATTTCTATTACTAATTAATGCAGGAAGCATTTCTAAATAAATTAATGTGATTTCCATAAAATAAAATGTCAACAAAGATTTTATGTGACTGTGACTTCATATAAAAATTAACTGCCAAAGGGACCATCATTCGATGTTAGGGGTATAAAATAACACTAATTTAAATATTTAATAAAATAATTTGATTTTAAATCATTTTACGGTTTAGACTCACTTGTTTTAGTCACTCGCGCGACATGTTTCGGAGAGCCTATGTAGGCAGCGGCAGTACGCAATACACGGTCGTCGTGAACGCTGCTCGCACTATTAGTGCTTGAGAAAGGAGACCTAGGCTCTCCGAAACATGTCGCGCGAGTGACTAAAACAAGTGAGTCTAAACCGTAAAATGATTTAATGTTAGTATGTCTCACAACAGTTTAAATTCTATAATTTGATTTGTTCCCTAGTTGTGTAAGTAGATATCATTCAGTTTCATACTTGTTTTCAGGCCCCTCCTAGACAGAAACACATATTGCCTGTAACTCCAATAGTTAACACTCCTCCTTCAGCTTTCAACCAGTCTCTGAAATCAAATGTCCCATGTGACAAAAGCAATGATTTGTTTGCTATGGATGTGGTAAGTCCAAGATATTTATACTCTACCAGTCAACTTTTCTAAGGCTCTATTTTGTAATAGATACAAACTCACATGCAGGCACTTAATCGCACACGCATGAAAACACTCACTGACAGTGACGCACTTATGCAAAATATCGCTCTAGAGTCTAGAAGCACCCCTTCATGCATCCTTGATAGATTTACCTAGTTTGCCTGGCAATTATGAATACAAAAATATATACATTTTGCCTTTTTATTTGACAAACTCAAATATATTTTTACGTGACGACTAACTGTAATTGTTTTATAATTTTATAATTTATAACAAGATAACATTATTTTTTTCCATTTCAGGATGACTCTATGGACTTTCTTGAAACGAATATAACAAAAAATAAAAGCCAATCACCAAAAGAGACCAACAGATCTATCAGAATCAGTTCCAGCCCTTCGCCCACTAAACATGAACACAAATCGGAAACTAGGGACAAGTCTGTAGAAAACAAGAAAGTTTGCAGAACCCCAGACAAAACGAGTCCTAAGAAAGATAGAGACCCGCTGAAGAATCTTAAACTGGATTGTTCAATATCGGGTTACTTGCAGAAGATTAGTCATCATCCGGCTTTGAAGAAAGCTAGTGAGGTAAGTGAAAATTTATAATAATAAGTAAATATAACAAAACTTCCGTGAGACACAGACATATTAAATATATTAATAACGGGTCACTCACGTAGTCGAGCGTTTTCGGCTTAAAATACGTGAGTGACCCGCTATTAATATATTTAATAAGTAAATATAGTTGCCACTGTTTTTACTAGAAAAAGGCGGCAAATTTTAAACAATGTTCAGATATAAATTTTAAACTATTATTAAATTTCTTTGAATCAATAAGTAGCACTTATTAGCATTAAATTCTCCATCCACATTGTTACTTAAATTTTTTTCTTATACACTTCTGCTTATTCCAGGACCGTAGCCTCCAAACAAGAGACCGAGAAGACTGCAAAAACATGTACATAGAACTGTTAGAAAAAATAGCCGACGCGTTTGACAGAATACCAAACTGCATTAAAGAAAAATTCCCCGGCTACGAGAACAAAACTTACGCTAAAATGAAACAGTTGAAATCAAAACTAAAGGCAGCTATGGCGGAGGCACCTGATGATTCGACTCAGTCCTACTTAGATAGTCAACCTAGTACTAGTAAATGTAATACACAAGTAAATGGTCGCGGAAGTCCATCACTACTTGGTGATTATGATGACCTAAACGATTTCCAAATGCCAGGAAACAAACTCCTAAATGGGGAAAGACCTGTTCTGACATCTGATACCTCAACTCCAGAATTTACATTTAATAAAGCAGCCCCAAATAAAACAATATATTCCGACTTAATGGCTAAGAAATCTCTATCTTTTGAAGCGTTTTCGCCTACAACAGGAAATGAAAGCGTCCAATCAGATGTAGAGAGTTTAGATACGTCTGAAACAAATAAAAGTAGAGGGAAATTTGTATTTAAGAAACCTTCTAGACTTAGTGAAGATAATAATACAAACAGAGATGTACCTTCAAAGACTTTAGAAAGGTTTAAACACGCATCCGAAAAGCTAAAGCCGGTAATAACTGAAGAACCTCCAAAATACGTGCCAGTAGCTAACAGCTCAGTTGGTTTCCAAGCCCCTGAGTTAAGTAAGAATCTGTCAAGCTTTAGTAAACCTTGCACGGCCGTTTCGCCCATTATAAAAGAGCCAGTTCAAGACTATGATGAAAACGATTATGAGATACCTTTAGACATGGATGATGACACGGATATTATTCCGGAAAGTTCTAAAGCCAGTGTGATCAATATAAGTGACTCTGAGCAAAGTATAAGTAATAGCCAGATTGTGAATGGTAAAGAGGTTGCAGTAGATGAAGACGGTTGGCCGGAGTACAGGCTGGAGGACTTTGAGGACGACATGGATATAGCTCTGACGACGGAACCGGAAGTCGTCAGGTTGATGGAAAACTCGACCTTGGAGACGGAGACGCCTAAGTATAAGGGCATGGGAAATTTCCATGAGGGGACGCAAAATGATGGAATTACGGGTAAAAGATATTTTTAACTTGTTGGACATTAAAGTTCCATACATTTTCATATCATCATATTTTTTTTAAAGCAGGAACAAAATCGTTACAATCCATATTTAATTCTGTCAATTCTGAAGTATAGGTTGGCGATCACAAATGTTTTGATCCTGACCAATTTGATCATCGGTTTCATTTATTTAAATCTATTGCCACATTTTACCAAATACTTTTGAACTTAATTCCACATAATAATTGAACCATGTATTCCGGTACAGTGTCGTTTACCTAACTTTATTCATTTAATAAGAGGCAGTATTCAATAATTACATAATCAACTGCTCCATAAGTGCTCCATTCACATGTTAGAAGCCCACCTTTATAGCTTAGATTGCTGCTTCTACAAACGTTCAAATTTAAACCTTATCTCCTACACACCAAGGTTCCATTTCGCAGGCGAGTTCGACGGCATGGACTACCCCCACTCGTCGCTCATGATGGAGATGTTCAGCGAGAAGTTCGGTTTGCGCTCCTTCCGGCCAAACCAGCTGCAAGTGATCAACGCCACTTTGCTGGGCCACGACTGTTTTGTGCTCATGCCTACGGGTGGAGGTATTCAATTTAAACCTTAACTCCTACACACGAAGGTCGCATTTCACAGGTTATTGATTACCCCCACTCATTGTTGATGATGTAGATGTTCGGCAAGAAATTCGGTTTGCGCTACTTCGGAACTAACCGAACCAGCTGCAACATTGATTGATTATTTTTTCCGACCAAAACTTTATAAAAGAAATGTGTTTTATTATAAAATACAGGAGTTAGTTGAGTTGCTGTATTTTATGTATTATTTTCTTGTATTGGGGTGTGCTATAAACAGTATTTGTATTGTATTGAATGTTCCCAGGTAAATCGCTGTGTTATCAACTGCCTGCTATTTTGACGCCGGGCGTCACCATCGTCATATCGCCCCTGAAATCGCTTATTTTGGACCAAGTCAACAAGCTGCTTTCTCTAGATGTAAGTTCAATTTAACACATTTTAAAATATACTTAAATAGGACAGATTTTTGTTAGCATAACAATATCATCGAAATTGAGTTGATTTTATATCCATAAAAGACTATCAGATAATGGTATCAGATAAAAATACACTACATTGCATTGTATTATGGCCGGTTGCACCAATCACAATTTAACGGCACATCAGCCACCCGATAACTATAGAAATTTCCATTTAATAAAATGAAGCTAATATTTTAACAGTGACAGACATTTTGGTGCTTCCGGCCCTTACGAGTAACCTGCTTTGCATTCCCTTAAAACAGTTATTTGTTTTACAAGCAGGCAAAGTAGGCACGACATATTGATACCTGGGTAAGCAAAAAATTCCAAAATTGAAAGCGAGCGAGTGGTTCGAAAATCGAATCTTAAGCGTTGCGACGATTTCAAGGCACGAGGGTTAAACAAACTTTGCCACCGAGTGAAACACAACATTGTTCACCACACCAACGCAAGAAAAATATTAACTGTAAAACATTAAATCCAGATGAACGCTATTTAATATTTATCATTCAAAATCATCACAAGTCAATTCCACTAGCCAAAATGAGGAACCAACTCAAAATTTTCATTTAATTATTTTGCCACTCTTGTGGATAAAATGCAAGTTTCCCATCTGTTTTTGAAGTATCAAGAGAGCCTTTACGAGCTGGTGTGGTGAAAACATACTTATTCTTGTCCTCAGATCCCAGCGGCCCATCTCTCCGGCGACGTGTCCCTGGCCCAAGTGGACGAGATATACCACAAGCTGTCTCTACGGGAGCCACTCATCAAGCTGCTCTACGTGACTCCTGAGAAGATCAGCAGCTCCCCCAAGTTCCAGAGCATGCTGGACGCGCTGTACTCGCGGGACAAGCTGGCCAGGTCTGTACCATTGGACGATAAATCTGTTCTACAAATAGGTTAGGATTATTTAATGCGTCTACCCCTCTTGTACTACTTATACTTACAATAGCTTAGTTTTAATCTGTGCACTGCAGGTAAAGGGCAGGCAAATTCAAAAATTGCCTTCAAAGTTTTTCTCTTCGAGGAGTTAATTAAAAAATAATCAGAAACACCTACTCAAATAAATACAAATACATTTCATTTATATTTATTTAACACCGCCTCGCCTTTGTAAGAGCACGGCGGCGGGCAGTTGTTTTTACTGACACCTGGTCCCGCCTGCGTTAGATAGTCTAGGCAGGGGTGCGAAACTCCTCCTTTCGGGTACTCTCGGCTCCGTTCGGCTCAGCATTGCTCCGAGTAATTATTAGGGTCGACACAACTCGACGTCCCTTGGCGTGCACGACCACAGATAAAATAATGACTTATATTTTGACAATCCTAAATAGCCGAAAGGGATAGTGCCATATATTAAAAAGGGACAGCGTGATTCGTCCCTGAACCGCTGTCAAACTTCGATTGTTTTGTAGGAAGTTTAGGGGGGGGGGGGGGGATAGCCGCGCCGTGCAAACCCCCATAGTAGCCCTTACTTGTTCGTTAACAGATTCGTGATTGACGAAGCGCACTGCGTCTCCCAGTGGGGTCACGATTTCCGGCCGGACTACAAACGGCTGTTCATGCTTCGAGAGCGCTTCCCGACTACCAACATAATGGCATTGACAGCGACAGCCACGCCGAGGGTGCGCATGGACATTCTGCACCAGCTAAAGGTACTGTAAATATAGATCAACACACCCTAATAAACAATTTAACACTAATATTTGAAGTACGCATACATCCATTCCACTGTGGCTATCTTAGGATATGTAATCTTGCGCGTCTGGCAATAGTATGCCGTCGCGTCGCTCAAAACCTTCTGAGAGGGGCCTTGTATGGGGAATGTTCTCGCTCGAGAATATTTCCCGTAGTAAACGGAGAACTCTATAGATACAGATACCACGGGCCGCGGACCGAATCCGGGCCGCCTGTGAATTTGGCCCGCAAAATTCGCATGTTGCTAAATTGTTATACAATCCGCCCCGCCAAAATGTAGAAGGGAGGCCTGGTTGCGACTATTGGGTCAAAAAATTTGGAAACCCCTGGGTAACACCTGAAACCTTATCAAACCATAAGACGGTTGTTTTATCCTATCAACCTTATCATTATTGCAGGTGTCGAAATGCAAGTGGTTCCTGTGCTCGTTCAACCGGCCGAACCTGGCCTACCGCATCCTCGAGAAGAAGCCCAAAAACGTGAACCAGGACGTCGCTAACATCATTAAGGAGAAGTTCTTCAGGTAACATACATACACATCAGACATTTACTCAATGATTGTTGCTTAGTGCTCGTTCATACATTTGTAACATTTGGTACTGTCTAAACGCAAGAAGCATGACATTTATTTACTGCATAAAAGGTTCAAATTCCTTTGGCACGTACTCTAAGCCGTTTAATATCAATTGTTTATTACCTTCCCAAAATAATTAATGGTTTCAGGTAACCATCCACTACCGACCAAGGTTCGGAACCGGTTTTTTTTTTCATACAAAAAATACTGGTATTATTTCGTTATTTGGTTTAATATTTAATTTTTTATGAGACAATGTAATAATACGAAGTTGTTACCTAAATACATGATTCAGTCCTACGTAAAGAGCATAAAATTATTAAAAATATTGGGCTATTTCGGGTTTTACAAAAAAAAAAACAGTTCAGAGTCCTGCTACTGACTCGTATTATGGCCTTTTGGTTTGAGGGTGTGACACATGCCACGTACCTAATTTCAATGTTAAACCTTAACTCTAACGTAATAAAACTGCATTTTGCAGTGACTCGGGCATAGTATATTGCCTGTCGCGCAAAGAGTGCGAGACTCTATCCGGAGACCTTCGTAAAGTGGGCATTCAGGCTGCGCCTTACCACGCCGGTCTACCAGATAAAAAGAGAGAGCAGGTGCAAGCGGGATGGGTAGCTGACAAGTATAAAGTGGTAAGTTTACACGAATGTGGATATAAAAGCACATGTTGCGCAGAATACTGGTGTCGACTTTCGGATTTAGGATTTTACATACGATTTTAACTCGGACGAGTCAGACGCAACACTCGTTCCTGCTACTTCAGCTTAATTAGTGCTAGCTTTGTATTATCAGTCTGATGGAAAATTTGACATTGCACACATTTTTACGAGTTATGCCTAAGGGTCTCCCCACATATATCGACGCGGAACCGGGAACAGCCGATACAAAAAGCTTTATGTGTACGCAATTAAAACGAAAAATACGTCATGGCGTCGGCCGAGTCGAGCCGAACCGAACGATATATTTTTCGCTCTTGTTGCGCAGACAAAAAGCTTTTTCTATCGGCTTTTACCGATTCCGCGTCGATGTGGAGAGACCCTTAAAAGTACCAGGAGCACATAACTCACAACTCACAAAGACACTTCCTTAGATCTGTGCAACAATCGCGTTCGGAATGGGCGTTGACAAGGCGGACGTGCGCTACGTGATCCACCACAGTATGCCGAAATCAGTAGAGGGATATTACCAAGAGGCCGGTCGCGCGGGCCGCGACGGAGAGCTGGCTACGTGCCTACTGTACTATTCATACTGTGACGTGGCGCGTTATCGCAGACTACTAGACAGTGAGTTACTTTGTGTTCATTATCTTCTAACGCCATTATTAGACCGGTCGCTTCAAAGTCTTCAAACTGTCTCACATATTCGACAGCGTTTGGACAGGTCCAATTTCCCTCGTACATGGGAGAAGGTCTGTGTCCAGCAGTGGGGCGTATTTGAACTAAGATTATTTTACTGTGTATTTTATTTAATTTCGTTTTTGAAAATTACGTACTTAGGTGGTATTTCACCTGTCCAATTTCCTTTGCGTCTCACTCTCTAATTAAGCAAATTGTGATTCGCAAATACACATTGGACCAAGGTATTGGACAGATGGAATACCATCCTAACGACATTTCGTAGCTTTTGTAATTTTATTTATGGAATATCTCGTTATTATTTGATAATTGCTGATGTGTACTGCCAACAGTGGAACGTAACACCACGCCGGAGGCGAAGCGAGTCCACGTCGAGAATCTATTGCGAATGGTGGAGGTTTGCGAGAGCGTCACCGAGTGCCGACGCGCGCAGGTATGTATCACTTATTGCAGAGGCTGTAAAAAAGTTGTTTGCCGATGAGTGATATTAAAATTAAAAAGCTTTTATTTCGGATTAATTACATCCATAGAATTACATATTATTAAACTTAAAACTAACTTAAACGGATATTGACGGACGAAGCGAAACTGAGGTGTACTCTGTAAAAGACGAGTTTGTAGCAAAAAGTAACATCTATTGAGACCATTTACATAATATTTTGGAGGAATCAGAAAAACACATAGTTAAATAAAAAAGTAGATTCCCCGGAAGCTAATGCAGGCCGCAACGCGGGCGTAACATAGCTTACAAATGCCTGATAAGAATGCCCGAAGCATTCACTGTACTGCGAAAGTTTATCAATTGTATTTTGATGTCAGTATGACTCAGGTAGTTTATGAAAAAAATAATTGTAAGTGATGTAAGTATGTATATTTTTTCATAAACAGGTGCTGGGATACTTGGGTGAGCGCTTCAGCCGCGCCGAGTGCGCCGCGTACAAGGCGGCCGCCTGCGACAACTGTCTACAGGCTGCTGATTATAAGGTTCCTTTTACCATTATAGGTATTATAAGGGGTCATCCATTAATTACATCCCACAAAATCCCCCCCCCCCCCTCCTTGTCACACTTTTTCATAGGAAAAAGATAGGTCATTAATACATATTGTCACACTTGCCATGACCCCCCCTCCTCTTGTAGCTATGACGTAATATGTGGATGAAACCTGATATCCGCGGACTAAACTGACGACCGGGGTCTCTCAACTTCTCATCCACGCTTACATCGTGTTGCATCGTCGAAACGAGAGTGAAGTGAAATTGTATAGAGATAACATCTGTCCGTACCCATCCGGTTTGAGAAATACTATAACGCCCAAGTAACATAAGCTAAATTTTAACCAACTCGCAAAACTGAGGAAGTTCTAAAGGAACAAAATCCATGGTTATAGATTTTCTAATGTTTATTTATTTTCAGCCTGTCGACGTAACAGAAGAGTGCAAGCTCATCGTTCGTTGCATCCGCAACGCAACTGCAGGTCGCGCCTCATTCACCTTGCTGCACATCGCGGATGCGCTTCGAGGGTCCATGCAGCAGAGGATACAGTCCTTGCACAAGAGCCCTATGCACGGACGGTGAGGGTAGAACAGACTTAATGCAAATTTGTAATAAACGGTCACTAATTTTAGTTGTGCATTTTTGCGTTATAACAGGAATAATCTGTTGGTTTTAATTAAATAGATACGTAAATTGTAAAACAGTACACATGTTTACTAAAATTACCTACAATTGTACGAGTGTGTTTTGACACATTGCAATATTTATTTGTCAATCAAAATTCAATTATAAATTTAAAACTTCAAGGTTGGTCCAACGCAGCTATAAGTAACCCTACTTAAACCAGACACAAATCAGTGTTTACATGCCGAACGATCAGGAAACTCATCATCATTCGGCATTTCCCTTGTCCTCGTCACGCATCGCCTTCCTCTACATGGCGACCGCGACGCGACTGCCGACTGGTCGTAAGCTACCTCAAGATCGTACGTAACGCCTCCACTGTTTACAGATGCAAGTCATGGCAGCGCGGCGACCCGCTCCGCCTGCTGCGGCAGATGGTGGTGCGCTCGCTGCTGGCCGAGAAACTGGTGGTCAACAACGACATCGCCAGCGCCTACGTCGTGCTCGGACCCGCTGTTGACAAGTACGTGCTGTGTGACTGTCTGTCTGTGTGGCTGTAATGTAAGTCATGGCAGCGCGTAAATATAATGACAATATCCTAGTAATAATGTCCCAAATTACGAAACCATGTTTTTTCAGGTTAATGTCTGGCAACGTTAGAGTAGTGTTCCCCATGAAGGTGGAGAAGAAACCCAAGCTGACGGTGACCACCGCCGCGCCCGCCGCCAAGGCCGACACGCCCATCAACGCGCTCATCAAGAGGATCGAGGAGAGATGCTACGCGGACCTCGTCGAGGCCTGCCGGTATGTCAATCAATATCCTTAGCATAGGTAGACAAACTGACGTCACAAACAAAGGGTGCGCAGACCAGGAAGAATGGGACAGTCTGACGGGTCTAAAGCACTCAAAGCTCTTTATACAAGGGGTAGACTCTGGTTGGAGCAAAAAGCTTTGGAAACTTAGCAAACGGCAACTCCAAATAATAACGGGGGTGTTTACGGGCCATTACGGGGTCAAGGGAATCCTGGCCAAGATGGGGCACGCTGACAACACCGATTGTCGTATGTGTGGCGAAGAGGAAGAGACAATAGAACACCTTATGTGTGAATGTCACGCCCTCGCCAGACAAAGAATGAAGGACTTTGGAACAGGCTACCTGGTACCAAAGGAATTCAAAAAGCTACCCATAAGGTCCATCATCCGGCATATGGAGATGGTGGGGAAGGCATATGGAGTAGCGGACGGATCTTTCCTAGGGGGTAACTGCACAAAAGATCCCTATGGGTCGAAGTGTATCGGTAAGGGCCCCCGAAACTATAAGATAAAATAAGATAAGGGTGCGCAGAATACGCGCTAATAAGAGGGTCGAGGAGAGATGCTACGCGGACCTGGTCGAGGCCTGCCGGTATGTCAATCAATATCCTTACCATAGGTAGACAAACTGACGTCAACAACAAAAGGTGCACAGAATACGCGTTCACAAAAAAGGTAGAGGAGAGATGCTACGCGGATCTGGTCGAGGCATGTTGGTATGTCACACGATGTCCTAGAACTGACGTCATCACCAAGGGTGTACAGAATACGCGCTCACCAAGAGGATCGAGGAGAGCTTCGCGGCAAGGCCTGTCGATCTATTGCTCGATATGTCGTGGTTTGCTTCAATAGCATTACCTAGTGTCAGCGACCTACCTAGTAAATTCTTAAGCCATAAATGGCTATATACACTTCTATCTATATATGTTCAACCTATCCGTTCTATCTATAATTATTCTGTTTTCTGTACAATGTAGCTTTGGCACTCCAATCCATCTTTTTATTGTCGACCGGACGCTAATTGTATTATTGAATTCCAGGGAAATGGCGGAAGCCCGGGGCACATCTCTAATCGCAGTAATGCCTCTGGCCGGCTTAAAGGCCATGTCCACCCGGCTACCAGAGTCGCCGGACGACATGCTGTCTCTACCGCACGTCACCCGCGCCAACTACGACAAGTATGGCGCGGAACTGCTCAAGATTACATCAGCCTACGCCGTGGAGAAGATGGGTAAGGCCATTATCACCTGTTTCTTCAAATTCATCAAGAGCACCTCAATGCCAGCAACATCGTATAATGTGGAATAGCAAGGAGGTGTCTTCTGACGTCACTTCATTCGATTCTTATACTGACTGCATTAGTAGGTATAGTTATAACACCACTTTTTTCAATTTGGAATTATTTGTTTTCTTCTGAGAATCACGAGCTCTTTCGATTTTTATAGGGGAAAAAAGTATCCCAAGAGCTCCATACATATTTCGTTCCGTTACCGTCATACAAAAGTTTATAAATAACGATAAGAGAATAAAGTCTTGTGTCACTTTCTTTGACTTATAAAATGCTCCAAAGGTTGCTGTTTTGATTGGTCAGTATACTAAACTTATAATTATAACAGTTAATTATTCTCGTGATTTACTCAGTGCTTTCTTTCAGGCCTTCTCATGCAGTATCAAGACGAGCTAGAAGAAGAGAAGCCCGCCGAGGATGACTTCGCTGAGGGCACAGACTCAGAAACAGACTGGGGCAGCCTGGCCAAAGGAGCCAGCCACGATGCCAGCACCTCCAGCACCAGGAGTAGAGGACGCGGGAGGAGCTTCACTAGGGGAGTCAAGAAGAGGTTAGTTCATCGAGTTTATGAAATATTGTAGGGTGGCGTATCAAGACTAGCCAGAGTAAGAGATGCCTCTAGGGCATGATTCAGAAATAGATCGAGCCAGCCTGGCTAAAGGCGCGGGCGCCAACACCTTTAGCACCAGCAGAGGACGCTGCATAAGCTTCAACTGGAGGAGTCAGTCGAGTCCTGTCGCTCGGTGCCGGCGGCGGTTCGTGTGGCGCGATCACAATGTATAGGTACACTTGATGATTTTAAATCTGCTTTGGATTACAGCGGCGGCCGCCGGTCGCCTCGCTCGCCGCGGGCGTCCGGTCCGCGGCCTTACTTATATTTATTGTAAGGCAAGAGACCGCATTCACCTCCTACAAATATCCAGGTTGACTTTTTCCACAATTCATAAATAAATAACTATTTCAAATTTTAGGTATCTACGTCAAACGGTCTCTGAGAAAAACGCATTTAACTGATTTGCAAGACCGAAGTGATCCCATAAGTGTTCCGTTTGTCAAAACAGAGTTTTGCACGGAACGCTAAAAATATGATGAATCAGAATCTAAATAAGTTTTAATTCGATCGCATCGAAAGTTCATATAATAGGGCGGAGAAGGTAAAATGAATATAAGCAGGGTGCTTCAATAAACACCTCGCCCGGGAAGCCACTTCTGATGCTGACCGTGTGTTGTGTATTCTCTGTTTGCAGGTTTAAGAAGAAACGAACAGCGTCCGCAGCGAAGACGAAAGCCGCGCGGGGCGCTTATGCGGCGCGCGGGCGGGGCGGCGCCCCCGGAGCCCGGGGCGGCGCCCCCGGAGCCCGGGGCGGCGCCGGCGCGAGCGGCGCTACCAAGGCCGCGCCGGCCTGGAAGTCCTCAGGTTACTTCATTTTAGTTATTTGCTAAAAACCACTTTTAAATATCAACCTAAAAGACAAAAACATAAATCAAAAGTGGTCTTTCACGTTATTCATTTGAAATAATAAAATTAAAATGTAACTGAATCAGTGCTATACCATACCCCTTAATTGTTCGGGCCCGCTCGGCTCCGAGCGGCAATTAAAGCATAGTATAGCGACGGAGAAAGATAACGTGTAACGTTTTAGAGGGACAACATGATTCGTAAGCTTTCACTGTTTAACACAGAATTATTACTGTTTACCAAATCTGATTTTTGACAGGACAAGGCCCCTATTTCTCTCATTAAACTAACCCATAAATTAGTCGTTCCCGCTTACATCGACGGTATAAATATTATAAAAAACATGCATTTTGTAACATATTTAACATACCTAAACATTTTTCTCGCCGAAACACATTCCCATTCCTAAAGACTACAATATTCATGCCATCAATAAATAGTGTATTTGTGACAGCGGGCAACAAGCTGGGCAGCATGCCGGTGCCGCGCGCCAACACCGTGCTCAACACCAGACCCGGCGTCTTCAACCCCTCCAAGCTCAACTTGCTTTAGACGCCAATCTGGACTTTATGTGCACCGAATACGGCTCACAATTGGTTGAACTTAACACGAGACCAAGCCTTTCACTCCTTCATACTCGACGTGCTACATACGCCAATTTAGCCAAATTCACACACAATCAGACAAATTGACAATCTGATGAGATGCTAGCTGCGTGGTGAAAATCGACTTTATGTGCATTGTCTAGAATTGACGGTTGAATAAAATAAAGGTACGATCTCGATATCAAACTAAAGTAACAGATGAAGTAGCAACTATTTGCTCTACCGTGAAACATTGCCAAAAGTAAATGCAGACTGACTAAAGCTCAAGATGAAATTGTACATTCAATTTACAGTAGACCACAAACTCGTCACTAATGTTGATTTGATGTCTTAAAATCTACGTAACACGTTAGATAGTGCCTTATTTATTACGAATTAAGGACTTAAATAATATTCTTTTGTGTGATTATTTATTTAGACCTGAAACAGTCTATATTTCTAGACGTCAAAGGTGTCACTGTAAAAAAATTCTTTGTTTTTGCTTAAGGTTGAAAATTCAGTGAATTATTATTTAAAAAATGTCAATATATGTAGATCGCAAAATTACTTAAATCATCAGCATAAAGAATAAAACAGATTACCTCATTTTAAATTGTCTAAAAGTAAGATTATAATTTTAATCAATTTACTGGGCAGTTTTAGATCCCGTGTCGTTGTATAGTCGAGTTCATAAATATGTATACTTTTGTTCACCTTAATCCATTGCAATAAGGTGAAAAAATGTGTACATATTTATGAACGACTATACTAATGCTTGTATTTCATCATGCTAAACCAAAATAAGTATCTGATCGGCTAGCATGATTTGCATCCTCGCGAGCGGCTCCATGCTAGCTTGCAAACATGCTAGGCGGTCTGATTATAGTAGTATTATCGACTATCGTATACGTACTTGATGTGATACAGCTCATACCTACAGCCCAATATTGTCGAATTTAAACTGTTGTGAGACATACTAACATTAAATAATTTCACGGTTTAGACTCACTTGTTTTAGTCACTCGCGCGACATGTTTCGGAGAGCCTAGGTCTCCTTTGTCAAGCACTAATAGTGCGAGCAGCGTTCACGACGACCGTGTATTGCGTACTGCCGCGCGCCTCGTCGCTCGCTGCGCGCGCGCCGAGAAACAAGTGAGTCTAAACGTGAAATTATTTAAAGCCCAATATTGACTTATTTTTAATTCTGTTAATAATGTATTATTTTTCCCACCAATGATAATGATACAAAATGCCAGTGTTAGAGTCTGTGCGGAAAGAGAACAGTCGTGGAATGTATGGGATACAATACATTGTACGGCTCTTCTCTTTCCGCACAGACTCTATTAGTTTTAAGTATGATCGAATAAAATATTTTTAAATGATTTATAAATCTTTTATTTTATGTGCAACTAGTGTAAGCAATGTTTCCTCGTCTAAAGTCTGGCAAAAAAGAGTAGAAATTAAAAAGTGGCAACACTGTAGTGTCGTCCCGTTTTTATTAGATTGATTTGAAAGGGACGACACTACAGTGTTGTATATTAGCTCTAACGTTTGACTGGTTGCCTGATTGAGGGTAATGAAACTAGTTGATTATGTCGTAACGTTTCTTAATACATATTTTACACTTAAAGCAAAATTAAATAAAAGTATGTGGAATCGTTTATGGTAGGGTAGGGTTGATAGTTGATATTTTTCATCGCGTCTCAGACAGTGTGCGAGCGAGACAACCCTATGCATGTATACAGCTATATAATACTAATATAGTAAAGTATATCTTGCTTGCGCAGCGTCGTCGCAAACGGTTGCGGTGCAAGTACCTATGACATAAAGTGCTTTAGACCTATGGACAGTATGGACACCCTTCTTTTTACAACATTCATCTATACCGAATCCACCAATGTGCAATGATTGGTCTTGGTTACTTTTGCACGTGAACGATGACCTTCATGCCCTCCCCGCTCTGCGCGAGCTGCAGAGCGCGTTGCGTGTCGGCCAGCGGCACGTGGTGCGTTATGAACCTCTTCAGGTCGATGGCGCCGCTTGACACTGCCGATATGGCGGCCGGGTACCTGCAATCGAAATACAATCATTCTTGTGCTACAGTACTAATGCTTAGTGTATTCGTTTTTCACCATCTCTTCGTCGTTGGTATTGCCGTACCTTTGGGCATATTCGCCTTAACCTGTTTACTACACGCTACGCTGGTAGCCGATATCGCGTTACGCATAACCCGCCTAGCGATTCGCTAGCAGTGTTATCTGCTTTTAAAACGCAATGCCGCGGTGGCATAGACATAACCAGCGCCAGCGAGTCTGGTCATATTAAAATCAAGAAAGCGCTCAGATTCCATTCATTAGCAAGGGGGCAAGGGATGAGTAGTCTTTCTCCCGATTGTACCTACAGCATACTAGTGCTAATAGAGTCGCCTGCATAATTAATGACTTATGTTTATATTGTGTGCGATGTATTTACGTATTAGCGATCCGGTAGGAGCCGCGTATATCCACTTCTCTCAACATGGTGTTACTGAGCGGCACTTCGACGCTGGCTCCACCGATACCCACTATCAGAACCACGCCGCCCGACGCCGTCACCTATGAAAACAAAACAATGTTAGGTTAGGTTAGTAGTAGTAGTAATCACTTTATTGTTGTACACAACACAGGTAAATGTACAGGGTTAGGTTTATGGACTTTCCTGGAAGAAAAAAACGATATCCCCAATTATTTTTTTGAATCAGGTCTCTCAGAAGAGAAGTGGCTTGGAATACTTTATCACTAACAGAAATGATATTTTATTTACATATATGCATATGAAAATAGTCTCATTAGAATAGCATTTCCTGTGTCAGAAAGGAAAGCGCATAACGTTGGTACTTACGGCAAATACTTAAAACTCCTAGTCGGAGTAGTTCTTCATCAGGAGAACGTACCTAATCCTTCAATTCTGCTACACTGAAGTGTACTCTATATCTATCAAGATAAAGTCTCACCAACATAGCAGCTCTTGTGGCAGAAGGGAACGCACACGCGTCGATACTGACGTCAGGACGACCGCCAAGCAACTCTTCTATTTTATCAGCTGTTTGCTGGTCGGAAAAGGAGTTTTTCACCAGTAGAGTGTGGTCTGCGGCCAGTGCTTTGGCTACTTCCAGCCTTTTTGGGATTACATCTGAAATAAGTTGGGTTTTTAACTATAGTCAACAGCAGGGTAAGTGTCTCTGGGATTGGGAAAGAGAATCATACTTTACGCCAGCCTTAAGGAATTAGAACAGAAAATAGCGCAGGTTAGTGTGAAGATGGACAGAGATAAAAACCGTTAAGAAGAATCCGTTAAGATAAGACTTTCACAAAGAAGAAGACTAACAGGGTTCATTACGTGATGGAGACATATATACGTACTAACCTGCCATGAGGATCTTGCTGGCCCGCATAGCTCGCGCCGCCTAAGCGCACAATACGCCAACAGGCCCGGCGCAAAAGATGACGAGTTAATAGTCTGAGCCAGATGGTTGCACGGGTGTATGTTGATCACCAGAATAAACATTCACTAACCGGTCATGAGGATCTTGCTGGCCCCCATCGCTCGTGCGGCCATAGCACACAGTAAGCCAACAGGCCCGGAACCGAAGATGGCGACGCGCTGCCCGAGCCGGATGCCGGCACGGTTGCACGCGTGGATGGCGATCGCTAGCGGCTGCACTGCGGCGCCTTCTTCCATCGTCAGGTTTGAGGGCATCCTGTTAGAAAATGTGGTAATGAAACCTTGAGGAAGCTATCAGGGACGTCAATCATGCGAGCAGGCAAGCCGACGATAAATTATGGGAGTCAGCAACAAACTGTATTAGACAGTTTTAGGTACCTGACGAGGGCTGAGATATAGAAAGTTGTCAAATAATTTAACATGATATATAGGATAGCGTCCCTGATCAAAACTAATATCAGAGTCGCTGCCGTATCGGGCTACAATTCCGCGTATGTGCCCCTGTTCACTTGATGATGTATAAGTAGGTACGAGTATGTATACGTACATGATTGTCTTACTTATGGCAGTAATCCGGAAGATGCTTGTAGTACGTCGCCAAGTTGCCGTCAGCGCCTAGCGACGAACAGTAGCGTGGCTCAGGACAAAGGTTGTAGCGGCCCGTGCGGCAAAACGTGCAAGCGCGACAAGGCTGCGTCGGTTCGATGGCTACTCTGTTTCCCACGTGTAGGTCACGAACGTTGGCTCCGACCTGCAAACATCATCAATATTATACTGGCGAGGTTATACTACCGCAAAGGCTGTGGCCCGTGCGGCAAAACGTGCAACCACGAGCACGGCATGGCTGCGTCGGTTCGATCGCTACTTTGTATTCTACGCGCAGCGCACGTTCACTGCCACCTACAACCATCATTAGACACCACATCAAACTAGTCCGTACAGTCTGCATCGAATACATAGTAGAGGCACTTTGGCTTAATAAAGGTAAACGCCTCAACCATAATTTTTATACGCAACCTCATGCGGAATACCTCCTACCCTGCCTGCCTACGTCCTATATACTTCTCCGCAAGGCTTAGAACGCACTGCAGTTTTTTCAAAAGCGGTTCCTCAACCGCAAAAAATGTAACGTACGGTATGCTTTATAAGCGCACGTACTTAAAAGACTGAAACCGCAAGAAAAAAACCGCATGCGTTCTAAGCCTAAGCACGTTCCAGTCTCAGCCACACTTGTTCGTCTCACAGCTCCACACCAGATCCATAATAAAGTGTGTAAAAGTCACCAATAATTCACGGGGTGAACATATAGTAGTTGTATCTCACTGAATTAATTTACTTTATACATATTAATACAGCCCGGCAACTTGAACATGTCATGTTCGCTTAAAAGTCTTTGCTTACGGTGGCGTCGTTGATCGGGTCGCCACTTTCCCGAATGAAGGTTGAGGGAGACGATGGCTGAGATACGCGTCATACTCGTGAAAGGGTGCTGTTTGTGGAGACCGGTCTGTTTAAGTTTACACGGCCTTCATTTTACCTATGTAACTTTACTTTTGAGTGGCATTAACGTGAGGCACTTATTATTATTATTATTATTTGTAATGGGCAGGCAGTTTAAACAACAGATAATGCCTGTATCCAGAGTCATAAACCAAGTTCTCAGTGTTGAGTAGAATTTGCTTTGTGCTTATCTAATTTATTCTTAAACTCATTGACACTTTGGGCCGCTACTACATCCCCTGGGAGTTTGTTCCAAGCGTTGACCACTCTGTTGCTCAAGAAGTGTCTATGAGGATTATTGTAGGACCTGTGAGACACCAGCTTATACTGATGACCTCTCAGACGGTTGTTACTATTGCGTTCTAGCATCTTATGGAAATCTTTAAGGTCGTAGTGTTGGGTTAGTATTTTGTATGTCTCAATCAGATCTCCGCGTTCTCTGCGCTCCTTCAAGGTTGTGAGCTTTAAGAATTGTAGTCTTTCTTCATAGGACATGTTTTTGAGTTTCTTCGGTATCTTGGTGAAACTACGTTGAACTTTCTCCAACATCTCAATATCCTTGATAAAATAAGGGCTCCATACTTGAAATGCATACTCCAATATAGGCCTAACATAGGTTTTGTGAATTTTGAGCATCATATCCGGCGTCAGATTCCCAAAAGCTTTTCTTATGAGGTAGATAAGGCTCTTTGCTTTCTTCACGATTGCAGTTATATGTTCTTCCCATTTCAAGTCCTCAGTGATTTTGACACCCAGATCGATTTGTACCTTGACAGCTTTTAAGGGAGTGTTGTCCATATTATATGTGTAATGAGGGTTGTTTTTACCTATGTGCAGAACAGTACATTTTGTAGAATTCAGATTTATGAGCCATTCTTTAGACCAGTTCCATACTTTGTTCAGGTCGTCTTGTAGCAAGTCATAGTCAAGCAATGGGTTGGCAAATAATTTAGTGTCATCTGCAAACTTCATGCGGTTCTTGTCTGTTTGTCTGATTTAATATTTTGTTTTTTTATTAATTATAAAACAATTCAAGTCTCGGAGACCCTTTTACATCTCTGGATAATTTGATGATCTTTTTTATTATTATATACATTTTATCTCTGACACCTAGAGACTTTTACATCTCTAAACAATTTTAGTACTTCTGTTATTTGTATAGTTTTTATTAGTTTTTTTTCTTGTGTAATTTAACATTTATATTTATGTAATTGTTTTTTGTAATTTTGGGTTAATTTTATTGTTTGTAAAAATTGACATGTAAAAGTGCCCCTGTGGCCTATTTGCTGAATAAATGTTTGATGTTTGATGTTTGATAGGTCGTAATGAGCAACTTTTACTATGGGACCAACTCCGAAGTCGTCTCTCCCATAAATTTTGCCTGGCTGATGTTGATAGTTTGTATGGGAGAGTCAAATTATTTTTTACCCCGTAAATTATTGCGACTAAATTTACAACCTGTATCTATACACTATACAGTATTTATACCTTGGTCACAACACCTGCTCCCTCGTGGCCGATGACTATAGGTTCCGTGAGCACGTCCCAGCCACACTTGCCCGTGGACCACATCTTCACATCGGAGCCGCATACGCCCACACACTCCATCTTTATCAGCACCTCTGTAATTAATATTATTTTCAACTTTTACTCAGAAAATATTTGTTATTACTTATTAGATTAGAAGTCCCGATACCGCTCTCGCTACCGGAGATAAAAAAAAACTATTTTTTAAAGAACAGAAGATTTTTTACGTTAGGTATAGCGGAAGCCGCTCGACCCCAATTTCAAAGGAATACCGCAAATCGATGTACAGGTTAGCCGTTTTTGACCCGCAGTTCCTTAAAAAATTTCGCTGCGGGGGGGAGGGGGGGGGGAGTGGTAAAACATATTTTTTTTTGTATGGAAAAAAAAAATCCAAAACCTATTGAGTGTGGTATCATACGAAAGGGCTTTTTGGGGCGATTCTAAAAATATATCACATCATTACATTTCGGGCATTTTTTTTTAAATTAAAACAAAAAGAATTTTCGAAACATACCAAGTTTGGGCTCCTCCAGACACGATATGGCTGATTTTTTTTTTGTACAATATACCACAAATGATACGTGATATGCGACTGCGCATGGCCTTAGGTATAATGTTACCAAAACCCAATACATGGTGTTTGAGCCGAGAGGATACAGGATAGGGGAGGTACCTCCAATACAATTAAATGGCACACCACTGGAGAGGGTGAATAGTTTTAAATACTTAGGCCATATTGTTTCATCTGATATGAAGGATAATATGGATAGAGAGCGAGAACGGAGGGCCCTATCTGTAAGGGCTAACATGATCGCACGTAAGTTTGCGCGCTGTACAAAAGCAGTTAAAGTTACATTGTTTAGAGCCTTTTGTACATCTTTGTACACGTGCAGCTTATGGGTGTGCTATACGCAGAGAGCCTATGGAGCCCTCCGGGTCCAATATAACAACGCGTTCCGGGTGCTGGTGGGGCTGCCCCGCTTCTGTAGCGCATCTGGGATGTTTGCGATGGCGCGTATGGATTGCTTTTACGCGACCATACGCAAGCGATGCTCATCCCTGGTGCGCCGGGTGCGGGCCAGCCCCAACCCCATCCTGCGCTCTATTGCGGACAGGTTTGACTGTCCATACTTGAGCCACTGCTGTGAGATGCATGTTTCTTGCAGCCCATATTTTGTTTAACTTATTAATTATGTACTAACATTAGGGATAAGAATTAATATTGTAAACTAACAAATTTTATGAGTCATGTTACTTGAAATAAATAAATTTATTATTATATTGTTATTATATCCTCATGTCTAACCCCAAGAAAGCAATTTTGAAAATAATATCATTAGCATTTTTTAAAAAAAATTTCAATTTTACAAAGTGACACAGTTCTACTTCAATACCTATTTCACGAGACTTGGAACTATACTGCAGATACGGTACATATTAATCATAAAATGATACGTAATATCCATATATCCAACGGGAAATACCTCTTTAACCCTTTAACTGCGCCTTTTCACCAGTTGGTATAATTTGTTTAGTTATTGTCACAAAATGTATAGTTGTGGTTGTATCTTCCAGCTACGATATACCTTACTGATTTTTTTTGTACAATATACCACAAATGATACGTAATATCTTGATATCGAACCCCAAGAAAGCAATTTTGAAAATAATATCATTAACAATTTTTTTTGTTAATTTTTCAACTGCGGGGGGCAGCGAATTTTTTTTAGGAACTGCGGGTCAAAAAAATTGTTTTGGCCTCTAGTATGTGTGTGCCAAACGGCTAACCTGTACATCGATTTGCGGTATTTTTATACGAACGGGTTAGACTAGTATAATTAAGTATCTATTATGCTCCAATATTATGGAGCAATATTTTTTTAAACAAATAGGGGGTATTACTGCAATGTTCTGCCACCAGAGTGCAGCACTAGCCCCTATAGTAAACCATAGAGTAACTTATACATACTTTGACTAACAGTTTTTTGATAAGTTTTCAGAGATAATAAAATATGACATTTATACATGAAGGCGGTTTGTTTACAAAGGACCTACCGGGAAACACGAATTCGAAATTTCGCTGTCTGCCTCTTTATCACTCGAATATGCAAGAGTGACAGAGATGTTAGATAACGAAATTTGGATTTTCTTGTTTCGCGATAGACCCTCAGATTGTGGTAGTGGCGCCCCCTACGCAGAGTTTCGCGTAATATTCCCTATTGGCAAAATTTGGCAATACATACCTAGGTAGATCAAGTTGTGGTAGGACCGATGATCTTCTTTGTTTTTAATAGCGGTTGCCTGATGTTTCGCATCCCGGTTGGATGCAGGGGATTTTTGAAAATCTTTGAATGCAAATCAAGTAATTTTGCTTGTATCCAAAATCGATCTCGCGTTTCAATTTCGAACAGATTTAGTTACATCTGATAATTTACGAATTTTACTCACTCCCCAATTTGGAGACATTCTGTATGTGTATATCTCTAATCCTGTGGACCTACCATTATCATTGATCTCCGGCATTGGCCATTTTTCCTACAAAAGTAAAATAAGATCCATTATAATATAAGACAATACAAATAGGTACCTAATACACAATCTATTTGCACCATAGACCTAGCATTATATAGATGATACGCGTGCGCCCATGAGGGACATAACCAGAGAATATAATACTCACTCTGTGAGCTTAGACCTCGCGAGCTTAACTTAAATTTGAAAAAATGTACATAAGGCTCCACCATTTTGAATAATTCACAAAAACTAAAACGACAAAAAAAAAATTATTTTAATCGTGGAACCTGCTCACAACATTTCACGAGAATCGGTTGTGAATTGCAACCTGTAGAGGAGAACATACGAAAGCACTTTTGCCCAAGCTGAACGTAGACCTTCGCTAACGCTCGGTCAATAAGTTTTTATATAAGTGTATTTAATAAATGTAATTATTTATATAAGCATCTTTAGCGCCCACAGATTTGATAAACATAGGTACTTGTTAAAATATTAGTACTTACAATCCTAACATCATTGGGTCCGTGTAGGATTGCTGCGTAGTTACTGTAGTTAGCTTCAGTCATGGCTGCACTGTGCTCCATATCAAATAAACACTGCCGAGAAGTCGCTTTTATTATATTAAACCACAATTAAAGTGATAAAACAGTTCGTACTGTTCGTAGGTATCTCTTATGCAACGCAAACAACTTAATTCCGCAATCTGTTATGATCTTTGCTAGAGTTCCGTTGGTACTAACAGATATTAAAATATGTTACATATTATATAAATATATAGTAGTACCTAGCCTAGAGCGTGCAGAAGGCCCACTCTCTACATAACACTTTGACTCACTTGACCCACTCACGGAAAATAAAACTAATAATTATTATGAGTCGTAATAATAAACGTATTGATGTAGCACAGCGTTGCCGCGACATGTGGGTGGCTAAAGTAAGGACGCGAAGCACGTAGAATTGACCCACCATCTCTATCGCACGCGCATAAATTTATTGCTGTCGCACGACATGTTTTTTGTTGTGACATTGTTATAAACATTGTGAAACTGTGCCTAGCCTTGGTATAAATGAGGCTGGTGTGACCCCTCAGTTTGTGTGTGGTAACCCTGAGCAGACGGTAGAACATCCCGGAAACCCGGTTATCTGGAATACCCGTTCACCAAATTCAAAAGAAGGAATGAGACCACGCGAACCTAAGTGAAAGCACGTGAAAGGGCCTTATGATGAGTATTTGAAGAGCGCAAACCTCAATCTAGATTATTTTTTAATTATTTCCAGCACCACCCTTAATGCCATACGATAAATTAATAAATTGTCCTAAGTGCGTGTTCGTGGGAAATAATAATGCGATGATAGTATCCAACGTGGTAAAAATAGAAACTTCTGTGGGCTCAAATAAAATAAAATAATGTAGGTATTGACATTTGTTAATAAAAACTTTTATAAAAAAAAGATAAACCGACTTCAAAAAGGATGAAATAAAATATTATCCATTTTAGGGTTCCGTGTTTAAGTATATGCGTTACCAACTGATATGTTTGAAGTCGCTGCCAAGCCAAATTTTAAACCATATATTCATATTAATTTTGCAGTGCAATTCGATAAAGATACATAGATATAGAAGTGTCCTACGTGGGCGATCTCGTTGCGAACGCGAACGCCTTGGGCCGGCCGCGCCGTGCCGCGTCGCTTCGCTTCGCGTTCGCGAGTGTTCGCCTAAGATGTAAGACGCAGCGTACACGACGACAATAAACGAACTTTCTGTATACCTCAGAACAGAACACACTGTTGAACCTTCTTGGCGCAGTTCGTACCATGCTTGTCGGCACGTTAGTGTAAATCTAATACGTTTTGTCGTCGTATTTTTTTTAAAGAACATTTTTTAGTAATTCTTGAACAGTCATAGCACGCAAGTGTGGGATTGGGACTGAGTTATTTTCTGTCGCTTATCCAGAGGACTACATTTCAAAATATAAAACAATTCAAGGAACCTTCATGCAAAATTTCAGCTAAAGCGGTTCAGTTGTTTAGCCATGAAAAGGTAACAAAGAGGCAGACATAATTGCTTTCACGTTTATAATATTTGTACAGTTGTAATGGGATTTATAGACGTAAAGCTGATTATTTTTGACTGGTATTGTTACTACTTGGAGTACTTGGCTTGGCACCGACTTCAAACATATCAGTTGGTAACGCATATACTTAAACACGGAACCCTAAAATGGATAATATTTTATTTCATCCTTTTTGAAGTCGGTTTATCTTTTTTTTATAAAAGTTTTTATTTTTCCATTTTAAGTTTTAAGATATTGTTAAGAGCGTGACGCATGAATGAAAAACATAATCATGTTTAACTGTAAATTCGTAAACTTTATTAAATAATTAGAATTTTCCTCGAGTCCGCCTGGGAAATCATTCCTGTCACTAAATCCATTCTCCGCCCCGCCACTGACCCAATCCCTCAAACCCCCCGATCACTCAACCTCACAGCACATCAACCCCTGATCACTGAACCCCTCGACCCTAAACCACCAACCCTTCAACCGCCATTCCCCGACCCCTAACCCCAGACCCCTTAACTCCTAACCCTAACCCCCAATCCCTTAACTCCCAACCCCTCAGTCCCCGACCCATCAACTTACCTCCCCTCAACCCCCAACCTCAAACCCCCCAAACACTAATACCCTCTACCTTCACCTCTCAGTCTCTTTGGTTGTTTCCAACACTACCTACATCAAAAATCATAATACACATACGAGGGAAGTTATCAGTAGCCTTACCACGAGTTTGACATTGATATATTCGCTATCGTGTGCGTAACTTACTGTTTATGCATCTCGCTCGTACTGGCATATTAGTGTACAAAGTAAGTTATGAAGAATATTTAGTGTCAAACTCGTGGTTAGGCTACAATTGCACTACATCAAATTGGTGGTTTTGGGGAGGAAATGCTTGAGTTACTTTAGAAAACACCGAAATTACCATACACGTGCCTTTAAAAATTAAGGAGTTCCCTCAATTCCTCACGGATTCCATCATCAGATCAAAACCAAAAATATTACGAAAACACCTTGGAGAGATAACTTCTTTCAAACAGAAAAAGAATAACTCAAATCGGAACATGGGTGCCGGAGTAATCGCTGAAATCATTATCATCAAAACAATCATCATCATCAGCTCCACTTCATCAAATTGGTGGTTTTCGAGAAAAAATTGTCAAGTTGCTTAAGAAAACGACCAAATCACCATACATGTGCCTTTAAAAATTGAGGAGTTCCCTCAATTCCTCATGGATCCCATCATCAGAACAGCACCAGATTAATGTGGGACCACCTTGGAGGTAGTTCCTTTCAAACAAAAAAAGTATTGTTCAAGTCGGACCACGGGTCTCGGAGTAATCGCTGAACATCCTACATAAAAAAATCATCATCACTATCTTCAAAACAATCATCATCATCAGGTCCACTTCATCAAATTGGTCGTTTTCGAGAGAAAATGCTCAAGTTGCTTATGAAACCACCCAAATCACCATACATGTGCCTTTAAAAATTGAGGAGTTCCCTCAATTTCTCAGGGATCCCATCATCAGATCAGAACCAGATTAATATGGGACCAACTTGAAAGTAGCTCCTTTCGAACAAAAAAAGAATTACGCAAATCGGACCACGGGTCTCGGAATAATCGGTGAACATACATAAAAAAAAATAGCCACTACCGAATACAGAACCTCCTCCTTCTATGAAATTGAAGTCGGTTAAAAATGGGGTTGGCAACTGTCAAAGGTTTGCAGAGATGGCGCCATCATAGCTTGTCCCTTTTTCTATGAGATTTGGCTTAAAGGGCTGGCATGCAGGGCATTAAAAAACCAAAAATTTGACACAATTCTAGGGACTGACAGGGCAAGCTATGCTGGCGCCATCTGCTTATTATTTCAACCGGCCAACCCCATTCGCCCTATCCTATAATCCGCGCACACGTACGTAGTACGTACAATGATTTAATACCTAATAAAAGGACCCTTTGCAACAATGCTTTCTGCTGCTACGTAAGTTTGATAACATTATGTAAGTATGTAGTTATTGTAAGGAATGTTTCGTTGATCAAAAACATTTCAGGTTACGTAATTAAGTTTAATTGAGCAAACTACATTTTAAGATAACGTTATATTAATAGGTACCTACCAACGTACGTAAACAAAACGTTTTTAGCCTTTTGGACGCCAATGACGGATATATCGGCACCGCTGGTCCAACGCCAAATTAATCGGTCACAGACCACAGAGCAACATAGACCTACGTGCATGTGCATAAAGTTTAATTTCAGTTTTGACTCTTCGGTGACGTGGCGTCCGAGTGACAGCTTTTGTGTTTGACACGGCGTCGAAAAGGTTAAGTAACTAGCTGTGCCCGAGGTTAAGCTAGCGGGATAGTGTGTGTAGTTTCCCCCTTACGTTAGCTTGTGACCATCTCCTTCTACATGTCTCATCAGACAGATGGTTTTAGATTTCATATTCGCAATATTCGCATGAATTGAATTGATATTTTATTAAGAGTACGAGTAGGCAAGCACCATTTTGTACCTTGTATCCATTTTTTTTTACTAAGAGTGGTTTCTAATTTTATAACTAAAATACACATGTTACCTATAGGTTGATTCACGAAAGCTGGCGTGGACTTTTTATAAATCAACGTATACGACTAGTGTTAGCGCTTGACTAAACAGAAACCTCTCCTGTTACGTCACTACAGCCCTTTCGCATCCGCGCACCTTCTTAAAGATCCGACTTTTGACTTGGTATGGTAATGAGAAAGCCGCGGCGCGAATCTCCGCTCCCGCGCCAATCCTAAAGAAACAGTGCATAGTTACAGAGGCCATACCCTGAAAAACGAAAATCGAAATTTCTTTATCTGCGGCCTGTCTATCGCTCGAATACGATTTATGCAAGTGTGATAGAGAGGCCGATAACGAAATTTCGAATTTCGGTGTTTCGCGTTTCGCGGCAGGCTTTCAGAAGCGCTGAGTATTTTATGGTGCGATCATACATTGATACATTTTCACTACTAATAGAGTGTGAAGTTGGGTCGGTGCAAACTAAGCGTGGTCGGAATCTACAGAGGTTTATTATGATGGTTTATTAAATGAAATGAAAATTCCAACGTGTAATAAAATAATTTATTTCAGTGTTTCAAAATATCAAGCTACATTATTATTATTTCGCCAACAGCGCCTATAAAATACATGTTACGTATAGTCGTTCGATTTGTAGCTGGCCCCATAGGGCTAATCCTTTGTCTATTGTAAAACCGCACGTGCCACCTTCCTGCATAAAAAAAGGTTGGGTCGCTATATTTGGTTATAAGACTCTATGGTAATTGGAATAAGATTCAAAATGAACTAATGGAAAAATATTTTGCGAGGGTGTGTGTGGTCTCTATGGCTACTGAGTGCCGGCGAGTCGAACGCTACAGAACCAGTCTAAAATGGGTCATTGAGATGCGTAACAAAGGTGCGTTATCGGAGAGCGCAGGTTTTTTGAGCGTTGGACTAGCCCGCGCTCAGGTGCCAATTAGAATTATACGACCCTTTTTTTGCAGGTAGTAGCACGTACGGTTTAGCAATATACAAAGGATTAGCCGTTCAGGGCCAGCTACAAATCAAACGACTATTACCTATGTACAATAATTCACAACATTCTTACTTCTAACATTTACAATTTTACGTGAACAGAGTAGATGACTCTTACGCTATAATGCGTAAAAGTCACTGGTCGTTTGTCGGGAGAGTGAGCGAAACGACGAACAGCGTTGTTAACGTAGTGTACGCAACCTGCTACTGTATGAGCAAGGCCTCCGCTGCAACTATTTAATTAGTTTTATAGCTTTAATTATAGTTTAGTTTAAAATAGTTAAATTTAATATAGTTGGCATTTACTGATTAAATTAATTGATGGGTTGATATCTGAATAAATAACATTTTTATTATTTTATTTATTAATGGCTTAGTTAGAGCACCACTCAAAGGTAACTTGCAGAAGTAGCACAGTTAAATGTAGTTTTGTTAATTGTTCGTAGCTTTAATAAATAAGTAACTATGCATTTACAACAATGCAAGATTTAAAAAAGTAACCCTGTAAACGTGTCAAAACTTAGACAAATTAATTTTCCAAACACGATTTTCACGAAATTTCATATTTTAAAAACCTTAATGCGTCTTCTGAATAGAATTGAACATTGGTATTCCAATATAACTGGCACTAGTGAATAAGGGTACAAGTCTCGGGCAGCGCAGTTATAAAAGGGCGTAATTACCATGTAAAGCCTGACCAGTAATATATGATCACGCGCCATGTTGCGGGATTTTACTGGAACTAATTTTTAAGGTTCCGTACCCAAAGGGTAAGAACGGGACCCTATTACTAAGACTCCGCTGTCCGTCTGTCTGTCACCAGGCTGTATCTCATGAACCGTGATAGCTAGACAGTTGAAATTTTCACAGACGATGTATTTCTGTTGCCCCTATAACAACAAATACTAAAAACAGAATAATATAAATATTTAAATGGGGCTCCCATACAACAAACGTGTTTTTTTTTTGCTGTTTTTTTCCGTAATAGTACGGAACCCTTCGTGCGCGAGTCCGACTCGCACTTGGCCGGTATTTATTTCATACTATACTGAACTGTCACTTCATACATGAGAATAACGGCGCCCTCTTGACAATGATCATATATTACTGGTGCTGCGCGAGACTTGTACCCTTTTTCACTAGAGGACAGAAATGGTCGGTAAGTATCGGAACCAGTGGGCAGTGGCAGTTATTAAATCCGTGCTTCGAATTTGACAGCTGACGTAGATGTCACCGTAGGGCCCTGTAGTACATTATACGGTAACGTTGGTTATAAGTTGACGCAAATATTAAAAGAAGAATAGATGGACTCTTAAGAGTTTTGAGTGATTCACGGTTAGTTTCACTAGACTTATATTGACCGGGATATAGACCGTGATTACCTTTTGTATTGTTTATGAGCTCCCGATATTTCAACGCAGTGCCATGCTGTGCCGTGAACAAGATGCATGTAACTGCGTCGAAATATCGGGAGCTCATAAACAATACAAAAGGTAATCACGGTCTGTATCCCGGTCAATATAAGTCTAAATGGACTCTTGTCTAGTCATTGTTGTCAAACTTACCTAGAGGCACGATTATTCCCTAGACTTCTCTTTTACAATCAACTTTTGTACATACACTTCTTTTACAACTCTTGAAAAGTAGGAATCAAGTTATATGACCGCCTCGCTCGACATTATTTTACAACAGGTTTAGAATTTCTGCGGGTTGTTGGTGTCCCGGGGCTGCACGTGTATCATGACCTTGATGCCGGCGCCCTGGCGCGCGGTCTCGTAGGCCTCCAGGGTCTCCTCTAACGAGAAGTGGTGCGTCACCAGCGGCTTCACGTTGATCTTGCCGCTCGCAACCATTGCTAGCGCGATGGGGTACCTGATTAATAATAACAGTGTTAAGTTAAACTCATTTAATTAATAGTGTTTTCATAGGTCAGCAAGAGTAGGTAAGTGTTCAGGAACGCGTCCGCTAGCTGGCGCGGTTGCACGGAGCGGGTGAGCGGGTTAACGAAAAATAGTATTGAGCATTACTAAGGGCCAGTTGCACCAACCACAGTTAGCAGACTGATTAACGTCAAGCAGCAGAGAACTATGAAACATTCCATACAATAACATTTAGCGAACGGTAAAACGGTGACAGACAGTTTGGTGCAACCGACCCTTTGGGTGCGCTACAAATGAATACAATCTGATACAAGTCAAGTCAGTAAAAGCTCTAGTAGAAGAGTTAAGAAGACAAGGTTAACCTTGTTTCTGTCTGTATAAACTTGAGATAATGCAGATAGTTTTACTGAGCATACTAATTATGCCTGTAGGTAAGGTATCTATATATCCAATCTATGAGCCAATCTCACAGCATTGCCATCCAAATGCCAACTGTGGCAGAGGCGAAGGCTGATAGAGTACCATCATCGACACAGTTAAACGATCATTCGTAAACCTTAATGGTAAAACGTCGATCAAGTGTTTTATCAGTAGGTCTAGGTACTCACTCGTTAACGTAGCGGAAGATGCCTCGAATGTCAACCTCGCGGCTCATGGCGCCCGCCAGGGGCACGGTGAGCTCCGGACTGCCCATTCCAACCAGCACTGCGGTACCGCCTGACTTGGTCGCCTGGAATGAGCATTTATAATACCATATTAGAAAAAAAAATTTAAATGTATATTAAAATCACAACAAATAAGAACTACATCTCTTCATTTCACCGCTTTGGGCCAAAGGTGGAGGCTTGATACTCGTGCCACTATTTTTATCCAACTCGCATTGCGCATGATTTTTCCGATGCATATGGATTGTGGGGCACCAACCCCACCTCCTCATCGCGGATTACTGACTTATCCTTTTATTTTTTATCTTTCTACTCGCTTTGTTCGCGTATCCTGCCCCATTTTCTCACTAATATTGCGAGCCGCACAGTGAGCTTCGCGTCATTCACGCTGGCTTGTCCTTCCATCGTCCATCTCTATCTCACCCACTCTGTCGTGTAACTTCTGCCCCGTTTACTCACCAGCATGGCAAGCCGCACGGTGGACTGCGCGCCGCTCGCGTCTATGCTGAAGTCTGGGTGCTCGCCCAACAGCTGATGGGTGCGGGCCACTAAGTCGGCTTCGTTGTCGTCGCGGGTGACCAGCATGGTCGCGTCCGCGCCCATCTTCTTCGCGAAGTCCAGACGGGATTGGAGGATGTCTGAAATAAGGAAACAGGAATATAGTAAAAATTAATGCCTTCACCATTGTCATGCATCAGTGAAAGTCATCGCTACGGCTTGCCAAGACAATTCTAAGTGTCCTCTTTCAGTGTTAAATTGGAAGTATGACCAGGCCACATTACCAGACCAGCACTTATCACGAGAACCATTTAATCACCAAAATTGGTACCCATTTAAAATGAACGAAGAAGGCACGATGGAACCTCCACCGACGCCAGCACGACGGCACGCGTGAATAGTTGATGGATACCGGATACCCACTGTCAGTAGCTCTACTACCAACACTCACCTGTGATGAGAACTTTGCTAGCGCCGAACGCCTTAGCAGCTAACATGACGACCAGGCCTATCGGTCCCGCGCCTAGAACGAGCACGGTGGAGCCTCCAGTGACGCCGGCGCGGCGGCACGCGTGGATACCCACTGACAGGGGTTCTAGTAAAGCGCCCTCTTCCATTGATACGTGGTCTGGTAATCTGAGGAAGAAATATAAATATTAGGTAAGTCCAACGTCAAAAAATCAGAAAACTAGCGCGTAAAAAGAGGCAGAGGCAGCCATCAGAGAAAAATGACGCGCATCAGAAGCAGTAATTTTATCGAAAATATCGGTGGCTAGTGGCTTGGTACCTAGATGCTATGAGTACTCTCTAATAAAAATAAGACTTGTTCTAACAGCAACACCGCATTGGTATAAAGCCTTATGTTTCTGCAATATAGTTTAAATGTTAGCTAACAGTGTGAACAATGTACTTTATACGCTAAAATCGGTTACATGTTACATGCTGAAGCCCCGTGCTCACTTCTGGAATTTACTACAACCGTATATACTTACGGTTCGGCCACGACATTGCGTGACTGGCGACGGCGGCGGCGGCAACCAAAGGTGCATGGGAACGAAAGGTCCGATCGCTGTGTCTCGCTCCAACCTATGGTTGCCGCCGCCGCCGTCGCCAGTCGTGCAATGTCGTGGCCGAGCCGTTACTCAGTGTGCGCTTCAAGCGTAGGTACTCACTTGTAACAGAAGTCGGCCGCGTGCTTGTAGAAGCGCGCGAGATTGCCGTGACAGGGCGGCGTGGCGCAGAAGATGATGTCGGGGCAGAGGTGGTAACGGCCCGACTTGCAGAACTCGCAGTAGCGGCATGGCACGCCCGGCTCGATCGCTACGCGGTCGCCTGGTACCAGGTTCTTCACTTTGGCACCAACCTGCAATTGCGTTTGAAGACTGTTAGATATTTTATTATTAGTTATCTGAAGAGATGATCTGAGTTGTTACATCTGTGTACATATCCTGAATTAAAGCGATGTATTTTTCGGGTACAAGTTGTGTTCTTAGAGCTTCCCATATCAGGTCGCGAGGGATATGGTCAAAAACTTTTTCTAAGTCTATGAAGACCATATGAAGGCTAGTGCGGTTGGTTTTGGCTTTTTCAAGCAGTATGCGGACGGTTTGGATCGCATCAGATGTGCCCTTTTCTGCAACAAACCCACACTGGTTGGGGGTAAGTGTAATTATATCATTTAATCTATTATTAATGATCCTCTCCCATATTTTAAGGGTATGGGACATATAAGTTTGATAGCGCGGTAATTGCTACAGTCCCTCACGTCACCTTTACCCTTGTAGAATGGCATAAGAAAACTGTTGCGCCACGAGTCTGGTATTGGATCGCCGATTCCATCTCGTTTCAGCATTTTCCAGATCTCTACAGGGATCTCGTCTGGTCCTGTGGCTTTGCGGTTCTTCATTTGTGTTATCGCCCTTTGTATCTCTTCTGGCATTACGGATGTAAGAGGCCCTTTGACGGATTCTGGTCGCTGTTGGGTTTGTTTTCTCGGGGTCCTTACCCGAGAAAACAAAAAATGTTTAAGAGGCTTTTTGTGCTTGGGGTTTAAAATCACATAACCTTTAATATCACGCTATGAGGCCATAAAGATACGGCTGACCTAACTGATCCCATCAATAAGCTAACAGTATCATCCGACATTCGATAAATATCCCCGTATCACGCGATATCTAGACCCAGTTGTTTGTCAGCTCACTCAGCTCTGCTGAGCCACTTATCCGATATCCAGAGAATTCAAATTCTATAACCTAATCTATACATTCTACACTATAAGTCATAAGTAAGTCATTTATTTGCGAAAGATAGGGTATACATAGGATGTTACAGTTCATAGTAAGTGAGTCAAGCTATCCACAGTGACTTGCAAATTTTAAGTTTACACACACATACACATTAAGTATACACATTATCATGCATAAAACCCTCTATGGTGCATTCAAAAACCGCAAATTACGGCCAGCATAAAGACACTGTTACAACAAATTTCTTCTCTGTAAAAATGTTAATATCAATAAAGTAGTCAGGAAATTAAGAACAGGGGGATGGCAATCGTTGATAGAAAACACCAATCGAATTCGAAACGATAAATAATGTATGGAAATAGTCACGTTACTTTTCGCAGCATCTGTCATCTCGATACATTTTTTATTTTCGTTTGGCGTTTGTCGAATGTACGATTGTCATTTTAGCTAGACCCCCAGCTCTTCAACATTGCGATGCATATGTAGGTAGGTACGTAGGCCGCCGCCGCCGGGTCGTCAAAAAAATCGCGCCGACCTCAAAATTACGCGCGCGCGTAATATGAAATTTCAAACTAAAATTTATAATAACGCGCGCGCGCTGTTGCCGTTCCGTGTACTAGTGCGCCAATTCTGCGAATTCGTTCGCTAGCCCGAGACCGTGAAAAAATTCGTGAGGAATTTGGATATACCAGAGACTCGGCAAATCCTGGTGGTGTATCCAATTCCAAAAACGAAACGTTTTAGAAAAGCTGGCCAAGAAACACTCGAACCGCTTCATTGAGGAACACGACGAGGTTGCGCAAGAGTGCTGGGGATATTTGGCTACAGCCAAACAATCCTCATTCCCATGGCTCACAGGATTTGCATGATCGCTTCTGTCTATCCCAGCTACCAGTACGCCAAGTGAAAGTGTTTTTCGCCCCCGTGTAACGCGCCGTAACGTTTTCGTGTACTCCCCACACGAAAATATTACGGCGCGTTACACGGGGGCGAGGAGGGGAGGTTCAAAATCTTCGAAAATTGCGTTACGTAATATTTGAATGCAGGGGGCATTCTAATATTACGTAACGGTACAATGTGTATTTGCGTCTCACATTTTGCTTAATGAGAGAGTGAGATGCAATGCACATTGGACAAAGAAATTGATGGACAGGTGTAATACCACCCTTACACACGCATGTTCTTTATATTTGGTAATTATAGGTATACCTACCTAACCGATGTTATGCGACATAAATTTCTTGATTAATTCAGCATAAATAGCTGTGATAATGAATATTTTTATAACACATCCAGTTTAATTGTATCATTATCTTATTGCTACGCCTTTCAGCGATTACCTACGCTACGTAGGTATTATATTGTTTAATTAATTTACGTGTGACAAACATAACATGCAATAATGATATGACCGATATTGCAGTAATAAAGATAAACCAGCAATAATTGTACTTTATTTAATCACTTGCATTACATAAGTGTAGATTTTTTTTGAATGTAGGTAGTTTAAAACATGTTTATATTTATTCACCTACTAGCTTTTGCCCGCGACTTCGTCTGCGTGGAGTAAGTAATTTGGGTAGCTTATTTTTTATCCAATCTGCATTTTATCGATTCCCATAAAAACTTCAACCCCCCTTTTCACCCCCTTAAAGGATGATTTCTGGGATAAAAACTACCCTATGTCCCTCCCTGGGACTCAAACTATCTCTATACCAAATTTCATCTCAATCGGTTTAGCGGTTTAAGCGTGAAGAGGTAACAGACAGACATACACACTTTCCCATTTATAATATTAGTATGGAAGTATGGATAGTATGGAATAACGTTGTCTGTCAGCTTCTTAGGCAGTAATTAATTTATAGTCAAAATATTAGTATTAATAGGAAGGGATACCTCCCTAAAGCGGTTATTAGATCTACACGGTTGCCGGGCAAAGTTCGAAAGTGAACCGCCGGTCAACGGGTGCTACCACCGTAATTAGCATCCTAACAGCAGTTTTCCGTTTCACGTAATATCAGGACACCAATATTAGGTACTTTAAAATAAAAACAACTCTACTTCCACAATCGACTGTGATTCATATGTGACGTTTTCAACCAAAAGGTACCACATTGTCGCTTGTTGATAAGGTTGATTTCTAAGAAGAAGCTATATGGAAATAGCGCCTTACTGACAAACGACAATAAGTACCCTTTTGGTTGAAAATGGCACATATTATGAGTGGTTACCTTGGCAACGACGCCAGAAGCCTCATGGCCCATGATCATGGGCTCTTTGAGCACAAAGTGACCGCAGGCGCCACTCTGCCAGTAGTGCACGTCGGATCCGCAGATACCCACGCAGTCCATACGCAGCAGCACCTCTGAAATGGATTCATGTAACACATTAGACACAAGCCCTTATACCTAGCACGCAGCTTAACCTTTTCGACGCCGTGTCAAACACAAAAGCTGTCACTCGGACGCCACGTCACCGAAATGTCAAAACTGAAATTGAACTTTATGCACATGCACGTAGGTCTATGTTGCTCTGTGGTCTTTGACCGATTAATCCGTCTTTGGCGTTGGAGCTGCGGTGCCGATATATCCGTCATTGGCGTCCAAAAGGTTAAATGTTGTCCTCTATATGGAGGTCATTTAATCTGCGATCTAGATGCATAGAGGACAGAAAACTGCCTTAACTACTAAGTCTGGTTTATTTCAGTTTTTTAGGATGCCCTTTAGACTAAGGCACGCAAGACTAGACTTACTACCTATACTTTCAGAACACAAACTTAGCACTAAAACTTACCATCGTCGTTTATCACAGGGATCGGAGTTTGCTCCTGTAAAGAAAAACGACAAGATTACTTCACAATGTCTTAACAGACATCAAAGCAAGGTTTCTTTCAAAAGCTTTTTACCTAGTAACAAATCGGGACTTAGAGTCGGTTGCACCAAACTGTCAGCCACCGTTAAAGCGTTCGCTAAATATTTTTCACCTCAGCAGCTCGAACAAGCCTACTTTCGTCACTCCCTGGAGTGAGGAAAGTGCGATTTTCCTCACTCCAGGGAGTGAAACAATGTAGCTTTTTAATTTAGTGAAGGCCATGAACTTCATACTTTTATTACATTTTTTTTATGGTACGGTACGGTACGGTACGGTACGATACGGTACGGTACGGTCCGGTCCGGTCCGGTCCGGTCCGGACTCGTCTCGTCTCCGGTCCGGTCCGGTCCGGTCCGGTCTCGTCTCGTCTCGTATCGTATCGTATCGTATCTTATCGTATCGTACATATTATAATACTTTTTTTTCTGTTTATTCTGTGTAATTCGAAATACATTTTAACCTTTAATATGTTCTCACTACTGAGGTGAAAAATTATGTGTGCAACACGAGAGCAAAGTTATTTTACATCTCGTGTTTTTGAGTCCCTCGCTACGCTTAAGATTCTACCTTAGAATCACTCGCTTCGCTCGTGATTCAATTGTAGAATCTTTCGCTTTCTCGGGACTCAAAATAAACACTCGCAAGAAAAACCAACTTTCCTCTCTTGTTGCACAAATAACTAATGCGTATGGGAATTTTCATAGTACTCTGTTGAGTAATGTTGATCAGTCTGTTAAGTGTGGTTGGTGCAACTGGCCCTTAGAGATTAGCAGTTGGAAGTTGGAATGAAGTTCCTTATCGGACGGTGACGGTACGGACTTGGCGGATGGGGGCGAGGCGAAAAAAAGTATAAGATTTTCACGTCACAAAAACCCGTCACGATCCCCTTTCTTAACTTCGTTCCAGCCATTGAGAATGAAAATGAGAAAGAGTGAGAATGAGGATGTTGGAACGAAGTTCCTTGTCGAACGGTACGGACTTGGCGGAAGGGTGTAGGTGAGTTTTCCGTCACGAGTCATATTAGTTATTTATGTGTCACGAATTTCCGTCACGACCCTTTCTTAACTTCGTTCCAACCGAGTGTTCCACGACATGGCGACACTCACATTTTCATTATTTACGGTCTTTGGTAGTTAAGTATCTATTAATATTGGAGGAAGTTTCGAGGAGCAAAATGCAACTTTGTACGGAGATTAGCGATTAGTAGATTTTATTATTTACGTGCGTCTGTGTTAATAAGTAGTTACGTAAATGGTAACAAGATAAGAATGCCGCCAATTTTCTTCAAGGTCGACATGTGCCGTTTCAATACATTTAAATAGACAATTAAGTATCTAGTCACAACTGTCAGTAGTAAGGGTATAGTATAAAGTGAGGTATATAAAGTGCAAATGGTATACCTAGTTTATTATCTTTTTTAAGACTTTTTTACGATACCAAGATTGAGTATTTGTAATTAAGTAATAATTTAATTATAGTTTATCATTATCCGTGTAGGTCGGAGATACTAAAAAAATATTATAATTATAATATACAGGGTGTTTCTGACCATGGGGCTTTAAATTCAGGGCTCGATTCTACTCGCTAAACTGAGCTACTTTTATTATGGGACCAACCCCGAAATCGCGAAAACTAAACTTGGCTTTTTCATACATTTTGGCTGATCAGATGTCAACGTTTTCTATGGAAAAGCAAAAAAAAATTCGCGATATTAGGGTTGGTCCCATAATAAAAGTAGCTCAGTTTAGCGAGTAGAATCGAGCCCTGAATTTAAAGATTTTAAAACCCCATGGTCAGAAACATACTGTATAGGTACACACCAAAGACATGCGTAATAATTAGGCACACGACTGTGAAACTATAAGGCATTAAATAATTGTATATGTAAATTTCCAAAACGCTGATAGGCGGGAGTAGATAAAGTAGTTATGTATATAATAGGAGCCCTTATCATGCCTATCGATTCGTTAAGTGCAGATCATTTAGAGCACTTATATTAGCCTGATCATAGATAGGTACTAGGTAATATACCTACTTGTACAGGTGTGTAAATAGTTTCCTAAATATTATCTACATACGAATTACCGTTACGTTACTACGCTATATGCTTTTGTGACCGATAAACTAATACCGCACTGGTTCAGGGTTATTTTTACGGCAGCGGCGACGTTGATTTATATTTTATAGATATAATTTATCGTTATTCATACGATACTCACGTTACACATTATTAATATTAGATTAGCATTGGTCTCAATATAACAGAAACCGGCTTTTTACCGGGCCGTTAAGAAACCGCTGTAATTCATGATAATTAATTTATTTAAATAAACGCCGCTATACGCAATATCTTGACAAGTTTTTACCAATAATTGTCTCTGTACTTATATGTATAGGTGGATTTATAGTGGATATAGATAAGTGAAGATTGACAGGGGTAAACGAATGGTATTAATACACTAGTCGGTCAGCATTTAGTCAATCTTGGCAAACATATCGATCGCTAACCGGATAACACGTTTCTAATAATAACCTTTTAACCCGCGATTAACGAACTATATGTGAGAGTGTATAATAAAATTACTATTTACGTCAACGATAAATGCAAAGTTGCATATTGGCGTCTAACTTAACTTTAGCTAGTTGAAATGATTCCAAAAAAAAAAAGTGATAGGTAACGTACCAATCTGAGGTCTTTCGTCTGGTGTAAGACGGCGGTGAGGTTATCTCCGGACATGGCGTGTGTTTTCTGTGGCGGTCACTACACAACTGGAGATCTGAGGAGGTGTGTCTACTTATTGTCAACTCAACACGAACTGTAATCACACAATACACTCTAGTTAGTTACATTACCGGGTTATTGTGAGTATTGGATAAATGGTTGTTAGAGGAAGCGCATTGGAGGTTAAGGTCAGTCGTCGTAGCCGGTCGGCGGATTATGGACCTTGCGGGCGGTTGGTCCAAGTGATAACATGATAAGGATAAAAGTAATAAATACGCGATATATTGATGTTCGACTTTTTCATATGGTAGGTACATTCAACTGTCAAAATGTACCTAATGTGGCATCTATTCAGAGTTACTTTAATCATTATTTGTAAAAAAATTAACAAAAATAATCGAGCAGAACCATAAAAAAAGAAACATTCGTCACAATTGCTTAGGTACAAAGGGTAAGTAAGGTACAGTAAACAGAGAGTTAATAGAAGATTTTACTCTCGAGGGAGTGATTTTTTTATATGATTAAATTGATTAAACCATGCGAAGTGCGGTACTTATAAATAGTATATTTCATTACTGTAAAAAAAATATAGTAGGTAATTTATTTAATTACTTGTTTGAAATATTTTTATATTCTTTTTCATGTTGTCTGTATGAAACGGGTGCCTTCATGCTTCGCGCCAAATATTCATAACAGACATTTATTATTTTGGCGCGAATTGTATTTGATTTCCCCCAATTACGTTCAAGAAACTTACTTGGCCGCAAAACGCATTTTAAATATGGTAGCCTTTATTCACGGGCCTTTTGTGAATTGGCCCACGCGGCTAGCTAGTAGCTAGCCAGCTGCCGCTTCCACACGCGTTTACGTTACGCGCACACGTTTTTCTATCAATGGACATTTTTTGCGAGCGCGCCTGGCGCTATTCTACATGTTTTTGTAAAATGTTATTGTAAAATTAACTCTACTAGTATGATTTTTTCGGGCTTGGGCCCTGATCTGTTAAAGAAAAGGTATTAATTGTTTCCTTTATGCAGTGGTTACACAGCTTACTGCTAATAGCCCCGGCATAAGTAACGGGAACAAGCCCGTTTAAAAAGCAAATTTACCATTTTATTTATATGGTTGAAATACTTGAAATTCATAAAACAGCCCATTCGGAGATAACACGTTTTATTATCTCCAAAGAAAATCCCTCCCCGATTGTTCCCTGAATGAGCTGTCACATAAATTTGAACCTTAATAGCCTTATTGAGCTTAGGTACTATAGTAGTGCGACTAAAAGCGTTTTCCCGGTTGCAGCCTAAAATAAACATATTCGGATTAGGTTTCCAATGTAGGTTACATTGGAAACCTAATCCGAAGGTTTAAAGTAGGCAAGTTGTAATCTTAAGCGTACCTACGAGTACGAATACACGGTGTATTCCCATTTTTCCCCGCCGGGCACAGCTGGGAATAGGCGGTATAATGTGTTATCATATAAATCAGGGGTCGGCAACCTTTTAGCAGCCAAGGGCCACATAGTAGTTAACGAAGTTGACGCGGGCCGCACTTTGTTAATATTTATGACTTTATGAGGTCAAAAGAGATGAGGATGAGGTTTGTCAAAATTACATACAAAATAGCCAGTGAGGCTCGCGGGCCGCAAGTGAGAGGTTCGCGGGCCGCCTGTTGCCGACCCCTGATATAAATCATTCCCAAGTAGACCGAATAGACCTACCGGCGCGTCGCCGTGACCGAAAATCAGCTAGGCGGGGGCCTGTTGTGTAAACATTAGATATTTATTATTTACAAATTAAGACATCTTCAAGACTGTTTACTATGATTTCATTTAGTCGAGATAATGAACTACTCAATGTCAAGCTATTCAAATGATAACGCGTGTAAGTAAAGCGGTATTTTCGAGTAGCTAATTAGCACATTAGCTATGTATATTTCGTTGTTTAGTATTCTTATAATATTCATGACAATCGTACATCGACAAACGCCAAACAATAAAAAAATGTATCGGGATGGAAGATGCTACGAAAAGTCACGTGACTTTTTTTATTCATTATTTGTGGTATTTTCTGTAAAAAGGGACCTTATTGTCGATGGCGCTTACGCCATTATAAACGATGCTCCGATATAAATACAAAGCCGCGCGACGCTGTGCGGCGTAAGCGCCATCGACAATAAGGTCCCTTTTATTTATTTATTTTATTTATTTAATTCTTAACAATATACATTGTGTCGAATATTAATTCATGCATATAAAATGATTACATACATTAAACACTTGAAATAATCACATTAAAATTAGTAAATAATTCACCGTACAAAACAACGAAAATCATAGAAAATGCCCCATTTATGTTTCGATTGGCATTTTCGATCAACGATCATATCTTAGCTAGGCCCCCAGGAGCTTAAAACAGTGGCAGAGATAGATACGAACGGAATGGCCATATATTCAACAGACTAAAATTATGATGATGATGATGATGATATAACTACAAGCTTAAGTACTAAATACAATTGAACTGATTCTACGTATAAAAATATTTAATATACTTCGCAGAATGTTATTTATATAAATATCTATCAATTTACTTGTTTGTTAACCTCAACAATGATAATATATTATAGGGTCACTCGTCACACCCACAAGCTTATCATCTCCCTGGTAACAGTTTGCCTGTAGGTAGGTTTATGAACTGCTGAAGATTCTGAAGTCAACGAGATTCCACCCAAATCATAGAGGTGAAAATAGTGAAGTTCTCATTTAATAGAGTCACAAGACCCTTTGGGTTTACATTGAAAACAATTGGGGCATTATCTATGAAAAGGGACCTTATTGTCGATGGCGCTTACGCCGCACAGCGCCGCGCGGCATTGTATTTATATCGGAGCATCGTTAATAATGGCGTAAGCGCCATCGACAATAAGGTCCCTTTTTAAATAAAATACCACAATTTTATTTCTTTTCGTGCAAATGTACCTACTAAGATTATTAATGTGTAAGATCGTGATTTGTATCGTTTCTTTTATGGAGGTGTGGAATAAAGAGTTGTATTGTATGTACTTTGAGTAAATAAAATAGATGACAAATACGCGTTGCAATTTTAGGTTATGGGCCAAGGTTGTACGTTACTATTGTATATCAGTGTTAATAAAACTAAGTAGCCTATTAGTCATTCTATTCCTAACCTTTAATATTCTCACGTACATAAGATAAGGTAGGTATATATGTTTACCGAAATGTAGATAAACAAGCCACATAATCATGCTAATCTAAATTATGTGATCGACGATCTACGTCATTAAAAAGTTATCAAAAATTCATTAGTCAAATGCCACACTCAAAGTTTACGTAATTTTGGCGTTTATTTTACCTTCACCATATTTATCTATTCGCTGATATAAAAACACATCGAACATCACGTTCCTAAAATACGGACAAAATAAAAAAGTCTCCTGAAGATAAATTTTCTAGACGTAGGAAAATAATAAATAGAAAGTTTCGTGTACTGACCCCGAATAATATGTCGAAAAAAACTGCCAATTTAAAATTAAAACAACACAACACTGCAATAAATCTCACAACTTTGGTCTCTGGCACTAGCCAGCAATACTGAAATCACTAGATAGCAATAAAATTACACTGTTATAAGATCAAGACAGTGACGGCCATTGTTTCATCATCTCCCAATTGACCGGACCAGCAAACCCTTGCCAGCTTTTATTTCCGCAAGTACAGCCACCAACCAGCTCTCACAGACATGTATTTATTAGTAACACAGCTCTTACCTCTATTAATTCTTCCACTGGTGACGGCACGCGCACGCGCCACCGTAGCTCCAACTCACTTATTCCTGAGCCGAGTGGGCCCTTGCGCCGACGCATCCAAGATGGCGGTGAGAGTGTCGGAGCTGAGCATCATGCGCCGGTTCTACGATTTCATACTGTCGGGACAACTGAATATTACTGGGAATATCAGTGATGGCTGGGATATCAAGGTTTGTTGTTTTCTTTATGCATTTTTACTATAGTAAAATGTCCATTGTGGCATTTGTGGTGATAGGGATGTCAGTACCTAAGCCATTATTTTTGACAGTACCAAGCTTTGACAGTACTAAGCTGGGTAGTAGGGCTCAAATACATCACCTATCAGATGGATATTTGCACAGATCGCATTGACACTGTTTTATCCGGTTCGTAGGGCCATCAGCAATGGAAATCATTGCGAAACTATACACCTAGTGAAATAAAAATATGTTACTACTGTAGAACTGAACAGTAACGAAATACCTTCCGTGATTGTCTGTTACCTTCCGTGATTCTCACTTGATGGTCTCATCGGAAGATCAGCGCTGGAAGTCGCCAGCAGCATGCTGAGATGAGGCCATTTTGTGACACTTTATTTTCACTATGTTCTTTTAATGTATGTTTATTGTCTGTGTGTTTACGATTAAAATAACTATTATTTGCTATTCTAAATACATTCACATTTTTAGGCAACGATGCAGAAGTGCCCAGACATTCGCAACACCGACACATGCGACCACTACCGGTCTTTCACGGTCGTCTCTGGCGGTTGCAGCGGCGAGAGTTTGCCAGGTTTCGATCTCTACAGCATGTTCTTCCACTACCTGAGTCCCAAGCGAGTATCTATTCCTACTAGTCACGGGACATCACTTTCACGGTTGTTGCACACTAGCTCCTGTAACCGACTTCAAACACAACTTCCATTGTCCGAGTCCCAGGCTACCTACCGGTCACAAGAACTTCACTTCCTTTCGTCCACGGAGATTGCACCCGTATTAGGTAGCGAAAGAATTTGCTGTAAAGTATAATCTATATCTACAGCAAATTATTTCACTCCAGACTACCAGTTTGAGATTAAGTTTAAGTATTAATAATTAGCCAGTCGCATGCATAATTTCCGGAATCAACACACGACCACCTGTACCTACCTACCAGTCACAGGACCACTCCCGACGCGACATCCATTCCTTCAAGTTGAATTCCTTCAATGAAAGGACGCTCACCACAAAGAATTTCGTAGGTACAATGACCGCCTTTTCCTATGCCTATTGTACGCGCATAACACTATCTATAACACTTTAAGTTTAGTGTTGTTTACCAATATCTCAATTATCATTTTGCTGGGACGTCAGTCTTCCGTGACCACAGCTAGTGCAACCTAGCTGAAACGTCGGAATAAAGCTAAAATAATGAAATTAAATCGCGTTAGACCCGGTAATGACATTAATTAATTATATTACTGTACCGCTCGCTCGCTTTAAGCACCCGAAAAAATTACATAACCACGACGTTCACATTTACCATTTAAATCACTTTCAGAATGAGTTGCCCAATAAAACCTGGGCAGTACCGCATTGAGAACTACCCGTTCTTCACGGAGGACAACTACCTGGCCGTGACGGAGGCTAAACTATCTACCAGTGTGTTCGGGTACACGGTGCGGCTACACGGCTATAGCAATTCAGAACAGGTGAACCCATTATGCATTATGGTGTCTCATTAGAAGTGTTGGGTCGGTAGTTATTGCTACGCAGCGTACTACGTAGGCGAACAACACGCAAACGCGAAGCGGCGCGGCGCGGAGCGGGGTGAATCAATCCTTTGATATAGTTAACGCTATCTCTACTGAGCTCGTTCACTTACCTGTACTAACAATGGCATTCTGTTAAACAAAAGCCATTATTTCTTTTGTGTGAGCGCGTGGCCTTTGTGCCTGAGCACGTGGCCATTGTGTGTGATCGTCAAGCACAAAGGCCAAGCGCTCACACAAAAGAAATAATGGCTTTTGTTTAACAGAATGCCATTGTTAGTACAGGTAAGTGAAAGAGCTCAGTAGAGATAGCGTTAACTATACCTACAGAAGAGTCCTACGTGGGCGATCTCGTTGCGAACGCGAACGCCTTGAGCCCGCCACGCGGCGCCGCTTCGTTTCGCGAGTGTTCGCCTACGTAAGACGCAGCGTTAAAGTAGGACTATGCTGAGGGACTACCGCTTTATCTGCCTCTCTATCGCTCTTGCGTATTCGAGCGATAGAGATAACGATTCTCTATTTTTCAATTTTGGCGGTAGGCCCTCTGCTCTGCCCCGTAATATGACGATAATAGTGGCGCTCCACATTTTGCTATAAACCCTCTACCAGTGGCATCTAAAAAGTGTGTTCAATAAAGCGAGGCGATCCTTTAATCCGGGGCAAAGACTGCTATTATATAAGTCGCAAGTCGGACCCCATATCTCAGCACTGCTGTCACCTGTGTGCTGGCACCTGAATACCAGCTTGGACCCTTAGACTCAGTCCAAAGGTGCGCTGTGCGAATCGCCGACGATACCAAACTCACAAGCGGTATTGAACCTTTAAGTCTAAGGAGAGACTTTGCCTCCTTGTGTGTTCTACCGCTTGTACAATGGGCTGTGCTCTGATCTGAAGAATCGTTTGACATGATGCTAACGGCCGCTTTAATATTATAACCGCACCGCTCGCCGTCGGCAGGGTATTCATCCTCAAACCTTAGACCCTATCAACCTAAATGTTCGCGCTTTAAGAGGAATTTCCTTCCACGGACGCCCCGGATGTGAAATAGCTGTCGAGGTTTTCTGGAGGGGCTATTGGCTTATGAGGTTCTTCAAAAAAGTAATTTTTAAAGTGTCGGCAACGCGCATGTAACACCCCTGGAATTGCAGGCGTTATATGGAGGCATATAGTGGATAATATAGTAGAAATACTAGAAATTAATTAAAACGGAACTAAAAAAATCCATAACAAATTGTTGCCATGTGCATTTTACGGAGCGCATTTTAGGAAGTGGCGCCCTCATTTATTATCTACAATTTCTTGTCGGACTATACGATGGTCACCGTCCCACCTACGCCAGCCAGCGCCAGCGGTCGCTTACCATCAGGTGGGCCGTGTCCTAGTTTGCCACCGACGAGGTATATAAAAAGTCCATTTTCGACTGAAAGCGTGCTCTGCTACAGATACTGTGCGCGGAGGCGTACCTGCGCCTGCTGTACCTGCGCGACCACAACTGGCTGGACCTGGAGGACGCCGCCACGGAGCCGCCGCCCACCGTGGAAGACTAGTTGAAGCAATCATCAATGGGGTTGACCGGTCGAAGTATTTGACAGATGGCGCCAGCATAGCTTGCCTTGTCAATCCCTAGAATTGTTCAAATTCTGTTTTTTATTTTATTTTATGGATGCCAGCCCTTTAAGCCAAATCTCATAGAACAAACTACAGAAAGAGGCAAGCTATGGGGCAAACCTTTGACGGTTGCCAACCCCCTTCGCTTGCCGTTGTCCCGTTTTCTTGGGTACTGGAGTCGGCGCAGCGTGTCCTTTTCTTCTATACCTTTCTGTCACACATCATCTCATCATTCACATGCTTTCTTTTCATATGATCTCTTACACAGCTTACCTTGGTTTGCATTTCCTCTTAAATCCCCCCACATTCATTCCTAATACCGTCTATGACTTTCATCCCACCGTATCACATGCCCGTACCTCGCTAGAAATTTGCTCATTTTAGGTTTTGTAAAATATTTGAATAGCTTAGTCGCGCTGTCTTGAAAGGGTTTCCACGGAAAACAAGGTCAAGGTATCCAAAACGCACCTAGACAGTCTTGACACCAAGCCGATTGCTTTTACAGTGACGTTATAGTGTTTTTATGAAGCGTGTTTGTTCTTGTTGTTAAACTTCCTGAATAAATTTTATGGGTAAGGGGGGATAAGAGAAAGCGGCAAACCAAACGCTCGTAGGGAAAATAAACATAGATACTTAAAGATATTAAAAAGTTAATTAAATGATAATACAAAATGAAACTAATGCATAAATAAAACTTAAAAATACTTACGTAGAAAGACTTTCCTCAAGCAACACAGTGATTTTGTCACGAGTCATCACAATCTAACCTAATGTTCTCTCATCTCTACTGTCTACATTAGCGCTCTTGCCTCTTCATTTCTATGATATTCTGCCTTACATCTAGTTTGTAATAAAACTACAAAGTCTACAATATACATATATTAACTTCTTACTCCGCCCACCCCCAGATGCCGTGGCTCTCTCGGACCGTCTCTCTGTTCTCTCGTCTCTGGCGCGTGACCGCACTCGCCTCTCCCTTGGCTATTGCTTTCTTCCTCTCCGTCCTCTTCTGTCTGCTTTCAAGATTCTTCTTTACCTGTTAAAAAGATAAGATTAATTATTTTATTTGAAAACGCACCTTTTAGTCGAAAACGTCACATTTGACAACTTTGTGTACGTGGTCTTTCTATAAGGTGCAATACTTGTAGTATTTACATAATGTAACGAACTGGGGCCCGTTTATCAAAAGCTTGTAGCTTGTAATACAAGTGGAAGTCCCTTTGTATTCTAACAAAAGCTGTCAAAAAGGGACTTCCACTTGTATTACAAGCTACAAGCTTTTGATAAACGGGCCCCAGGGGTAAGCTGCGACCCACCAGAACAATTTCACCCATTGGCATACACCCCAGGCCAAAAGTATGGAAACAACGTTGTTTTCTTTAATATCTCATGTTTCTATCTTTGTTGTATATATTTGTAAACTAAGACTTACATTAGGCAAAACCCAAAAGATTAAAATTACACGCTTAATATCAAAACATTCTAAAATATTGTCAAAAAGCTAAAAAAAAAAGGAGGAAAAAGTTACATAATTATACCTACCCTTTAATTACATGACAAAATGTTGAATTGGCAGCTATCACAGCCAGAGTAATTTACTTTTAAAATGTTCTATTATTATTTTTACCAAATTGTCAATGAGTAGTATAAATCCATCGCTTAAAAGATCATACTTTTCTATTGAAATACAAGCTTGTTTCGATACTTTTGGCCTGGGGTGTACATCCATATAATATTCGCTCGCGCCTCACCACTGGCTCGAGACCCATAGCTTGGGCTATCCTGGAGTATACTATGATAGTTCCTTTCCTTGATAGTTACCTGCTGTTTCACCACCTCCGGCGCTATCGTGCTCGCCGACGTATACGACCTCATGGACCTCACATCAGACAATGCCTTCTCAACCATAGCCAAACGGTACTTCTGCGAGTTCCTGTCCAGCTCTGTGAGCTTATCGTCTTCTTCGGTCAGCTTGTCTTCTTCTTCTGTGAGCTTGTGTTCTGTGACTGCGATGAGTTGTGGAGGCTCGTCTTGGATTTCCAGGGATACTGTTTTGTGAGCGAGACGTTGTATGGATGTTTCGTCGTTTTGGATCGAGTCGTCGACCTGTAACAATAAAAATGTAGCGTTATACAACTTTTCATTAGTAAGTAAGGATAACCATGTATGTAGTAGCCTTTACTTATTTTGAACTTTAGGGCGTCCGCAAGCTGGCGCGGTTGCACGGAGCGGGTGAGCGTGGCGCGGCCGCATGCGACACATTCTACCTACAATGGCACCCGCGTGCGTGCGCCCGTGACCTGCACCCGCGCCAGCCAGCGGACGCCCTTTCTAAAGCGAGGTTTAGACTAGCAAGAACCTGCATGCAATTTTCATTAAATTGCGGTATCTGATAAACATTTTGAATGCAGTTTACTTTAGTAGTCAGCAATGTAACGTAAATTGCATGCAAGTTCTTGCTAGTCTAAACCTCGTTTAGGAAGCGGAATAGCAGATAAAAGAATATTCAAATGTTGTATCAATGTGGTTTGTACATTAGTTATTTATTTGAATTAAAAAACCGCAAATCGATGTACAGGTTAGCCGTTTGGCACACGCATACTAGTGGTCAAAACAAAATTTTTGACCCGCAGTTCCTAAAAAATATTCCCCCCCCCCCCCTTTGTTTTGACCTCTAGTATGCGTGTGCTAAACGGCTAACCACATCGATTTGCGGTATTTCTTTGTAATTGGGGTCGAGCGACTTCCGCTATAAGTAGTATATCACGTATAAATCGAAAACTACAAATGACGCACGCTCCTATATTTTTTGAACGTTCACCTGTTTCCTAAGCGCGGCTAGTTCTTCTTCATTGTAGTTCTTGTTGTCGTAAGCTGTGTCTTGTGTGCCATCTGAGTCTTTTGTTGTCTGTGCGTCTTCTTCGGAATCTTCGTCGTCACTCACTTGAAGACCTATACCAAGTTCCTGTGAAGACAAACAATGGGTTGAGTAAATTGAAAACAATACTAGTAATTACATATCCCCGCAAAAACATTTCATGTAAAATGTTGCCAAGACGAAACCATAAGACTCGCACTGTCAAAAAGTTATCAGATCTTTTACGTTCAGAACGTAGTGATGCTCTACAGAGCCAAGCTTCTAACTCTACAGGCCCTAACTTCACAAATTCTACACCTCAGTCGAAGTATGTGGCTTGGCCGTTTCGCTACTGTCACATGGGCGTAAGGTGAAAAATGTATTCACTATAAACTATTTTGTATGTAACAGCGATAGTGCGCAACCTTAGTATAGTACCTATTAGTTTGTATCATGTCACTACCTGTGAGTTCCTATAATTGGCTTCCTGTATCAACTATATTTTTTATGTTAATGTCACAGCTGTTGGATCTCCAAATAAATAAAATAATAAATAATTAAAATTGTATGCCTGCTAAAAAATGGCTCGAGGCTTTGAATTTATCGCGATATCGCGTCCGAGGGAATTAACCATTACGAAGGGGGTTAACCAGTCGCATGTGTGGGTTACTATCTTACTATAGTTCGTTAGCATTAAGAATGCAGTAAAATCATCATTGTCCGCTTTCCTAGCGATGCTCGTAACCAATCAAATCCTTCCTAATTAGAAAATATGCCTTCAACTGGTCACTGAGAACTTGACTTTCTAATTGTATTTTTGTTTTTTTAAGGTTCCGTACCCAGAGGGTAAAACGGGACCCTATTACTAAGACTCCGCTGTCCGTCCGTCTGTCTGTCCGTCTGTCACCAGACTGTATCTCATGAACCGTGATAGTTAGACAGTTGAAATTTTCATATATGATGTATTTCTGTTGCCGCTATAATAACAAATAGGTACTACAGAGGCCGTGAAGTAAGGGGTTGCCAGCCGAATAGTTATGAGGCCGGCAACCCCTTTTCACGCCGAGGTATAATGCTTTTCTCAAACATGCAATGAAATAATAATACTAATATGATGATGATGATGATGATTGTTTCATGTCGTGGATGTCACTGAGTGCTTCCCTAAGGAAGAAGTATCGGTATCTAGCTCGTTTAGTTGGAGTTACTGGACTGGAGTTCCTGTAGGTCGCAGAATGCAATCTCGCTCAAGATGGTGCATTACTAATAGTATTCTTTTTCTTTATTAAATAAAGAAATGCTTTACCGCCAACAACTCATCGTCTACATCCCTGGCGCGCTTGTAGCCCGAGCATGCGACCTCCTTGTCTAACTCGTCCTCTCGCTCTAGGTCGCTGAAGCGTGGGTACAGGGTGCTCTCGTAGCCGAAGCGCTTTTTAAAGAAGTCGCAGACGCAGCGGACATCGCGATCGAAGTAACTGGAAGCATACATTGTTTAATCCACATATGCCCATCAATTATATTATATAACTAAAGATAGGTTATACTCATACATAAAACCTATCTAAGAACTATCATACCTACATATATCACAAATCTTTTACTGAAAACCATAATCAAATCTGTTAATCAGTTTAGGAACTACGATGCCACTACTCACAGTTCAGCATTAGGGTGCTCCGTAGACACCATCTGCGGGAAGTCAATGATGATCGGTTTCCCCTCCTCGTCGATCATGATGTTGAACTCGTTGAAGTCTCCGTGGATGACGCCGCAGTTGCCCAGGCGCACCACCAGCGACATCAGCTCATCGTACAGCGCCGGCACGTCCGGGACGGACCGGACTTGGGTGCTGCAATTATAAAAATCATTAGGCTATTGTTGGCAGCCCTTTCATTTTTCGGTATTACAAAATACCACCAATACTTATATGGCAGAGCAACACCATTTATTTTACGAACGGATCATAAGCCCCTTTTGTCAATTTTTAACCCCGAAAAAGGGATACCGGAAGTGACCGCAAATAGACTTCAGCGGTATGCCCTATTTTTGGCCGCATATAATTACACTATCGAGTACGTTAGTAGTGCGCACAACACCGCAGATTTTCTTAGTCGCTCCATGGCGGTGACGTCATCGTTGCAATCTGAGCGGAGCGGCGGCGAGGCGGTCGTGCCGGCGGCGGCCGGAACAGATCGCGCCTCCTATATTCATTTCGTAGCAGAAACCGGTTCGCCGCCCGCTTCCGTTTGTGATGTACGCCGCGCGACAGAAACAGACACTGTTTTATCACGTGTAGTAGGTTATGTTTTAAACGGATGGCCAAATAAAATAATAGATAAAGCAATTAAACCATTTTTTGACTGTAGAATAGAACTCTCAGTGGAAAACGGTTGTTTAATGAGGGGCGCTAAATTAATAGTTCCTCAAACCCTAAGAAGCCAAGTTATAACGGATTTGCATCGAGGCCATTTAGGTGTCGCTAAAATGAAGGCAGCAGCGCGTGATCGGTTCTGGTGGCCCGGGCAGAGCGCGTGCATAGAACGCGCGGCCGCCGCGTGCGCAATTTGCACGCAGCTACGCCCCGCGCCCCGCCGCGCCCCGCTGACGCCCTGGGAGTTCCCACCTGATTTTTTTTATAGAGTGCACCTTGATTTTGCAGGCCCGATTAATAATAATATGTTTTTGATAGCTGTCGATGCTTATTCAAAATGGGTTGAGGTTTTTGACGTTAGCAACGGGTTCGGTTCGGGAGTTGTCATAAATTGTTTATGTGAGTTGATGTCTAGGTTCGGTTTAATAAAAACAATTTGCACAGATAACGGCACATCGTTCACGTCTACAGAATTCGCAGCGTTTTGTAATTCGAATGGTATTTCTCACGTCACGATCCCTCCATACAATCCGGCAAGCAACGGTCAGGCAGAAAGTTATGTAAAGATTTTTAAAAAAGCTTTGAAAGCCATTCTTCTAAGTGGTGCTCAAAAAAAGGAGCTAAAAATGAAAATACACGAATTTTTGTTTCAGTACCGAAATTCTAAACATTCATCCACGAACCGATCACCAGCGGAGGTTTTATTCGGTAGGAACCTACGATGTAGATTGGACTTAATGAATCCATTACCCCGGGATTCATCCGATGCAGCATTGTGTGAAACAGTTCGTAAAAATCAGTGTTCGCAGATGCAGCAGTACCGTGGCAATAGGAACATTATTTTTAAGCCGAATGACGTTGTTATAGTGAAAGTGTACCAGGGACAAAGAGCGTTTTGGTCTAAAGCGTTGGTGAAGAAACAATTAGGGAGATCAACGTATTTAGTTCAATGTGAAAAATCGGACCGCTTAATAAAACGACATAAAAATCAAATATACAAGTATAGGGGGGAGGAAGATGCCATAGGGCAAACTGAACCGGAAAACCAAGATGTTGCCCGACCGGGGCAAAAACCCTTCACCCCCGATAACATGCCAGCTATAGTTATAGAGGCTGCTCCAGCAAATACTCCTCAAGTGTTAGCGGTACCATCGGCTGTGGCGGCCCCAACGGCGCTCTGTAACCTGCCCGCTCCGGCTACGACACCAGCGTCATCGACCACGACAGAGTTAGAGGAACCTTGTAATAATGATTCTGCCAAGGCCCATACGCCGCCACTACCGGCATCGGAGACGGTGCCTAATGAACCCGCGGGACAAAACGCGGCCCCGCGAGAGACCAAACGCGCACGAAACCTGGTGGATTATAAACCATTTTTCTAATTTGTTCTTTTGGTTGTTTAAAACTATAGGTGGAGGGATGTTAGGTTTAAGATATTGGGGGTAGATAAGATTTTCTCGTCAGCCGGTTGCACCCGGCAACAGGCCTGTCAGTCGGAATATAGCCATACGATAAACGACCGTGTCTCATTTCTCGGCACCCTTTTCCCTCCAAAATAACAAAGTCGTAAATTAAAATGTCGTTGTTTTTTTTATGATATAGGAGGCAAACGAGCAGACGGATCCCCTGATGGTAAGCGATCACCGCCGCCCATGGACACCCGCAACACCAGACGGGTTGTAAGTGCGTTACCGGCCTTTAAGATGGGAGTACGCTTTTGATATGATACAATACGAACGTATCATGAAAAGATAAAAAAGATATCATACGAGTATTTAATAACCACACCAAATTATGTTTTTAATATTTTAAGCTGACCACTTTAATATATTTTATGTCAGAAAGTGTTGTTGTGACCAGGGACCGGCCCGCTATCCCTTATCGGGGTTTTATAAGGGTATTGCATAAGGCTTAACTCACCATACTCTATGCCAGACGAAACCCTTTGTTTTGCTTTTAAAAACCCTTATATAAAGCTACCACATTTGAGTAATCGGTAGCCCAAATACCCTTACAAAACCCTTATCATCCGCTCACCAACACCTTGCATATTGCTTATAAGGGTTAGCCTTATAAAGGGCTTCCCTTTTAGCATATAAGCGTGCTAATTTAAGTGATCTACCTTGTTCATAAAGGGCACATTACTTCGAATCCGAGCGATCGTCGGCGGCGACGGCGGCGTTCTTTGACTAGGCACGTATTTTCTTTCCTTTTCATACACTACCGTAGATATATACTAATCCTGGCTCTTTCACGCAAAGGGAAACCTTTATAAAAAGCGCTTAAAGATAAGGGTAACCCTTATTAAGAGCTAGCCTTATTTTTGGTTAGCTTTTCGGTAAGGGTTAGTCAAAGGTAAGGGTATGAATGGGCTTGCAGTTCAAAAGGGAAAGTCTTTCAATGTGTTAGCCGTGTTTAAGTGTCGCCCATTGCAAGGGTTTTATCGCGGAAAGGGTTGTCCGGTCCCTGGTTGTGACCGCAAAATCTATTGTCAGTGTCAGTAGTCTCAAAGTCAGTTCAGTGCGGGAAATTTAGAAATAGCGAAAGTGAATCTGTAGTTTGGAATAGTGAAATTTAACAAAAAAAGGTATTTCTATATAGACACAATTTCCAAAAAAGTCATAGATACTTACAGAGGCCCTCCTCGCACAAGGTCCATGACCACGCAGTGTCGGTTGAAGTCCACGGGACGGGGCACGGGGAACCCGCGTTCATGCAGGGCCTTCATGTATGCAAACTCCTGAGAATGCAAATGTGACGTTTTCAACCAAAGGTACCACATTGTCGGTCGTCGATAAGGTTGATTTCTAAATGAAGCTATATGGAAATAGCGCCTTGCTGACAAGCGACAATAAGTACCCTTTTGGTTGAAAATGGCACATATATAAATTTAAATTTCCATAGTGCAAGACATGGTTACTTCTGAGGGCTGTATGCATGGGCGTCCCAAGGGCAAAGACATTTGGAAAATAGCCCAATTTAGGATGTTTTTCGAAAAGGATATTTTGTAAGTGGATCATATCACTTCTCTGGTCTGCCGCCCTAGCCAAGGTGACAATCGTTATCGCTTCGCCATCGAATCACTTTGTGTCTCTCTCTTACTCTTCCATATTAGTGTGACAGTGACAGTTGCGTTTCGTTCGCTACGTAGCAATAGCGATTGGCATGTTGTCTACGGGGCCAAGTCTTAATAAAATTGTGTAAGATTGTGGTAGAAGAGCCGGCAGTAAAGTTTCGAACCAACGTGATACCGCGATGAGATGCACAATGGTTTCCCATAAAACTGATGCTAAGTCCGAATTTGATAGTCTGCCACGGCGGAACTAGCCGAAAGTACAAAAAAAATAGCCACTTCCGGTGCGAAAAAGGGGGGGTCATTTAACCCATCTGATACTGCAATAAAAGCTATGGCATCAGTTAGAAATTTACTGGTAGATACAGAAAAGCGAAATCTGCCAGTATGATTCCTGCCGGAAGTGCTTGGCATACGCTCTCAAAGGTGACCATCGGGACCCCTAAATTAACCCATCTGATACCAGCATGAAACCAATTCCAGTCGGTAGATATGAACCTTCTCTTCAGGAATATATAAGTCTGCCAGGGCGCTTTCAGCCGAAACACCTTGACATACGAGATTATGTGAGCAACATCCGTGGAACCCGTATTTTGGAATTGTACAAATTACAGACATTTTAATTATTGCAGGCTTATGATTTATTACCTAATGCTTATATTTGTATATTTTTATGCCATTAATAACATATATTTCAAATTTATTAATATACACAATATAATTTGGGCATTAATTTAATACCTGCTTACGGCTTTGTACTTTTTGTTTGCCTTATAAAGGTGCTAACAAATTAGCTACCGATATCTTTACAGTTGATAGTACTCGGCTCCTGAAGTATATGTAAGTATGAAACATTATAGGTTTTATGATGTTATTTTGAGAAAATTGGAAAACAAATTTGCTTTGTAAAAAAACTCTGTTAATGAGATAATTAAATGATACCTCATTGAACAGATTCTAAAACCTCTTTTAAATATTAAACTTAACTGGCCACTTCACGTTGATAAATGAAATTACACGTTGACAATGACATTTAAGACAAACAAAGCAGTTAAATACATGATGATTCTTTTTTAGATAGAATTATAGTATATTTATTTTGTTCGGTAAATAAAATAAAAATTATGTGAAATTTTCTTAATTTCTATTAAAAGTTAATTGTTCTAGTGCAAAGTACCATCTCGTAAAATTTCTGTAGCTAATTTGTTAGCACCTTATATATAAATAATAAAATAATTTCAAATTACAATATTCTTTATTTACCAAAATGAACAAAATTATTATTATTACATACTTATTGTAAACGGGTGTGAAAAGACAGGATTTTCAACGTCAAGGACGTTTTTTACCAATAATCCAAATATGAACATTTTACATCATTTTTAGGGTTCCGTACCCAAAGGGTAAAAACGGGACCCTATTACTAAGACTCCGCTGTCCGTCTGTCCGTTTGTCCGTCTGTCACCAGGCTGTATCTCTCATGAACCGTGATAGCTAGACAGTTGAAATTTTCACAGATGATGTATTTCTGATGCCTGTTGTATATTATATAAATATTTAAATGGGGCTCCCATACAACAAAAGTGATTTTTTGCTGTTTTTTTCCGTAATGGTACGGAACCCATCGTGCGCGAGTCCGACTCGCACTTGGCCGGTTTTTATTTGAGTCCCTTGTTAGTTTTTCAATTGTGCACTTGTGAAATCAATTTTTACCCGCCTAATTCAGAGAAAATCAAAGAAAACCAGCAATTTTCTTGATAACCATCCTTAAAACGGGGTCGATAGATATACATAAGAAAAGAAAGAAAGGGGTGAATAGAATTATTTAGTTTTAGTTGTCATAGACATCGAATTTATTAACTAGTATTTGCCAACAACAAACCATAAATGCAATTGAAGAAAACATATACATATATGTATATATCTCACTTTCCCGATTTTTACACATTATTCTTCGAGACCACGGGGACAACGCCGTACTCGATACGTCGGAGGTAAATCTTAAAACTTAAATACGCGGTTAAGTCCCGTTTCCAATTTACATTTGAAATAGACAAGGGAGGGGTAAAAATAAATGGGGAGAAAATACATTTTATACGATTTGCAGACGACATCGCGGCGTTTGCAGAAACTTCAGCTCAACTAGAACATCTAATGTCTACTGTAGGTTATAGGTTTACCTGTCTTTTAGGAAACTAAATATTTTCTTTTATGCCGTTTAGTACAGCTTTGATGTCTACCGTTCTCCAATTCTCCCTCAATTGCTCATAGGTTAACTGGAAGAGATCCCTGAAAGGGATAAGTTCGCCTTTGTACAAATGATGCGTTTTTCTCTTGTTTTATATGTTTGTTTTTGTACAATAAAGAGTTTTACTACTACTACTACTACTAATGTTAACAATGGACACAGTATTTAACTAATTAGGCTTAAAGATAAACATAAAGAAAACTAAGACCCTTACAACTTCAAAATGCAAAACTAATCATCCTCCAATAGTTCTCAACAACATCCCAATTCAGCAGGTTGAAAGTTTTAAATATTTAGGTAGCTTAATTACCAGGGACTCCAGGTGCACACCAGACATCGTTGCAAGGATTGATATATGGCAAAAAAAGCTTTCAACCACAAGAAACAATTATTGAAATCCCGTTTATCATGTAAAAGCAAGAAGCTACTGATTAAGGTGTACATCTGGAGTATAGCCCTTTATGGAAGTGAAAAGTTCATCACACAAATATATGCCCTTATCGGAATTCGAACCCAAGACAGTCGGCTTTGCAGGCAGTAAGTAGGCCAGACCGGTCGTCAATAAATTAGTTATCTCAATTTGTAGTATTATAAAACAACACCCTGAATGTTAAACTACGTCATTCTTGCGTCAACGTCAAGAAATGTACGGGAGAGGTGGGCATGACGGGATACTTAATGTTTCAAGTCCAATAAAACTGAAAATGCTATTCTTTTTAAGTTTATGTTATTTTTAATTTTATCTTTGGTAATCAGTCTTTCATAATCAACACTTACTAGGAACTCTCTTGTTAGATAATTAAATTAAAAATAAATTAAAATGGCCGAAAGTGCCTTCTCTCCATCTTGCCCTTAGGTATGGTAAGATGGGGAACCCCTACGGGACAAGATAAGAATGATTCATAGAAATATTATATTTAGGGCCTAAACAAAACTTCAATTTTTGGCTATTGGGTCCATCGTCTGATAACTTCTCACGAACTGTTTTACTTTTATTTCTTAAGTCGTCTGAGGGACAGAAAATGTGTTTACAGCTAACATGTACCCCATCTTCCCTTTATAACAGCATCCACCGCTTTTTTCTTGGCCTCTAACCACTCTCCTCTACCTATATATTATTTGACTTTCTTTTATACTTTTTCACCGTTCTACAAGAGAAGAATAAATAAATTCAAATCCGCAATTCTTTATCAGTTTATCACTTTAAAACTACGACCGTCAAGATGTACCCCATCTTGCCCCATGTGCCTAATGAAATGCGAAAGTTTTTTGTTAAAAAAAAACCGTACTTGAAACCAAACAAGTCCTTAGCTGTTGGCGTGATTGCTGGGCCACAGGAATAAATTAATAGTATATATGTGCTGGTGATAATAAGTAAACAAACGCAAACCAAATAAACACAAAAACCGGCCAAGTGCCAGTCGGACTCGCGCACGTAAGGTTCCGTACCATAATACCATTACGCAAAAAACGGCAAAAAAGTCACGTTTGTTGTATGGGAACCCCACTTAAATATTTATTTTATTATGTTTTTAGAATTATTTAGAATCATTTATTCATCAATTGTGCATTACAGGTAATGAATACAGGTGTTATAAACAATTAGTTATAGTTTGTTGTTATAGCGGCAACAGAAATACATCATCTGTGAAAATTTCATCTGTCTAGCTATCACGGTTGATGAGATACAGCCTGGTGACAGACGGACAGACAGACAGACAGACAGAACGGAGTCTTAGTTATAGGGTCCCGTTTTTACCCTTTGGGTACGGAACCCTAAAAATAACAAGGAATATGGCAAAAACAGTTTTTTTGCAAATAAATAATTAACGACACCATTTGTCTAGCCGGTCACTGTGCGAACTGATTGCTATGATGGCGACGCATCGTCATGCGTTAACGGGATTCTGATGGTTGGTCAGTCGTGTCGCCATATAAAGCCGCTACCCCGTCTCGTCTTGCCCCTCTCTCCCCTACATAAGATAGTGATTAGATACACCAAATAAGTGAAAAAACGCCTCAAGCGTAAAAGAAACCACCAAAAATCATTTTATGTCGCATTACAAGCCTGATTTAGCTATGAATACTAATACTCCCTTATTCGTAAAACTTTACGAGCCTGAATTAGTTAAATTATGTTTTATCCTTTTCTTACAAATACATAAGTCAAAATGACAGACAAAGACAAACGATTCATATAGCTAATTCAATGACTATTAATCATTATTAATCACATTATTTAATTTATTTTAACTTAATTTATTATAAATATGTGTTATTAATAACGTAATAATATACAGATATAAGCATAGAGTAATAAATTAATAAGCCTGCAGTATTTGAAATGTCCGTAATATGTCAAATTCCAAAATACGGGTTATACGGGTACCACGGATGTTGCGCCACATAATCTCGTATGTCAAGGTGTTTCGGCTGAAAGCGCCCTGGCAGACTTATATATTCCTGAAGAGAAGGTTCATATCTACCGACTGGAATTGGTTTCATGCTGGTATCAGATGGGTTAATTTAGGGGTCCTGATGGTCACCTTTGAGAGCGTATGCCAAGCACTTCCGGCAGGAATCATACTGGCAGATTTCGCTTTTCTGTATCTACCAGTAAATTTCTAACTGATGCCATAGCTTTTATTGCAGTATCAGATGGGTTAAATGACCCCCCCTTTTTCGCACCGGAAGTGGCTATTTTTTTTGTACTTTCGGCTAGTTCCGCCGTGGCAGACTATCAAATTCGGACTTAGCATCAGTTTTATGGGAAACCATTGTGCATCTCATCGCGGTATCACGTTGGTTCGAAACTTTACTGCCGGCTCTCCAACCATTGGATAATGTTTATTAATTTTACTACATTAAATCTCGGAACTTGGCCTTATACATTTACGAACTGCAAGAATCTTGCAGAACATTAAATTTTGAGTGCAGGTATCTTACCTTGGTGGCAGAGATGCGCGACAGATAGAGCCAGGAAGCGCGGTGGCGATGCCCGTGGTAGTCGCGCTTGTCTTTAACGTTGCGGAAACATGTGCGGCCCAGCCTGCAAGATTTATACACTATTTAGCTAGAGCATGAGTAGTGTTGCTGAGGTTGGGAAGGCATATCGCGAGCTTATGAAGCCCTTTGCACCTCTGGGGTGCCTCAGCATATTAAGAATACAACATGTTTTATAAATGCTTCATCTTAAATAGACAATGGACATCCAGAAAATAGCAGAGCTGATAGCCCCCGATACAGCATAGATAGACAAATCTGTTATTAAATATTAATATAAGCAGTTAATCTAGCAATGACTATTTCACAGAATAAATAATAGTACTACCGTACAGACAGGAAACTTCCTACAAAACCGAAGTTTGACAGCGGTTTAGGGTTGAATCATGCTGTCCCTTTCTAATATATGGCACTATCCCTTTCGGCTATTTAGGATTGTCAAAATTCAAGTCATTATCTTATTTGTGGTCGTGCACCCAAAGGGACGTCAAGTTGTGCCAACCCTGATAATTGCTCAGCCGAACTGAGCCGAATTTGCCTGAAGCGAGGAGATTCGCACCCCTGACTATTTGTTTAATTTTATAGTAGTTTCTTAGCTAAGTTGTTAGATTGTCATGGTCACAAAAAAAAATCAAGCATAGTTAAGTGACCAGTGGGAAAAATAGAGACAAAGATAATTTTATATGAAATAACTTTCTAACATAATTCAGAACTTACCGATGCAACTTCAAGCATAGTGGGTTATGATCTTCATCAGCAACCGTGTAAATGTTGGACTCTTTGCCCACACCAATCTGGTTGCCGAATGAGGCAATCACCTTCCTGTTTGTTAATGCCTTGAGCGCGAGATAGTCATAGCCAGCATTGGTAAGTCGGTAACCATCATCTGTCAAGGATTTATTTAATGATAACTCAAAACCCATTGAATTTTTAGAAGAGTCACCAATCTAATCTAACCTAACCTAATGGCTTCTACAGGATGCCATTTTCAACAATTTGGAAAAGAAAACGTGTTTGGTCAAATGAAAATTCAGCTAATGAAACATATTTCGAAGTTGAGATATGATACCCTTGCGTAACTATAAGTAAACATTTATTTCACATAAATGTGCCATTTTCAACCAAAAGGGTACTTATTGTCGGTTGTCAATAAGGCGCTATTTCCATATAGCTTCAATTCGAAATCAACCTTATCGACAAGCGACAATGTGGTACCTTTTGGTTGAAAACGTCACAAATGACTAACATATGACTAAAATAAATAAATAAGTATTATAGGACAATTTTACACAGATCAACATATGCAGTCCCACAGTAAACTCAATAAGGCTTGTGTTACTACAGCATTCCTTCTTCGTTACAATGAACCTTGTTAATTATTCTTAACTCTGCTTGATTAGTTAATTACTTTTAATGGCAAACATTGCAACAGACAGCAGTTTTATAAATATCTGTAACTTCCTAAGGCTTGTATGATTTATTTTCTTGTTCCTAGCATGTAAGTAAATAGAATTTGTTGCGCATGTTAACCCATTATAGACTGAGTTTTTTTGAGGTGTCCAATTTTTGTAATTTTTTAATATGTTCTTTATTAGAGCTTATGTAACGAAGTTTTAGTAATAAAAATTTTGTGAGACCTTTGGTTTTGAAAAAAAACGCTGGTACCATATGGGACCGCTAGGCACGTACTGAGGTAAATATTTGGAAATACTATGAAATTAATAAGAGTACAAATATGTTTATATTATTTATTTAATAAATCAGCCTCTTCGGTTGCAACTTAATAACATACAGTACGTATGTTGTACTATATTTATTTAATAAATAAGCTTCCGAGACGTTACAAAAAAGTTAGTTCAGGTACTTTACATGAAATTGGTAGTTGCATGCAGAACATAATCCTACATAACATTTCGAGCATTCCAATCTCGACCGAGCCTGACAGTTCTCGTACGCAAACCTTCGTCGCTTCTGAGAATGGAATGAGAAGGTGGTTTCGACCATCGTGCCTTATGGCGTCACTGAACGGCTGTCAGTTCGGGAATATTTAGAAGTTGGTTGGTAAGAGGTAGTTTTTGATATCTGGTTAGATACGTTTGTGTTATTTGCCGACAAAAGTCCCATTGACCAGCTGCACTTGCAGCTTGCTGCGGCCTCTTAGTCCCTTGTCTTCTCCATCTTCTTGGCTAGATACGGTATTCTTATTGCGGCATGACCGACGCGGTCGTGAGGACTGACGGAATACAACTTCGCATGCGGCGTTGAGTTGTCTGCCGTTCAAATTATTTATTAAAGCACCAGCATCTGCTTCGCCTGAATCTTCATCGGAAGCGATGGCGGGATCTGGAGGTTCAATATAATTTTTTTCCTCAGCCTCAATGTCCTCGTTATCCTCTAAAATTGCCAATGCCTCGTGTACGCAGTGTACAAAACATGACAAAACTTTATAAAAAACGATAAAATATGATTACTAAATAATACTGCATTTTGATCTTTCGATAAAATGTAAAATCACTATTGTGTATTACTTAAAACAATAAAACTACTTAACAGATAAAAAACGAAAAGTTGATGAAAAAATCGCACGGGAATCGCCTAGCGATCCCGTACGGTACCAGTAACTTTAACACGCTGTAGTTATAATATTTATACCTACCGGCACTAGTTAAATAAATTAAACTAAAGCAATGTTACTAAATTAAACGATTTTGCAATAACATTCGTTATTTATATGTTAGTAAACCAAATATTGTAACTTACTTGAACGGCGTAAACATTTTTCCGCGAAATTTGCGATGCACCTTCTTTGACATTCAATCACACGCGACTCATGTAAATAAGTACTGTTTTAGGTTAATAGTCGGCAGCGTTATGTCTCCTAGATCAACTTTCGCCAATAAAAGCCCGTCTTACGCGTCGCAATATGGCCAATCACGCGAAAATAAAAGTCGTAAAATAATGGTACCATATGGGACCGCTAGTCTATAATGGGTTAAGGTTAGTTTTCGTTAGTTTGTATGTATCTTTCCTATTCATATCTGTATTCCTAGCATGTAAGTGAATTGGTTTTAAACTGTAAACTTACATTGTTCCCAATAAATAAAAAATTCTAAATAATGATTGGTTATAGGGCTTCATAAACACCCTTTGGATGTACATATGTTGTATCAGGTTTCATATTTTAGATTCTTTATTGCTTTCATGCTGTATATTACGACTTATTATTAAAGTTCAGACATGAGCTCTGTAACTTACAGTGTTTTCCTCGTTCGTACGTCAGCAGCCTATGTTTACACAACTCCTTCATTAGTTTATGGACTCCGCCGTGACGGAGATTTGCAATAGACGCCACAAGCGAACCCGGCACCAGCTCATGGTTCTTCATGCCCATTTCCACCTAAAACGACACGTAAATAAGTAAGGTTAGGGATAATGTGGACCTCACTGAATTTCACTTTAAGCTCAACACATACCGCGGTCAACACGCGGAAATCCTCTCCCGTCAAATAACGTAAAATTGCTACGTCCAGTTTCCCCATTTTGAACTGGAATGCGAGGAAAATTAATATAAACACAACATTTACAGCGTCATGTGTTCAATTCAATAAAAGGAAGTAGAACAAAGTGCACTGACACTTGTGACAGTGACAGCAGTAGCGTTTAGTTAGAGCTTAATATTTGTTTTTATATGTACGATACAAAATATATACAGAATTTAAATTTGACTGTTTATTTCACATCTGAGTGTCAAAATATGAAATATCTTTATTATAAAGATACAAAAATATATATTTAATATTTACTTACTAAAAAAACCGAGCCAACTGCAATTGAGTTGCAATTCGAACAGCTGTTCAGCGTTATGTTTAGCTGTCATTGTCACGTCAATTCAATACGTCATTTACTCATTTAGCCGGATAGTTTGTAGCTGTCTCGTTGCCGAGTGTTCGCGCTTTTAAGAAATATCGTGGTGGTAACGGAATTCATTCCTCTATAATGTTAAAACGAGGTAATGATTCTTCCGATGATACTAATGAGGGTACCTACACTGACGCGGTCCACCCGCGGTTTTTACAGAAACCCCCTAAAGTTCTTCGCGGTACAGTATTTATACAGTTAATTCGTATAACAATAATTAATGCGCGCTTATAAATTACTATAAAGATAAATTCCCTAGTATTAAATTAAATCGCTTTTTTCTAAAACCCACTTTCAATTAAGTAATTATGTATTTAGGTCTATTAAAACAAAATACTTTGTATACCTATCATATTATTACGTCAGTACTGATAACAGGCGTAATACATGATGATGATAACATTGTTTACTTCTTCCACTCGCATGAAAATAACTACTTTATTCCTTTTAAATGCTGGTTTATGATACTTAGAATGAAGTTATTTTACACTTACAATAAAGTTGCTGATGCCAGCTGATGCATATTAGATATGACATAATATGACTAACCCCAAGCTTTTAAATTATCTTAATCATACAAGAAACTAATACTAATATTCTGTTTTTGTTTTTAAATGATATAGGAGGCACCTCCTGTCGCCTGATGGTAAGTGATTAGCAGAGATCGGCAGGGGTGAGCTATTTTCAGTTTTTGCATAACATGGATATACCTTGTCATTCAATGGTAAATGCCCCGTGTGTTATTATAAACTAATGAAATGATTTTATTTAGGATGCCTTTGTGATTACCTGCCTTTGAGATGGGTGTACACTCTTTTCTTGAAGGTTATGTTTGTCCGGAAATACCACCAGGCGACACTTCATTACACAGTTTTTAGCTTTGTGAGGCAGGAAACCCACAGTTCAGGACTGCCACTGCCAACAATCTAATAATATTAAAAATAATGTTAACAAACAAAACTGTGTAACTAACCAATTAAAAAAGGTAAATACCAACCCTTTGTATCAATATGAAATGTTTGTTTACATTCTTTTAACTGCCTGAAAGAACAGACTTAATATAATCCTGCCCAGCTTATCATATGTGCAGTACTTGCATGAAAAAGATTGTTTAAATAAAGAACTTATTCAAAGAGAACAAAATAAACAATTGTATGACTATTCAACTGCAATTACTGCATATGTTATTTCTACAATAAGAAATTTTGAAAGTTCTCATATTATTTGGAACCTTTCACTGGATCAATCCTGTTTTATTTTTAAATAAAGTTCCAGTAATTCGTCCATTGTTTCAGGGTTAAAGATTGCCCTGGTCCAACTGGCAGTTGGTCCTGACAAAAGCAAAAACATTGCGCGAGCAGTTGAGGAGATCCACCGCGCCAAGCAGGCTGGAGCGCAGCTGGTCGCTCTGCCAGAGTGCTTTAACTCTCCTTATGGCACCAGTAAGTAGCAGTTTAGCTAAGCTTAGGGTTTGCAATCCGTATACAAAATGTATGAAAGTATTATTTTTATTCAGATCTGGATCCGATCCGCGGATTTTCCCATACATTTCAGATCCATCGTGCAAACTAGCAAACCTAGATAATGTATTTTTATGTCATGATTAAGGTTTGTTAGGTTAATCGCCCAAATGGTCTGCCCTTTTGAAATGCTAATATTGAAATGAAATCCGACTATGTCTAATATTTTATTTGTTGTGTAAATTTCAGTTCAAGGAGCCTTCAACTCTTACGAATCCTTGGCGCTCAATAGTCGTAAATGTTTCTCATTAGAAAAGTTATACAAAAGGACGAGAGTTATGTCCAGTATTTTGTATGTTGTCAAATTTAAGGGTTAAAAAAAATAAAACACTGATAATATGTTTCATGAACTGTGCCAATACCAAGAAAAGACTACAAGCATTTCTGTTTCATAAACTATAAACATGTGTATGTGCAAACACTTCAGTTTTTCAGCAACTTTTTTGTAAACATGTTAGTCTTGAATGAAGCTACAAGAATTAATAAACAAAACTGGACAAGTCCGTGGAACAAAGCATACAATACAATATACAAAGCATGTCTGTCACCGATTCTAGAGTGATCGAGAGATTGTTGACAGACTCAGGCGGGACTTAAACTCGCAACTAGTATACCAGTTTGCCGCTCTACCATCCAAAGCTACTGCAATTTACGGCTCATATTTCCAAAATAACCTGAACACGATACGATTTATAAACTTTTTATTATGTCACGATGATACGTAAGAAATTTGCAACGAGTGGCGATAAATTTAAACGAGACCGAAGGGAGTGAGTTACGAATTACTTATTCGCACGTGTATCGTACAACGTTTTACAGTATATCCCTTTAAATTTTCGACATAGGCACGTGAAGTGCTAGTTACTGCACCTGCAAAGTAGCGCCATATGTACTGTAAAATACTCTTCTTGCCTTTCAGAGTTCTTCGAGCAATACGCGGAAGAAGTCCCCATGGGGGAGACGTCGCTTGCGCTCTCCAAGGCGGCAGCGGAGGCCGGCGTGTGCGTAGTTGGGGGCACCGTGCCCGAGCGGTGTGGAGAAAAGCTGTACAACACGTGCACCGTGTGGGACGCGCGTGGGAAACTCCTGGCGCAGCATAGGAAGGTATATGAAATATTTATACGGGAAATACAGTTTGGATAACAGTTGGTGTCATTGGGACGTCATCGTCTCTCTCCCACATCTCAGCTGCTGCTGCCGAGCTAGAGCTCCGCCTTCCCTCCACTTTGCACAGTCGGTGCGGTCGGTGCAGTTCGGCATCCCCTTTTGTTAATGTTAAACTATTGGCGCACACGAGATTCCTCGCCAAGTCCAGCCAGACCCTCCAAGGGTTTGTCTTTACCTCATCGTCATAATATCAGCCGAAAGACGTAAATTTTCTGCCATAGGTGTCCCTCAAGAATTTACACAATGACTATTTGTGAGCTGCCTTCTTTCATCGGTTCTCTATGAAGGTGACCAGATCTTATGGAATTCGCAATTTCGAGTCTAGCCCGAGGCAGTGACTTTTACGTTTTTTACTTTACCTTAATAATTCAGAAACGAGGGGAGGCCTTTACCCATAATATTAATAAAAAAATAGATTTTTTCGGACGGTTCTGTTAACAGAAAAAAGAACCTATTATTTTCTTGTCCAGATGCACCTCTTCGACATCGACATTCCAAATAAGATAACGTTTAAAGAATCCGAAGTGCTATCAGCTGGCGACCAGTTGACCACATTCGAGGTTTACGGCGTGAAGATCGGACTGGGCATCTGCTACGACCTTCGGTTCCAGGAGATGGCACACCTTATGGCCAACAGAGGTAAGAGATCAGCGTCCACAATGAAACGGATAATTTGTAAATATTATAATTATAATGTCTTATACTTTTTGTTTATTTGTTTATTAGGATCACCAACAGAAGATACAATTTATATACTAGAATTAGCATACTAAAAGGGCACATTTTTCATTGATCCCCCGCTTAAAGGCAATCACAGCATGCATTATTATATTATTTTCTTTTTCTCACTTAAAGTGATATTTAACTCCTGACGCAAAATGAGGGGTGTTATATCTTTGAAGCCAATGTCTGTCTGTCTGTGGCATCATACATAGCTCTACAACGGATGGAACGATTTCAATGCGAAAGCGAGTTTCCTTCCGGAGGTTCTTATGTTTGATAAAAATCGATCCAGCATTCTTAAGAGTATCAGCTCTTTTCCAAAATGATTGATGCATTTTTGGCATAAAATTGGTTTTTTTTTGGCATCCTTTACCTACGCATTATGAGTTTATAATTTTTTAAATTTAATAGTTACCTATATTTAAAATAAAAGTGGCTTTACTCTTCCGAATTCTAGATGCCACTGTGTAAAGATTGGACCCTAATACAAATGATCTTCTGCATACAGGGTGCTCGCTCCTGATCTACCCGGGCGCCTTCAACATGACCACGGGCCCCCGGCACTGGGAGCTGCTCGCCCGCGCGCGCGCCACCGACCAGCAACTGTAAGTTGAGCATACCCCGGGGTGTTGGGTGCGGGAGTGATTTCGTGTGTATATAACTTTGTTGTAAAATATTGATCAAACTATGCCGGCCGTCGCCGCATGCTCGGACGCCACCGTGCTGGAAATAAAAAAGGATATAACCACTTTGTCTCGATGTTTCTTCAATGGGGCAGGAAGCTGTCAATTTATTCCCCCCCCCCCCACTTTCTCGTCTTAGCTCCAGAAAGAGGCAGGCCAGTTTAGGGTTCAAGAATTGTTTTATTTTATGCAAGCGACTGCTATCTGGCCTTCCAACCCAGGAGAAACTAGGTTTTATTGACAAAATTTTTCTTCACCGATAAGCGATTGGTAAGTATGAAACGATATTTTGTACGTGTTCTAAGAAACTCTTTGATACAAGCCGAAGTTCGATTCGAACCCGTGACCTTCGGTTTTAAAGTCGCACGGCTTACAGATAGGCTACCAACGCTTTATTAGGCTACCAATCCTTCTGACAATTTGATTGGCTATGATATTGTAGAGTTCCACAAACAAAATAGGGAAAGAGGGATAGTTAGGGTCTAGAGCCCTAATAGCCCTATAGACAACAACTTTAACCGGCCTTCCCTTTGGCTGTAACCATTAGGTATAAAAACTGATTCCTTAAAAACATAGTATACTCTGGCAAGACAACTTTGTGAGTAGAGATAAGTGCGTAACTAAAAATGTATACATATAAGAGATCGTCAGATCAATCCCCTATATGCCTAAATTTTTTGACCTGCCCGAGAATGTGAATGAATTTGTTTTAATGTGTGTGTGTGTTGTTTGAGTTAGTTTGTCATGAATAAATGATTTCTATTTCTAATTTCAATATGTACTTATATAATTGAACGTTCACAGTTGGGTGGCGCTGGTGAGCCCGGCGCGCGACCCCTCGGCCGGCTACGTGGCCTGGGGACACTCCTCGCTGGTGGACCCCTGGGGCGCCGTCGTCGCGAAACTGGATGAAAAGGAAGGCACTCTCACGGGCAATATAGGTGAGTGAGCAAAACTATAAGAAAAACACTTGGATCTATACTTCTTTTTTTTTTGCTATAGAAAAAAGTTATTGTGTGGTTTTATGTAACCACGATGCAAGTAAAAATTTTTTTCGAATTGAACTGAAATTTTCGGAAAATTATTCGATATAGGGTATTAAAATCGCGTTTTTAATCGTAACTTAATAAATATCCTCTTTAAAATTATCTTACAAATGCGCGCCCAACACACTACTCAACACGGAATGGCGCTGTAATTAATTATCGCTTACTTATCATGCGCGAGTAAAGGACTAAAGAAACCGGTATAAGTAAGCTCTCCGATTACGCATTGATGTTAAGGATCTCACGGTCACGTTACACTGGGGTTTTAGAGATGTCTACACGCTTGCGAGTAGCCAACCATTGGCAATTGTTTTGCGGAATCGTGACGTCCGTGACGTTCAAAAACAAAAAGTCGTATGTCACTGTAAACTTCCTATTATGATATGACTGTTTGCCACTCACCGTAGAAATTGGACTTTCAAGATAGTTCTAACGACTTTATAATACTACCCTGTTTTGCGGTAAACCTATTACCTACTTTGTTTTCTTAAGTAGTCTTTGCTCTATAATCAACACGTTAACAACCTTATTTTTTTTAGACTTGGATACGGTAGAAGAAGTCAGGAGTCAAATTCCAATAAGAAGTCAAAGGCGAACGGATATCTACGACACCATTGCCAAATAAGTATAATACATTAAAATCTAGACAATATAAATACGGACGTATCATTTATTGTACTGGTTTATAGTATGTAGTGTACATATGTAGAGAAAGGCCACGCCTCAAATACAACACGTTATGCCAGCACCACACTTCGCTGTATTTAGCAAATATTCGTGTTGCATCCCTTTTGTTTTGTATGTCAAAGGAAAGAGATGCAACACGAATATTTGCCAAATAAGGCGAAGTGTAGTGCCAGCATTAAGCAGCTCGTATTTAGAAATAAAATGTCAGTGCAGCCATTTATGCCTTTCTCAATCATTGTACTACATAATTTAATAAATACAAATATTTTTGTACCAGTCCTGTTGTTATTACAATTTCGACTTTAAAATATTGTTTATTTGGTCCACATTCGCGTGCAGTGATTTTGTCCACTGTATCACCTACATTTTCCTTAAGAGTCCGCAGCAAGTTCGGCCGAATTTCACCTTCCCATACAAACGGAGTTTCGTTCTCATTTTAACGTGTCGGATTGTAATGTAACTTTGCATTTGCACATACAATGACATGAGGTATATTTATGCCTGTAATTATTAGTTTATATAGCTCCAGTTTATAAAACAAACAAAATACTTAGAACAAAAACAAGCTTTGTATGAGAAACCTAAATTCGCTTTATTTTTAGGGTTCCGTACCTCAAAAGGAAAAAACGGAACCGTGCGTCTGTCTGTCTGTCTGTTTGTCTGTCTGTCCGTCTGTCACAGCCTATTTTCTCCGAAACTACTGGACCTATTAAGTTGAAATTTGGTATACATATGTAAGTTTGTGACCCAAAGACGGACATGTAACGTAAACAAATGAATTTTAAACACGGGGGCCACGTTTGGGGGGTGAATGAGAAAATTAAAAATTAAGTTTTTCAAACTATATCGTGTTACATATCAAATGAAAGAGCTCATTGTGAGAATCTCAAATATATATTTTTTATAATTTTATGATAAACAGTTTAGAAGTTATTCAAGAAAATAGGCAAAAAATTACCATTCCCCCCTTTATCTCCGAAACTACTAGGTCTAAAATTTTGAAGAAAATACACAAAATAGATCTTTACCTATAGATTACAGAAAAACCTATTAAAAATGTGCAGTCAAGCGTGAGTCGGATTTAATTACTTAGTTTTTGATCCGGCCCCTACGGGTTTTTTAAAGACATTTCACTTACGTTTCACATAAAAAATACATTGTTTAAATTATGTCATGTACGGAACCCTTGGAACGCGAGTCCGACTCGCACTTGGCTGTTTTTTTAACTATGGTATCTGAAGCTACATGAAGTAATTACAGGCATAGATATACCTTATCCTATTGTAGTACAAAGTTTCATAGCAATCTAGCTAATCGTTTTAAAATGAGAGCGTAACTACGTTTGTATGGAGAACCGAGCTTGCTGCGGGCTCTTAAGGGGTTATTTATTACGTTTACCTTTTCATCAGACATTTTCTGCTAAAAGGGGCAGATAAAGGAAGGTAGCTGAAATTGTGTCTCAGCAGAGGGGTGGCAGCAGGTTTAGCAGGAGTGCGCCGCGATAGTTTACCCGTCCATTTCTTAATAAGGCCCCGAAGTTCGTGTTCTCCTCACTCTCACGGAGCGTAAGCGCAAAGAGGATATCATAGGATAGAGCGGTACTGTCATAGTAAATTTTGTAGCCACAGTAAATTCACTGCCATGTATCGACATACGATTAAATCTAAAAATGAAGATGTATGAAAATACCATAAAAAATGTATTTATATATGGATACATGATGTTCTTTCACTGATATGCGTTAAAATTGTTAAATAACAAACGAAACGGTCAACGCCATCTATTCGAGAGCAGGCCAAAGGTAGTGGCGCCATCTGTCCGAGAATCAAATTTTCTTGATTTTTTAGGCACGTTTTTTACCTTACTTTCAATTTTCATATTTTTAGCTTTTGTGCATGTTACAAATTTTTGAAGTGCATTTTAGACCTATGTACGTGATTTTTTTCGATCGAGCGAAAGTCAAAAACTCAGGATTCGAATCGATTAAGTCCCTTGAGAAAAAGGCTCAAGATTGCTAATTAAATTTATGGCAGCCGCATTGTGATCCAAAATACGGAACACGGAACCCTAAAAAGCGCTACGACTTTTAAAAACTCCGTTTTCTGAACCTACCTATTACTGCATACCCCGCGTGCGAGATACTGTCGCGGTGCACTCGTGCTATGCTAACAATAAGCCTACAGAAAGTGTCCTATCAAAATGTACTATATACGTATTATATACTCGTAGTGTAGTTAGCTTGGTCTGACTATAGCAATCAATCAATCCGTATGGTCGGGGAAAAAAAATGAACGGAATCCATCAAGTTGGTGCAAACTTAGCGTGGTGCATGATCGGAGTCTACTAAAACACAGTGGTCTAATATTCGAAATTAAATCAAAATTCCAACGTGTAATAAAATAATTTATTTCATAGTGTTTCACGACATTCTTACTTCTAACATTCTCAATTTTAGTAATGGCTTTGAACACCAGTCAGAAGGTAGTTTGTTTCATAGAGGTTAATAATTATAGAATTCCGAACGGAATAGAACATGGTATTCAAATAATAATAATATTTAAAGGACTGCAATGGTTGGTAAGTATTGGACCCAGTAGCGAAGAGTTACTAACAGTAGATCAGGTGTAGTCTTAAGAAAAATTCTAGCTTCGAATTTGAGAGCTGACGTAGATGTCACAGAGGGCCCGGTACAATAAATACGGTAATTTTGATTAAGTATAAAGTCGTCGCTCCATCTAGTTCTGCTGTCAAACTTAAAGACGTGGTTATAGACTAGATTGTAGATACACTTCTTTTACAATCAATAACTCTTGGCCACTGGGAATCAAAATATCATCAATTTATTCGTTGTTTTAAAAATAACAATTTTAGAATTTCTGCGGGTTGTTGGTGTCCCTGGGCTGCACGTGAATCATGACCTTGATGCCGACGCTCTGGCGCGCGATCTCGTAGGCTTTCTGGGTGTCCTCTAACGAGAAGTGGTGCGTCACCAGCGGCTTCACGTTGATCTTGCCGCTCGCCACCATTGCTAGCGCGATGGGGTACCTGATTCATAATTTTAAAAAATATTAGAAAAATGTTGGTATCAAACAACATTATTAATAGGGTTTTCATAGATCGGCAAGAGTGGGTGTGTTAGAGACTATACCCACACTAAGGCTTCATTCTCACGAGCGCTTTTTCAACGCGCGTTAAAAAAGCGTTTGAATGACACAAATGAAAACATGTGTATATATTCACACATTCAAATGTTACAATCCGATAAAGGTCCTGATCCCGACTTAAGTAAGTCGTGTACCTACTCCTCAAAAACTCAACTAGAAGAGTTAAGAAGTCAAGGTTAATTATAATTACCTTGTTTTCTAAGTATAAAACCAAGGGAAAGTTGTCGACGATATCCCAGCAGTCAGGCGTCATCATTTGTATAAGGTCTACCAAGTGTGTTGTGAGACTTGTGGGTACTCACTCATTAACGTAGCGGAAGATGCCGCGGATGTCGACCTCGCGGCTCATGGCGCTCGCGAGCGGTACAGTCAGCTCAGGGCTGCCCATGCCCACCAGCACCGCGGCACCACCTGACTTGGTCGCCTGGAATGAGCATTTACAATATCATGAATTAGAAAGTAATATAAAATAAGTATAAGTATTTTCTCGGGGGAGCCTCGCCCCTAGAGAATGGTGCCCTGCCCGTTTACTCACCAGCATAGCAAGCCGCACGGTGGACTGCGCGCCGCTAGCGTCGATACTGAAGTTTGGGTGCTCGCCCAACAGCTTATGGGTGCGGGCTACTAAGTCCGCTTCGTTCTCGTCGCGGGTGACCAGCATGGTCGCGTCAGCGCCCATCTTCTTGGCAAAGTCCAGACGATTTTGGTGGATGTCTGAAATAGGGAAACGGGAATAAAACATGTAGAGGAAAAAATACTGCTCGCCACTGTCAACTAATCATCGCTACGGCTTGTCAAGACATCATTCTAAGCGGTGTCTACTTTCGGGGTTAAAGTGACTGACACATTTTTTGCATTGAAATAAATAGATTCTAATTATATTGTCCTGGTGAGAGCCATATATAATTAGCGGTAGGACTAGATGCACTTTATCACGGGTACCATTTTATCGCCCGTATCCTTTTCAAATGAGTGCCAAGGTGGTGCCACTTTATATGGAAGTATGACGATCCAGCCTAACTATGTTATTGTATCTTTTAGCGCCGAATACCTTACAACGTGACCACTCCAAACCAAAGAGTATCACCCACCTGTGATGACCATACTGTGGCTGAACGCCTTAGTAGCCAACATGATGTCTAGGCCTACAGGTCCCGCGCCTAGAACAAGCACGGTGGAGTCACGTGCGATGTTGTGGATGCCCACCAACTCTACCCACCTGTAATGAACACCTTGCTGGCGCTGAACGCCTTAGCATCTAACATGATGACAAGCCAATAAGTCCCGCGCCTAGAAAGAGCAAGGGAGAGCCTCCAGTGATGCCATCGCGGCAGCACGCGTGTATAGTTGTATACCCACTATCAGTAGGTCCACTACCAGCACTCACCTGTGATGAGGACCTTGCTGGCGTCAAACGCTTTAGCATCAGCTAACACGAAGACCAGGCCTATAGGTCCCGCGCCTATAACGAGCACGGTGGAGCCTCCACAAAGACGCCGGCCCGGCGGCACGCCTGAATAGTTGGATACTCACTGTCAGTAGGTAGTTCTACTACCAACACTCACCTGAGATAAGGACTTTGCTAGCGCCGAACGCCTTAGCAGCTAACATGATAACCAGGCCTATAGGTCCCGCGCCTAGAACGAGCACGGTGGAGCCTCCAGTGACGCCGGCGCGGCGACACGCGTGGATACCCACTGACAGGGGCTCTAGTAAAGCGCCCTCTTCCATTGTCACGTGGTCAGGTAATCTGAGGAAGAAATAGAATGGGTTTAGGTCTGATAACGTCAAGAAATCAGGATGCAGGAGGTAGTAAGGTAGCCATCAGGGAGAATGAGGGCGTGTCTTGAATCTTATTACCGATAGCTTAACTTAAATAATACCTAACCATGACTAAATAGTAATCAAGGGTACAAACATAAATAACATGTAGAGGTAATATATGTACGACCGAAAAGCAGGTAGGTTACTCGTAGCTTCAAGAGTAGCTCACCAGTAGCGTTTCGTTAATGCGCTCTAAAAACGTGACTAACAGCGACACTCTTTAAGGCCATTACTGCATGTACTACATTCAGCGCGCGCTATGAGCGCACTAAAGCCATGAACTTCTTTGGCGCTTGGGATAAGTATCTAAGTCGGCGCATGGTCGCCCGTAGACCGCGCCAAGCCAAATTTTAAAAGCTTTTATTTACTTGCAATGTACTTTGGATGTTCTGGTCAAATCTTGCAAGCTAAATAAAATATGTAGACCTACAAAAAATATGTAGGTAAGTTGGGTGGCAATGCAATATTATGGCATCAATATACCATCGAGCTGATCTGATGATAGTCACAGGAGGTGGCCATAGGAATTGTGATAAAACAACGAAACCTAATTGTGTTTGAGTTTGTTAGAAATGTCTCGATGTAGTACTTGTTGTACAGTCAGCGATAAAAAGTTGTATGAAAAATGAAATTTTTGACAAGAAACGTATTCTTATTTCAAGTCTCTTCCTATACTTACTTGTAGCAGTATTCGGCCGCGTGTCTGTATTAGCGCGCTATGCAGGTTGCTGTGGCAAGGCGGCTTGGCGCAGAGGTGGTAGCAGATTACACTCACTTGTAGCAGAAGTCGGCCGCGTGCTTGTAGTAGCGCGCCAGGTTGCCGTCGCAGGGCGGCGTGGCGCAGAAGATGATGTCGGGGCAGAGGTGGTAACGGCCCGACTTGCAGAACTCGCAGTGGCGGCACGGCACGCCCGGCTCGATCGCCACGCGGTCGCCTGGTACCAGGGTCTTCACTTTGGCACCAACCTGCAATTACGTTTGAAGACTTAGAAATTGTTAAACTGATACCTAATACTGTAAAAATACAGAAGATTTTAATTAACTCTAATTTCCCGTCAAAAGAGACGGTGGCAGTTGGAGGATCCGAAAGAATGCCGAAGTAGAACAGCTAATAGCCGAGCCAAATATAATAGGTGAGACCAAAGCGCATCGTCTCCGCTGGCTTGGCCACCTCGAAAGGATGGGTGGACGCCGTCCTGATAGTCGTCCTAGATATCGTTGGGCTGATGGAGTGGAGGCGGATCTCCGTGAGCTCGGCGGACCGGGCAAAGTGGCGTGCTCTTGTGTTGGAGGCCAAGACTCATTTTGGGTCATCGCGCCAGCCAAGTAAGTAACTAATAAAATTTATTCTATTTGTTTTTTAACCTTTTGGACGCCAATGACCAATATATACGCACCGTAGGTTCAACGCCAAAGACCGATTAATCGGTCATAGACCACAGAGCAACATAGACCTACATGCATATGCACATAAAGTTCAATTTCAGTTTTGACTCTTCGGTGACATGGCGTCTGGATGACTGCTTTTGTGTTTGACACGGCGTTGAAAGGGTTAATTATCTCATTTACCCCCCAAAAGTTAAAAATTCATTTGTTGACGTTTTATGTCCGTCTTTGGGTCACACAGACTTACATAATATGTGTACAACATTTCAACTTAATTGGTCCAGTAGTTTCGGGACTATGACAGACGGACGGACGGACAGACAGACAGTCGCACGAGTGATCCTATAAGGGTTCCGTTTTTTCCTTTTGAGGTACAGAACCCTAAAGCTAACCACTCTACTTCCACTAATCCACAGTGGTCGCAGTCCATGATGCGTACTAGTAGCACCTCTGAGATTCATGTAAGATGTGTAGTTACCTTGGCAACGACTCCAGAAGCCTCGTGGCCCATAATCATGGGCTCCTTGAGAACGAAATTACCGCAGGCGCCGCTTTGCCAGTAGTGCACGTCGGACCCGCAGATACCCACGCAGTCCATGCGGAGGAGCACTTCTGGATTTTAAAAAAGATACTGTACAGTGTAAATACGGCCTAATTAATAATAAGTTAGGTACCTAAATGTTGTTTTGTCTATGGAGGACATTCAATCTTCGACCAGACCTTGTGGTTCTGTGGGATTTCTTTTTTTTTAGCTCTTGTGGAACAGAATCCGAGAAGATAGAGGATGCAGAGAAGAATTAAGGCGACTGGCGACTCACGGCAGTAGTACCTACTTAGGTACTGATATTAAATTTAATCAATTACTTTTAACTTCAACCACTTTCTCAAGCGCTTTGTAATAGTTATTTGTGCAACAAGATAGGAAAGTTGTTTTTTCTTGCGAGTGTTTATTTTGAGTCCCGAGAAAGCGAAAGATTCTATAATTGAATCACGAGCGAAGCGAGAATCTTGAGCGTAACGAGGCACTCAAAAACACGAGATGTAAAAAAACTTTGCTCGTGTTGCACACATAATTTTTCACCTCAGTAGTGAGAACATATTAAAGTTTAAAATGTATTTCGAATTACACAGAATAAGACAGAGAAAAAAAAAGTATGAAGTGGCAGTTCATGGCCTTCACTAAATTAAAAAGCTACTTTGTTTCACTCCCTGAAGTGTGGAAAGTCGCACTTTCCTCACTCCAGGGAGTGACGAAAGTAGGCTTGTTTTAGCTGCTGAGGTGAAGAAATAGTTTAACATTTGAGTAATAAGAGTGCGATTTTGTAGAGTTAATTCCCTACTACCCTGTTTCTCGGCTGTAGCAGGTAGAATCAATTGATGTCAGCTGCGAAGGATGACATAAAACATAAAAACCGGACAAGTGCGAGTCGGACTCGCCCACCGAGGGTTCCGTACTTTTTAGTATTTGTTGTTATAGCGGCAACAGAAATACATCATCTGTGAAAATTTCAACTGACTAGCTATCGCGGTTTATGAGATACAGCCTGGTGACAGACGGACAGACATACAGCGGAGTCTTAATAATAGGGTCCCGTTTTTACCCTTTGGGTACGGAACCCTAAAAACACGAATTCTTTAATTATACTCTATCTGGTTTATTCGAGTTCTCGAAGATGCCCTTTGGGCTAAGGCGAGACTTACTGCCAGAAATTCCAGAAAATAAACTTACCATCGTCCTCTATCGCCGGGATCTTAGTTTGCTCCTGTAAAGATAAAAACAATATTTCAACAGGGTTTCCTTTCCTCCAGGTTTCGAGAAGCAAAACGCAACTTGGTAATAGAGATTAGCAAATTTTTTCGAACGAGCGAGCGAAGCGAAACGAAGCGCGAAGTTCTCACATTGAAATTGGAACACACTGGTGGCTAGGGGCACGACTCGACATTTCCGATGTTTTTTTACTGAACTATCAGAGGATAGTTTGTTACGCGAAAGGTAAGTTTAGTAAATTTGTTCTAATTTAAATGAAATTAGGTAAATATTGATATGATAAAACTATACTGGCTCCGTGAGCTGTGGACCTCGCGATAAGTTTCACAAGCTTAAAAAATTTCAAAATAAAAAATGCATACTTCGTTGAGTTATATTATTATTTTCTCCTAAAAGCTGTAAATATTGAACATGTAAGTAATTAGTTTTGAGTGTGAGCAGGCAAGGAGTAAATTTACTGGTAACATTGGAAAATTTGCCGGTAAATTTGGGAAATTTCCCAGTAATTTTGGTATTTTTTTTAATTAGTAAACATCTCCTTGTCCTAAGCCTTATCCCATCATCTGGGGTCGGCTCTCCTTGTCTGCATTTTCCACTGTTCCCGGTTTTGGGCTACGGTGTTGTCTATTCCTATCTCTTTTAGGTCCTTCTGGACCGTCGTCAACCAGGTGGCGGGCCGTCTTCCGGCGCCTCGCGCTGTCGTGGGTATGCTCAGGGCAGCTCGTACCATATGGTCTTCAGGGCGGCGGAGTACATGTCCATACCATCGTAGGCGGCGTTCTTTAACCTTGTCGATTATGGGCGCGATCTTATAACTCCCTCTGATGTGGATATTCCGTACTTTGTCCAGCAGTGTGACACCCGCTGACCAGCGTAACATGCGCATTTCTGTCGTGTGTGTGTGTGTGTGTGTCGTGTGTGTTAATTAGTAAACATATGTTAATTTATTTAATTTCGTATGAAGCAATAGTGAATGTGTATCTAATGTTTTAATGAAAAAAGGAACATGGTTTATAACAGAAAAAATATAGTTTACCATAATATAGTGGTTTTTTTTAACGCCTGTTGAAAAAGCGCTCACTAATAGATAGAATAGAGAGAAGAGAACAGGAATGTTTCAGCTATGTGACTTTCAAAAAAACTATACGTTAATATTGTAGTTTTCCTTTTTAAATATTATTGTACGTTCTGTAAGTTTGTCTATCTATCTAATTCGAATTTTGCACTCATTTACTCTAAGGTTAGCTGGAAGAGATCCCTTATAGGGATAAGCTCGCCTTTGTACCTAAATTTATATGAATTTCATGTTAACAATTTTCTTTTTTACAATAAAGTGATTTACTACTACTACTACTATCCATCAAAAGACCAAGATTTCTCGCTTCGGTAACATAGAACCACATCCATATACCATTCATTTCTATTACAGGATTACAGGCTGTTATAACGTTTGTCTGGTGCGGTGAACCCAGGATCATGTAAGTATTTGGACTTTATAGGGTTTACAATCAGGCAGTTTTCAGAGGCCCATTCCGGCCATTCCGAAATACGCTTAAGATCGGAGTTTATTTTAGCGACTGCTGAGTCCGTGACATTGGGAAAGAAAGAGAAATATATTTGGAGATCATCCGCATATAACTGGTATTTATAATAATTAATACATTGGGCGATGTCGGCACTGTACAAAATAAAAGCAAGGGACCTAAATTAGAACCCTGCGGGACACCTCTTGTCACAGGTATTGACTCCGATGATATAGAGCTATCGTCACTACAAGTTAGTTTGAACAACTATTTCCTGTTCTTAAAGTATTAGCTCTCGAACCATCTGATAGTGCAGTAATCAATACCATAATTATGTAGCTTTGCCAAAAGAAGGGGAATATTAATGCAGTCAAAGGCTCTCGAAACGTCGAGCAGCACCAAAACAGTTCCTTTGCCCAGCTCTTGGGCAGCAAGGACTTAGACGAAGTCCTTGCTACATCTTGATGCGCTGATGTGTTAATTGTGTTATTAGTGCTACGACCTCGCCTAAAGCCCGACTGCATTTCGGGTAAAATGTTGTTATTTTCCAAGTACTTGGATACTTGGTCATATACTTCCTCTAAAAATTTTGACAAGTAAGGCAATATACTTATACATATTACTCAATGATGACTCACAATATTTTTAGGTTTTGATTTAGAACATTTTACGGATAATTCGACAAATACTAAAGCGTGACCCTTGTTGTCCCAAAAGCTATTTGTGAGAGGTCTTGCTATACTGGTCGTACAAGCAAAATTCAATTCCCATGGACAAAAAAAATCCCATGCCCGTACCTAATTTTCAAAAAATATATGTATTCCAAAGTTTCATTATAATAACTAATATTGATATTTATTTTATTTTTCTACGAATATATTATATTATATCGCGTTCTGTAGATTATTTTTTAAGATTTTCTCAATTTCTGTTTTATTTTATGTAGTGTGCACATTTTTATTGTATTGTGTAAACAAATGATATTATAAATTTAATTGCATTGTCATTATCACATTACTTTTTATTATACATATTACAAAGTTCCATGGGAATTAGACAAAAATGCTCGATTGGTGAAATTGACGCTAAGTAGTAGGTCTGCATATTACTTATAGGTATTCTTTGGTGAGTTGAAATGATATGGTTCCAAAAAGAAATGGGATAGGTAACTTGTAACTTACCAATCTGAGGTCTTTCGTCTGATGTAAGACTGCGGTGAGATTAGGTCCGGACATGATGGCGTGTGTTTTCTGCGGCGGTCACTACACAACTGGAGATCTGAGGTGTGTCTATCTATATATGGCCAACAGCTAACCGTAATCACATAAATCAGTAAAACTTGGTTAAGTGGGACCTGGATAAGTGGGACCTGAATAAAAGGGAAACCTCCATAGCTGAGACTCGTGGTGCGGTCCCGACACTTTAGCACTGAATAACCTCTGTTATTAGTGAGACAGAACAAACACCTCTATACCTGGGATTAGTACTTTCGATTTTATAGTCACAATTACCTTATCTCAATAATAGAGACAGTGTATTTTACCTCTTTTAAAAGGGTAACTGTGTGCCTGCTCTTTTTGAGCCGAGTGGCATTATCAGGGAAGAGTCCTGATGGGGTGTCCTTATAGTTCCTTGTAGCTTGGGACGGATGTTAGTGTGGGATGCTACCTGCGTTGCGTAGACACACTGGTAAGCGAGCGGAGCGGCGGAAAGCGCCGAAATTTTGAAACGTAATAAATATAAAAGCCTCGATAGAGAGTACCATTTAGAGTTGAAACTCTAGGTCCGTGGGGTCCCAGTGCGCAAAAGTTTTTAGCAGAAATCGCGAAGCGTGTGGTTGACGTAACTGGTGACCGAAGAGCTGGCGCACAACGTATCAGCATTGCGATACAAAGATGAAATGCCGCCAGCATCCTTGGTACAATTCCTCAAGGGCCTATTTTAGATTTAAGCTAGTTATTATTATTTTATAGTAAAAAAAAAGCGCGCGCCTTTTAGTTCACGCCGGCCGCCGATGCAGATGCATATTCCAGGGTCAATAATGGATCGAATTCGCCCACATAGATTTTCTCCTTATTTGAACTCAATGGTCTGGTCATGACCAAAATTGATACGATAATATGGATTCGTAGTCAAAATGTAAAAATGGCCGTCATCTCGAATTTCTTTATTTTGAGTATGAACATGTTAAAAATTGATATTTGAGGATTCGAAAGGCTCCTTAATAGGAATCCGAAGTCAAAATTTCTTATTTTGCTCTAATCATAATAGGATCTGAAAGGCCTAACATAATTATATCCGCTGTCGAAATTATAAAACCATAAAGGTAACCTTATGTACCTTTTTGGTACGGAACCCTAAAAACGGCAGCCATCTTGATTTTCTACATTTTTTTATAAACTGAAATAGATTTCATATATTCAAGAAAAAGTGACGAAGCCCTCGAAGTGGTGAAGGCCGGAGGGGTGGCCTAGGGGTTCAAGGCGTTAGTCCGGATGGCTAAAGACGCCGGTTCGAATCCGGCCTTCACTACTGGTGGGCTTCGTCACTTTTTCTTTAATTATATGACATCTATTTCAGTTTATAATTTATATATAGTAGTGTGACTAGGTACTTAAAAAACACAAATCAAAATATTTAATAAAATAATTTGATTTGTTCCCAAATTTGTGTTCTACATTTTTTATTAAATCGCATCGAAAGTTAAATAGCTGTCTAATGAATCTAACTATAGTTTTTGTCGAATCACGAGTTCTCAGTTCGGGGCGAACTACAAGTACATATTTATGAAATCGCCAAACACCAAACCAAATGAAAACATGTATCGGGTATCGGAATGACAGATATACGAAAAGTCACGTGACTACGTGGCGTTTTCGATCAATATTGTCATGTTAGCTAGGCCCCCAGGAACTTAAAAGTAAAACAGTGCTGTGGCAGCAGAGTAAACAACGGAATGGCGTAATTTAATCGCCGTCCTACTCAACCGACTAAAATGATGATGATGATGATGACACAAAAGCTGAGGTACTATAGGTAGGTAGGTAGGTACAATAATTAATTGATATACTCGTCAGAATATTTCAATTTTGACATACCTAGCTATCTTACTTGTTTGTTAGCCTCAACAATGATAACATGGGGTCACTTACACCAACTTATCATCAAAGTCAAAGAGATTTCACCTAAAACAGGTGAAAATACAAAGTTCTCATTTAAGAGTCACACGATCATAGCCGCCGTCATACAATCGAAATAACGCTCTCATTTTAAAACGTTATTCTGTATATATATAAATATTCAATTTACATAATATTTATCAGTACGGTTTTTACTCACTATTATTCCAAAAGCCAAAAGCGACTAAAAATAATAGTGAGTAAAAACCGTACTGATAAATATTTTGAAATATGTCTCACGATAGTTTAAGTGCGAATAGTGCGATTCAAGTTACATACCGGGTGGGCCCTGTAACACGTGAGACGAGGACGAGACATACTTAAGTCGTCGAGCAAATAATTAAACCATATATTGTACCTACTCTTCAAACGATAAAGCTACTTAATACCTATGTAGTCAGCATCGGAAGTATATATCTAACAGCTTAAAAAAGAGATATATTATTGTCTGTCTAACAATTACACTGAAATAGATACTTTTGAACGCGAACTGTAGAGACTTTTCTCTATTTGGAATATTTGGATAGTAATATTTTAGGGCGCGTAGCCAACGTGCCATCGTTAACGCATCGTAGCGTATAGTTAGCCATCCCTCTCTAATCTCTACCACTCTTCCACACTAGTGCGACAGTAACAGTTGCGTTTCGTTCGCTACGGAACGTTAACGATTGCACGTTGGCTATGCACCCAGGATGGCAGATACATTTTAGGCGCGTTGTTTCATCCGCTACTATTGAGACTGACTGTACGCTATCATCATTGTACAATAATTGTCGTTGCTTGTTACGCTTTAAACATAACAAAATTCGCAATACACTGCCTCTTAAGGGGCCCACTCAGGCACTCACTATCAGTCCGCCGGACGATATCGGCCTGTACAAAAATTTGACAGTTCCCAACAACTGACAGGCCGATATCGTCCGGCGGACTGATAGTCAGTGGGCCCCTATAGAATAAACTTTAAGCCCGCTCCAGACCACGCGGCGCGAAGCCACGAACGCGAGTCGATTAATTTTTTTTTTGCAACTAAGAATTTTTATTAGTGAAAACTAATATCAGACATAGATGTTACGTAAATGTTTATGCAAATTTCATGTAATTTAAAAAGCAGGTCGTTTTAAAATGAGAGCGTAACTTCAATTGTATGGGAGCGGCTTGTTGGCGGCGGTTTTGTGCGACTCTTATGTAGTGGAATCCAAGTATATAGTAGAATCCGGTTATAACGACCCCCAAGGAACCTCTAGACGTACTGAACAAACTGATAATTTTAATTTTGTTTTTTATTTAAATAATCAGGTATTATGTTTCGTCGTATCGTATTATTGTAACAGATTTAGTTTGCCTAGGGTTAAAATTATGTAACTTGTATATCCTCCTGAGACCCAGAAGCATTTGCTTTCTTTTTGAATTTGGAACTCAATGACTGTATAAAAGTTCAAAATACATTTTGAAATACCTATGTACAAAAATTGTACCGGAGGTCTCAGGAGGATATATATTTTTCACCTCAGCACCTCGAACAAGCCTACTTTCGTCACTCCCTGGAGCTGGAAAGTGCGACTTTCCTCACTCCAGGGAGTGAAACAAAGTAGCTTTTTAATTTAGCGAAGGCCATGAACTGCCACTTCATACTTTTATTACATTTTTTTTGTCTGTATTATTCTGTGTAATTCGAAATACATTTTAACCTTTAATATGTTCCCACTACTGAGGTGAAAAATTATGTGTGCAACACGAGAGCAGAAGTTATTTACATCTCGTGTTTTTGAGTCCCTCACTATGCTCAAGATTCTAACTTAGAATCTCTCGCTTCGCTCATGATTCAATCATAGAATCTTTCGCTTTCTCGGGACTCAAAATAAACACTCGCAAGAAAAACCAACTTTCTTCTCTTGTTGCACAAATAACTATTGTCAAAGGACGTCTCATTTCAAACATAGACAGAGAGAATAATCATACTACCTTTGTCTTACACCAGTACTCGCACCCAAAAGAAAAGGATGAGTATAGTTTTGTTTGTTCTTATTTACTGACAATTTGGTTTGACCAAGTACATATATATGAAGCCAGTCCTTAAGATTTGTAAAGTAAAAATCAACTCAAAAGACTCAATGAGAAGATACAGTAAGGGAATGTAAATGATAGACCTTACTTTCACTCCACTTTCAGTCCACTTTCACTCCCCTTCCACTCACTCCCACTCCCAGCTGTCCATTATTTCTATTATAAAGCCTGACCAGAAATATATTATGATCACGCGTCATGTTGCGGAATTTCACAGGAACCAATTTTTTTTATACTATACTTAACTGACACCCTATACATGAAAATAACAAATCTTGATAAATGATCATTATATATTAATGGTCAGCAGGCTTTACAATAGTTCTTGTAGTACCTAACGAAACGGCCTAGCCAAAGATTTTGAAGGTGTAGAGTTTGTGAAGTTAGGGCTTGTAGAGTTTTAGACGGCATGTAGTAGCATCTCCTGATAAAAGCTTGGCTCTACTTTATGTACATGAGATTTGATAACTTTTTGACAGTGCGAGCCATACCTATAAATCCTATAATGGTCTCGTCTTGGCAACATTTTACATGAAAATGTTTTTGGTGGGGTTCACTTCTTTTATAAAGTTGCTTATGACAATATATTTTATTTATTTTGTAAATTTTTAGGGTTCCGTAACTCAAAAGGAAAAACGGAACCCTTATACTATCTAAAACTATGGGTCTCTATCGATCTCTAGCACACTCGTACTCACATTGCCTTACCTATAATGCTGTATGGTTCCGTAGAACCCTTATAATTTCGCCATGTCCTTCCGCGGCTGTGCTCCGTGATCGTTAGTGTTAGAAAGCTGTAATTTGGCATGGATACATAAATAATGCATGGTGTCAGAACGGTATAATACAACCTATACAATTTTTTTTTGTGTACCATACAAAATGTTTTATTTTTTACCCAATGGTATATCTTTGGATAGTGCTTTCAAAACGAATAAGGATCTCCAAAAATTAATTTTTCGATAAAGTTAATATTTTCGAAAATAATCGCTCCAAAAGAAAAAATAATAAGGGCCCCCTCTAACTTTTGAACCACAGGTCCAAAAATTATTAAAAAAAAAACGTAAACAAAAGCTTAGTAAATACTTTCAATGAAAACTATAGGAAATATGATCGGTACAGCCGTTTTGGAGTTATTGCAAAATTCTTCTCTTCTTGGTAAAAAGACGCAGGTACAAAGCGCTGCGAAGGTACTCCCTTATGCTTGTAAAGGTCCCTCCACACTCGTGCGCGAATCGCGGCGCGAAGCGAACGCGAGTGCGGAGTCCAGTTCCCTAATCAGCGAAATCGACTCCACACCCGCGCTCGCGGCCGCGTGCCGCGCAGTCTGGAGCGCGCTTATTTATTTTGTATTTTCACACTTCGAAAAGATGAAATATAATTTTCACCATACCAGCTCGTAAGTCGTAATATACTTCAAAAACTGATGAAAAAAGAAAGTTCCATTAATAGTTCCATTATCTACAAGAGTGACAAAGTAACCTTGACTTCAAATGAGGCAAATTTTGAGTGTTTTCCATATGTTAACTGGTGAATTTGACGTTTGAGTGCTGACTTTCATCACTTAAAAGTATCAATATTAGCACGAGGTATTAAACAACAATTTTGCCCCCTTGGAACAAATAGAATCGAAGCAGATCGCAAGGTATTATATTATAATTGGAGGTAACTATTGAAAAAACATTGGTACGATTCATACACATTTTATTTACATAAATGTGTATCTAAATTCTAAAGATACTTTGGTTGTTTTATAAATACCAATTTGGCAATTAAGGTAAAATACAAAAACCGTAAATACAAGAAAACAACGCATTATGTATACAAATATATCTCAGCTGGGTTAGCACTGCCTTCTGTAGGTACCTTTATTATAACATTGACTTTAGGCGTATCTGTATTTGGTTCAAATTTGCCTGAAGCAAATCTAGGACGTTGCTTGCGCACCCCCAGAACAACGTGACGCCACTCCCACCTGTAACAAACCATTTCATAATTGTATTTTATTGTATTTTAATTTACTGGACCCAGGGTCATAGTTTCGTTCAGTGCCACACGTAGTATACGCTGACACACAAACAATACTGACTTTGCCCATAGTTACGTATGATCATCAATTCATAAGTCTTCTATCGACCATATCTGATTCCATTCCAACCAGGGTGCGTAGCCAACATACCCTTCGCTTACGCTCCGTAGCGGACGAAACGCAACTGTCTCCGTCGCACTAATATGGAAGAGTGATAGAGAGAGAGATTAGTAGGTACGCTACGCCACGGAGCGTTAACGAAATCGTTACGTTGGCTAGGCACCCAGGCCATTCGTCGGTCGTAATCCCATCCAGTGTCTCACACTTTCTCCTGAGAGGGCCGGGGATAGGTACTTGATTGTTTTTTCCTGTCCCTCTCCAGAAAGAGATGTATTGTCCTGTCCCTCTCTCACAGCAGAAAGACGTCAAGAATTTGTCGACGAAAAAGGAGTTAGATGTATAAGTTTTAATTAGTAACACAAGCGATACTGACCGTGCCCGTAGTTGTGTATGACTAGTCTTCCATCCACAATTTCTAAGTCCAACCTGACCTGGTCTCGCCCGGGTCGCAGACCTGTCCAGTGTTTTACTATTTTAGCCGCCTGAAACATAGAAACACCCTTTTTTGTATTATACCGTAAAATTGGGTAAGTAGGGTTCGCGGGGAGAGTTGGGTTATGAATGGGGAGAGAAGGGATGAAAGGGGGGGGGGAGATGGGATTATAAGGCTACTGCTACAAAAATAATGTATTCCAATCTAAAATGGAGCTATAATAATACTCATAATAAAAAAACGATCGATCGATCGATCCAACAATCTTCCAAAATCACCTTTGTATGAAAACCCATCTCATCCCAATTACGGGGTGAGGTGGGATTTCCTGTTTATCGTCAAAGTTATGAAATGGAACTACCCAAAATAAAATAAAAACTAAAATACAAACGCCCTGAACACTTATTATATACACCAATCAGTTTGCATATGTAATAATAAAATGTTATCGAGGTTTGAATTTCAGTTTTGCCCCTACTCACCCAATTTTACGGTACCTTATATTAGTATACTTGGTAACGGCATTGATACTTTTTTCGTAAAGCGCGCTCCAGACTACGCGGCGCGAAGCCGCGAACGCGAGTGTGGAGTCGATTTCGCTGATTAGTCACTCCACACTCGCGTTCGCGGCTTCGCGCACGTGTGTGGAAAGCCCTTAAAACGAGGCTCCGTTTCGTTTTGGGGGTAGAGGTGGTTTTCGCATTGTAACTGATGTTACCAAGGTAAAATTAAAATTATAATTTTTATTGTTGCTAAAGTTGTTTTTATTATTTATTAATTTATTTATCATTTATTTCAGACAACATTGGTCCATATACATAATAAGCATAACACAATAAGACAACACTTACAATTATAATAAGAATTAAAATAAAATTATGTTAAAATTAATAATAAATAAATCTTGACATTAAAATTTAATAGATTGATCATAATAATGGATACTGGTACTAATAATAATAGATTGATTAAATTCTGATTAAAAATAATAGTAAAATTAAGATTAAAAATTAATAGTAATTCATTATGCGCAGTCAAAAATAAATTTAAATGTCAACGCTAAAATTAAGTTTAAATATTAACATGCAGACTATGCCAGTGTCCAGCTATCGCACAATCTAGCCTGTCTGCCACTAGACTCAGGATGCTGTTTTGGTTATATTTGAAAGCTCTAAATTAAAAAAAATCCCCCACATGCGAATAGATACTATAAGCATCACAACACAAATTGGTATTCTTGCGTCCACAAAACCATTTTTTATCGGTAATATCGGTCATACTAGGCGGTCGAAATCGGAGAGCCATCCACACACGCACCACCTAATTTAATCAGATAATTTAATTAAAAAAGGCTTGAATGGCTTCGATAAAAGGATGGTACGGCCGTGCCTTTTTGTTTTGCTTGACTTGGCGGGGGCACTGCCATGCCCCCAGGATCAGATTGGCGAAAAATTGTTCCCGTCTGGACTGGTCTTAATGAGTTCTACGAACGACATCAACACAACATAGTGAAATAGAAGTACAGTTAGAATGAGACAAAAGTTGTCAAGCGAGTTACTGCTGATAGATTAAAGTACCATTTTTATTTGAACTGCTTAGGCATTTACTTACACTAACTTTAAAATAAAACGTAATTACCTTCATTGTAGGAATCCTTGAGCAACATCCGTTAAGAATGAACTCTGTATCCTTTGGATCTGTTTCCGTATTGAAATCGTGGACTTGTTGCGTGCCGCCTAACACCACCGTCTCGGTGCTGAAATTCAATCCGACAAAGAGCTGGTTGAATACATGAATTGTTAATGAACAGTATAGCTACATAATATAATATAATATATTTATTGCTTTCACATTGGTAAAATTACAGATGTTCTTAATCGATAATGTATCACAACATGACACCCTGTAAGGATATTGCAATTTTATCTATCTACTCTAAACTAATACATACGTAAATTAAACACAGAGATAACATTACACAAAAGTTATACCTACCTAAGCTATGTATTACTTATATGTCTATTTATGGTATTTATTACAATCAAAATATTCTTGTATAGAATAAAAACAATTATATACTCGTTAAAAATTTTTTCAAGCAGTTTACAAATTTATCATATTTTTGAATAGATAGAGTATACCAGTGTCATACCCTAGAGACTTCCTCTTTCTAAACCACCTCTGTGTCTGTCTAAAACTCATCTCGTCCCGATATAATGTAGACCAAAGCCCGTACCTTTGCTTGATGTAATTTCTAGTATCAAAACGTGAAAGATACAACAACACAGTTCTTAAATTGTTCGTGTGTATTATGACAGCCATCCCCAATTCTGTGGGGTCGTCGCGTACTCTGCGTCCACCAACAAAACCGTTTAAAGACTTAAAACTCAAAAAATCATACATACTTAGGTATTATGTAGTGTCCAGAGCTTTTGTCCAAGACTGTGTCGTTCTGCCACGGAGCATCGACCTTTAAAATAAAAGAATTAAGTTAAGAATTAAAATCAATGACTACATATTTATTTTTTTATTTTTTATTTTTATATTATAATTTGTCTTATATTGTATTATCTAGTTCAATACTCACTCTTATGACCTGTCCCCTAATCGGGAACACCCCGGAATCGGGGACCAAATCTCTCGCTCCAAGGCCAGTACAGTTGACCACAACGTCGCAGTCTTTAAGGACGGGGTCCCGTAAGGAAGTCACGTTGGCCCGCTTTAGCTCACCGCCGGCGCGGGCGAAGCGCAAGTACATGTACGACAGCATAGAGGTTGTATGGGCGATGAAGGTTGTGAACGTGTGGCCAGAACTGAAATTGAATGGTATACACTATACAATATACATCATAGTAGTGGATTTTAAGTTTTTTTACCTACCTACCGTACAACATGCATCAACAAGGGTGGAAATAGCTACTCCATGTCTTAATTCTCCGTTTGACAAAATATCAAAATTAAAAAGGGCTTTGCCTAAGTCAAGCCTAAGTCTAATTTTTTTATAGAATAATTTAACCCTCAATTTCGATTTTATAACCATTTTGTAATAAATTTACTTTTCTACATTTAATTTTAATGTATTTGATACTTATTTCGTGAAACGAAACGTAGACAAAAGGGGTTTATCCGCAATAATAATGTTGCCAAAGTAAAATTAAAATTGTTTATGTTATCAACGTTTTTTAATGAGCTCTACGGACGGCATCAACACAACATAGTGAAATAGAAGTATAGGGTATAAGGTAGACAAAAGTTGTTAAACGAGATACTGCCTGAATACTGCTGATAAATTAAAGCGAAATCACGATCAAAATCGAAGACAATTTGACACGTACATAGAGCCCTTAGGCCTCATACTCACGAGCGCTTTTTCAACGCGTGTTAAAAAGCGTTTGAATAACGCAAATGGAAACATGTGTATTTCTTCACACGATGGCGGTGGCGCTTTTTATCAAGCGGTGTTGGATTTTCGACTTTAAGCGTTGTAAAAGCGCTCGCGTTAGTGCAACCTTAAAGTGAGTTTATGCCCGGTGACTGTGAGGCGGTAACTTTGATCTGAAGTGGACTCTTTACTAAGAATCACTAATGAGGGACGAAATGTTTTAATTTTCGTCTCACTGAATGAGCATAAGAAATAAAAAGGTTATTTTACGACTTCGTTGTTTTGATTCTACTTTTCTACGATACTTACACGTATTCCCCAGAGTACAATCGGTTCAGGTACTCCAACTGCCGTGGCTCTAGGTACCGGAATCCGAAGACTGTCGAGGCCCACGCCAGGGTTTCTTTGTTATGTTCTTTACTCAGGGAGTAGACCGGCCCGATAGTCACGTTGCGACCACCTTCGAGCCAGCAGGAGTGTAGGAACTTGTAAGTTTCGCCGCCCCATTTACTGTTAAACAGGTATTAGACGCAACGATCAGAGACGCTACTACGAAAATAGAAGATCAAAATTCTTTATCTGCCTCTCTATCGCTCGAATATGCAAGATCGAGTTTCGGTTTTCGTTTTCCGCGGTAGGCCCTCATGGATCAAGTCTTAATATAGTTTGGCCAGGGACTGTCTCAATTCATACATAGACAGAGAGAATCATACTGATTTTGTCTTACACTAGTACTAGTACCCAAAAGAAAGGAATAAGTATAGTTTTCTCTGTTCTTACTTACTGATGCTTATTGACGGTTTGTGGTTTTCGGGATGGTGCTTACGTGCGTGTTATGTAAGAGCTGTGGTACTCGTTGTTTAAATTTCAAAAGGTGATAAGCCTATTTTCGTGAGATTCAATCTTAATATTTTAAATTCTAGGTAAAGCCTGACCAGGAATATATGATCACGCGCCATGTTGCGGAATTTCACTGGAACTTATTTTTTATACTATACTGAACTGTCACCCTATACATGAAAATAACAGCGCCCTATTGACAATGATTATATATTACTGGTCAGGCTTTACCTACCTACCAGCTAGCCTACCACTTGTGACGATGATAACGTACTTATGTACCAGAAGCATCATATTTAATTGTGTTAGAAATAAATTCTACACTAAAAAAAACTTTAGGTTGGAGATAAAACGCGATCGATTTCAAGTCATAAAGCACCTCAGAGAATGCTTATACTATAAATAAGTGCTCACTCAAGAAGATGCCCTGGAGTATTCCCACAGCAATAAGGATACCATAGACCTCCAGATCCATCCCCAGTCGTGTCTGGACTGAACTCTTCTGAAAACACAACCACCTGGAAAAAAACCGGAATATTGGCTAAAAAATCACTCGTCCTTTTCCGCGAAGTTAGATGGTTATTACACTGGAACTACTTACATCTATGTCTAAAATAATATTATCTCACTAAGTATATTTTTATCGGTATAGTGTCCGTTGGTAGAAGTTGGACTAAGATAAGTCTGCAATGATTTTGATAGCACACGCAGTGCGTTATTTTAAACGTCAAATTCCTATGAAATTATACGTGTAAATAAAATCGTTGCAGACTTATCTTGGTCTAACTTTACGCGTATTACTTTACTATTTTTGGTTATGAACTTGCCTTAAAATTTGGGTATGTTTCTTTGATTCGAAGTGCACAAGCTATCCCATTTATTCCCGCGCCTATTACACTAACTTTGACCATGACTCCAAAAAAAAAAAAACAGAAACTACGATGTATGAAATTAATAGATTCTTTCTTGAGACCAATGTGAAAGCAACTGAGTGTGAATGAATTCCAATAGCATACATAATACTTACTTTATCGCTAACTCTAAGTAAACGACTTCATATCTTGGGGTCAAAGATAAGTAAACTAACCATTAATTAACAAGAGATTCCTTTGTTTAGCGGTTTTTTAATGTAAATGAATCCCAAACAAATAGGATGTAAAAAAAAACTTTATTTCCGGTAGGTATTTATTTTATGTAGGCTATTAATTTGGCTTGTTGCTACCCGGTAGTCCCCAGTGTGAACTTGGTGTGAACTCAATGGGAAAATTGCCTATTTCAAAAGTGGCGCAACTTTAGAGTACGAGTACACATACATGTTATGAGATACGGTCGCATTTTACGTAGGCGCACAATCTTCTAGAAGATACTACGTATCATAGGACTATGGGCCCACTGCAAAAAATGTTAACCAAAATTTCGTTTTTCCCGCTGTAGGTAGACCTTCTGTTACCTGTAACCTCAGTTTGCCCCTCTTTCTAACCACTGTACCTACCTATACTTTGGCAAACCCACTTTGTCGGTAGAAAATGAGTGAAATTCAAATTTTCTATGGGAGCACAACCCTTCGCGCCTACATTTTTTAAATTTGCCGCCTTGTATTGTATTGACAAGATTTGCTTGACCAACTATATATTTTGTTATAAAGCTCCCTCCTCACTCGAGTGTAGAGTCGATTTCGCAGATCTACGACGCCGCTCCACACTCGCGTTCGCGGCTTCGCGCCGCGATTCGCGCACGAGTGTGGAGCGGACTTAAAGAGCACAGACAGTAAGTAATGCATAGAGTCTGTTCGGAACACGGGCCTGACACTCTTTGATAGAGAAAGATAGTCTAATTGCGATTCCTATAAGAGGAAAGAGAAAATAGTGCCATGCTTTGTCCTTATCATCGACCGGATGGCATCATAGGTAGGAGGCGATGGCGAAATACCGAAATTTATAAGAGTGAAAGAGAAAAAATCCTATGCTGCCCACATTTTATATGAATATTCTTTCTCTTACGCCTGGTCGCTCGGTGGCGTGTCTATAACTACTTGTATATACTATGTCTATGGTTCGGAAAGAGAAGAGTCATGGAATGTATTGAGGGTCCTCCACACTCGTGCGCGAATCGCGGCTTCGCGCCGCGTAGTCTGGAGCGGCTTTGGGTTGGGCCCCATACATTCCACGACTCTTCTCTTTGCTCTTCTCTTTCGGCACACTAAAGAATAAAATTTATATTCTTACTATTAGGAAAGAATAAATGTAAAAAAAAATCGTTTGGATATTAGAGGTTTTTATATATAATCATTGTCAACTTTGAACAAAAGTTAAAAATCCGAACGCACAATGATTGACACTGACAGCGGCACTGACACTAACATTTGTTCTTTGAAGCCAAACTAAACCAAAACTAAATGCCGCCCGGTTCATAAAGCGCATCTTTCTATTAATTTTAACTATTGAAAAATATAACTCTTTACAGTTGAATAAAGCATTTTAACATTTGAAATGAAGTACGCTGTTGCATTAATACCTGTTAATTTTTCATTATCGTCATGTTGTGTAATAAATTGTAATTTTTGTTTTAGATTGACTGTTGATGGTTTGTTGGTGTATTTCCCTTACGATTACATTTACCCAGAGCAATATGCGTATATGCTGGAGTTAAAAAGGGCACTGGATGCAAAAGTAAGTACTGTTCAAATAACTTTTACTCCTAGAAATTTTACACATCAATAATATTTTAAGGTTATATTTACTATTATTTATTTTTAATTTACAGGGTCACGGTCTTCTTGAAATGCCTTCAGGTACTGGAAAGACCATTTCATTGCTGTCTTTGATTGTTGCATACATGATTCAGAATCCACACCATGTAAGGTAAGCTTAGAAATGTAGAAAGATCCTTCTGTTTCTGTGGGACACAATTAGACTAGTCCACTCATCTATGAAGTTGTAGCTAATCTATGCAGTTAGAGGTCACAGGGTCTAACTATGGTATGGGGTCCATAAAACACTGTACATTATGGTTAATTGATGAGTTCTTTATTCAAACAAACACAAGTATAAGTTTACAGCGACCTACGCCAAGACACTTATACTGTTAATACATAGTCAGTATCATAAACATGTATACATTTTTCGAACTACGAGTATCTCTAGGAACTTAAATTAAACATACATACTACAAAGTTACATAGGTAGAGTTTAAAAAAATCCTGACACTACTTTGTAAGGACGGCCACTTGTCTGCGAATATGTCTGCGTTTTGGATTGAAGCTAAGAAGTTATTTAGTAATTCTATTGCTCGGTACGTGGGTGCGTTTGAACCGTGATAGGTGCGGACATTTGGATATGCGAAAAGGTTTCTGGCTCTACGTAGTTAAGCTAATTGTCACAGTGAATGTGTTAATCCTTACAGAGCCAATGTTTTTTTTGTATAATATAATGTAACAAATGTTTGTTCCTAAGTTTTTAATACAATGTGTGTATCCATAGTTTCTGGTTGGTAGTCAAAAGCCGAGTCAGGATTTGGGATTCTTATATTTTTTTGTTATTTCAGAGATATTTTTTTTATACTACATCAGTGGCAAACAAGCATACGGCCCGCCTGATGATAAGCAGTCTCCATAGCCTATGTACGCCTGCAACTCCAGAGAATATATTTATAAAATTATCATTATTTTTTGACAAAGCCTAGCCAAACCCTAGGATATATGTACGGATTTAATTTTGTGTGTATATTAATCAATTAACATATAATGTCACTTTACAGAAAGTTGATCTACTGCTCCCGTACAGTACCTGAGATAGAGAAGGTGCTAGAAGAGTTAAAGAATTTGATAAACTACTACGAGCAGCAGCAGGGTGAGAAACCCAGCCTGGTCGGAGTTGTGCTTAGCTCTCGTAAGAACCTGTGCATACATCCAGAGGCATGTATATATGTTTTTATTTTTACATTTTCTATGTACGTGTATTTTCTATTTACAGTTTACAATGTCTTTTTTGCTTACTACAAAGCAAAAAAGACATGACATTTAATTTTGATAGTCAGACATATTTAAACAGGTTGAAATGTTTTGTTACAAATTAAATATAACTAAACAAATGATAGTGTAAATTTGGTCTGTCTCTCAAGCTTATGGATATCATAGTCACATTGATAAGATTCGTTACATTTTTCTTAGCTTTTTCAGAAGTATAAGAAAAATAAAGTTCCATACCCAACACTTTCAGTAAACAATAAACATCTCGTGTAATTTATCTTTAGGATTCTAGTAATCAATCGTCCGTAACTGCTGACGTTGTTGAACTTTTGTGCTCCATCTCGTTTCCCCCGTAACGCTATCACCCCTCTTTACGCTCCGCTTAGAAGAACAGTTTCAGGCACTAACTCTCCAATATGCAGGTTATGTAAAATTGCTAATGGTTGCTGTGACAAGGCGGATATGCACTGTGACCCACTAAATAAATTTATAACATCTGTCCGAAAATATTTCTTAAAACACAAATAATTAGAAACTAGTGATGTACCGACTATTGATTTGGCCGACTAGCCGACTAGTCGGCGTTCGGATGGCCGATTAGTCGGCCGACTAGTCGGCTAGTCGGCCAAATCCATAAATCATTATTTCTCTTTAAAATTTACATTCGGGTGATCACTGCAGTAGCTTTGTCTAAGTTCGGATGCATTTGAAAAATAATTGTTTTGCTCCTTGCGTCGCTCAAGCTTTCCGTGTGCAATTTTCGTACATTTTATTTAATATTTCAAGCAATTTAATGACAATTTAATAAAGGAAATACATATGTAACGTGATACGTATTACGGCAACAAACCGAATAAAAAAAAATCCGTCCAAAAGCCAATTGCCATTTAAGCATTTTGAGCAAAATATATTTTCCTTAAGAGACCCGCGTTTTGTGAGGTTGATATCTTAGTGGCTTCTAGGAATTTAATTGAAAACACCTCAAATAAAAATTACCTACCTACTGTAATACTATTAATATTATACAAGTACATAATAGTTATTGTACTGACTGCGACGACATACATACTTTTTTGATATTTCGACAATACCTGTCCAAGGTTTGCCCTAGATTGACATCTTTTTTGTGTGTGACATTGTTCATTTATTTATTTTTTAATTATAATAAATAATAACAATATTTTAATATTTTACTTCATAAATTGTTGTTTTTGCTGTTTCAATTTGATGCTGACGATCTTTTAGTGAAAAGATTTGTTGCTAATATCCTTTTGTGTAAAGAACTATGTCTTATTCTTTAAGGAAATTAATGAATCTATCTTGTTATCTACTCCCTACACATAAGTTGAATATATTAATATGAACAAAAATATTCGTATGCACCATTAATAGGTTTAAAGTACAATTTTATTAATTTGAATAAAATGAGTATTCACCATTTAATAAATATTTGCTTTTTATTTGGTTTGTTTAGTATGGTTTCCTGTAAGTAATAATAGGCCGACTAATCGGCCATTTTGGCCGACTAGTCGCCGACTAATCGCCGACTACAAATGTGGCCGGATAGTCGGCTTTCCCGACTAGTCGGCGACTAGTCGGTACATCTCTATTAGAAACATAAATAATTAGAAAATAAGTTTAAATTTAGGTATATCTATAGTTGTTTACTTATATTTGTTATTCATGCGGTGTTTACCTGTAAGCATAGAGTAACTTATACTAGAGCGGTACTGTCATAGTAAATTTTGTAACCCCAGTAAATTCACTGCCATCTGTCGACACACTTTAAAACTAAAAATAAATATTTTTAAAAATACGATAAAATGTATTTAGATATGGATAAATGATTTTTTTTATTTGCATTAATAATTTTTATGATTTTGACCCATGTTCTTTCACTGATATGCGTTAAAATTGTTAAATAACAAACGAAACCGTCAACGCCATCTATACGAAAGTTGGCCAAAGCTAGTAGCGCCCTCTGAACGACAATCAAATTTTCTTGATTTTCGAGGCACGTTTTTTCCTTAGACTGTATCCATCTATTACGGAGTTATATCTATCTTTGCCTGTAAGTAATTGTGACACCACTCCTTACATGTTTTAGCTTAGTACATTATTAATGTATCGATGTCAACAATTGTTGGTAAACCTTAAATAAATAAAATAAATAAAAAATAATACTTGCAATAATGTAGGCAAGAGCCCACAACTCTTAAATTGGATGAATGTAGAAATGACTTCAAAAATAATATTCAATAATTTCTTACCGGAATAACCCTTCCAATTTCACTGCAGGTGTCAAGAGAAAGAGAAGGCAAATTGGTAGATGGCAAGTGTCACTCTCTCACTGCCAGTTACATACGGGACAGGCATGAGAGGAATCCAGATGTACCTATATGTAAGTGTGTGATTTGGTGCAAGATTTGATCAATTAGTCTTGTATATGTATGTCAAAGACTAAAACAGAATATTTAGATAGTGCCAAAAATATCGTATTGAAGATGAAAACTGGCCAATTTATATTTCCTGCTTATTGTATTGGTTACTTCAATGAAATTTCAAACCTTTTGAATTGGAACTGTATAAATGTTTGTGCCCAAGAAAGTGTACGTCTTTACCATGTTTGCTGTCTTAACTTTAATTTTCCAGCCCACCAAAATTCTCACATCTTCTGTGGCTTCTGCTACACGGACCAGTCATAGCCATTATGTAAACTTCTGATTTGCACGTTTTACAACACGCCGCGAATCTTCCTGGAGAGCTGCGTTTTTTTTAAAATTATCGTTTTTATTTTATATTTAATAATAAATTAAACCTTATTTCCTTCACTATTGATTTAAAAATAAGAGTGTTAGGAGATTAAACCCTATGTATTGGCAGGCCAGTTCTATGAGGGCTTTAACCGAGAAGGCAAGGAGTCCATGCTACCGTATGGAGTGTACACCATGGATGACCTGAAACAGTACGGCGCGGACCGGAACTGGTGCCCCTACTTCCTGTCACGATTTGCCGTAAGTACTCAAGGGAACACCATTGGTCGATTACAATGAGGCTAACAAAAAGTTCGGATAACAGACATACGGGGTCTTTTTCAATGATTTGCCGCATTCGGGACTGATCCCATAATGAAAGTTGTTAAATAAGACCTACAGTCAGCCTGTTATAAATAATAAGTATGACGGGGTAGGATTGAGAACTGGACTGAGTGGGCGTTCATTTTCTTCAGGATCCTGCATTATGGGTAGCCTCAAGCAATAATGAAAACACCAGAAATAACTTGATCACTTTTACTGAATGATTGGTTTACAATAATGGACAAAGGAACAATACACAGAGGTAAACCGAACAGACACGTCCGCTCGCTACGAGCTCTCACAATCGAATGCCCGAAGCGCCCCAACGGCCATGTCCAAGTTGACAAACCGGTCATGTCATACTTGCGTTCGGCGGCCGGAAACCGGATGCGATACTCCGACACGGCCATCTCTGATGACTCACACGTCCTCGTGTGTGTTACCTGTAAAGACCATACCAAGACAGTAACTTCGCTCGGTTATTCTGACCGTGCACACTTGAGACCTTGTGACAATGTGTATTGAAACTCACAACTCCAAATGATCGCATTTAATCTTTATTCTAAATTACCATACACATTATTACAAATCATTACAATCTCAACATCCATTGTAATAAGATTATCTTAAATCAACACCAAATAGCGCCGCACCAACGGCTCATCTTACTTTCGCTTCGACGAAAATAAGGGTAACCAGAAACGCATGTAGTTGTCGCACCAACGACTCATCTCGTTAACGCACCAACGTAACGATAATGAACATGCCACCGCACCAACGGTTCAATTTAGTAATAACGGTCTTAATGTATGGCGCTGCAACGCCTGCTCCAGTATAGAGCGCATCAACGTTAATATAAGATACAGTGCTAAGGCGCATCAACGCCTATTTTAGTTTATAGCACATCAACGTTTTACGTTAGTAAAACTGCTTTTAGGCGCTACAACGCCGTTTGGTGTTAAACGTTGCTGCGATCGTCACTAGATGCACATGAGTCAGTTACATCATCTAATTCCACAGGAACCTCATGATTAGGTACCTTCCTCACTCTATCGTGTGAGTACTTGTATGTTCTGTTAGAATTCAGAGATTTCAGCCGATATCTGTCATTATCCAAAACTTCTATGATTTTAAACGGACCCTTAAATTTAGGGTCTAACTTGGTCTGGTTTCTTTCCTCGTTTTGTAAAAGAACATAGTCACCCACATCAAACAGTTTTACAGCAGCTTTACGCTTATCGAACCTAGTTTTATCATACAAAGCAGATTTTCGAATGTTCTGTACTGCACGTTCCCTTATTGCATCAAGGTCAACATCATTATCATCATCATCAATTACTGTCATTAGCCCCAACGGTCTAGCCACCTTTCCAATCATTAGCTCCAGGGGGCTAGCTTTTGTTACCCGATTAATAGTTGAGTTCATTGCCAATTGTACCTCACCAAGAGCGTCTTGCCAAGAACGATGCCTACTCGATTCTACCGCAGTTAGCATACTCTTCAGAGTACTCATCACCCTCTCAACCTGGCCATTCGCGCGACTACTGCCTGTTGCAATAAGGTGTAGCTGTATGTTATGACTTTCACAATAGCTGGCAAACTCTTTACTGGCGAAGCACCTGCCCTGGTCAGCCACCACACGAGTAGGTGCACCGAACAACGCTATGCATGATTCCAAGGCTTTGATGCTATTCTTACTATCAATGTTCATCGAGTGGAGAAGCAAGACAAATTTCGTGAACGAATCAATCAACACGAACACATATTCTTTGACATCATTTTTGCCACTAAGCTTCCCGGAAGCATCAATGTGCACTGTATGCCATGGAGTATTTGCTTTAGGGATGGGGTGTAGCTCGGCCTGAACTCTACCCGAACGTGGCTTTGAGATTCTGCAGGTAATGCAGTTCTCGACGAACTTTCGAACAAACTTAGACATGCCGTCGAACCAATAATGCTCAAAAACCTTTTCTAGGGTTTTATCCCAACCTAAGTGCATCACTGACTCATGAACATTGTTGACTACTGACCACCTAAACGCTCGTGGGACTATAGGTAACCAACGATTTCTGCCATTTCTCTGTATCTTACGATGAAGAATGCCGGACCTGACTTCATACGTCTTTCTATCATCAGCCGATAACACTTCATTTTGAAGATCAGACAATATCTTGCTGATCTCCGGATCTCTCTCTTGCTCCACCTGAAGCCAGTTATCCGAGAGTTCAGCTAAGTTGACGCGTTTCTGATCCACGCGCTGAAGCATATTCGAAGATGCGGGGCTGGGGGCAGATGGCTGGGGATTACGAGATAGAAAATCTACGTGTTTCATTCTACACCCTTCCCTGTACAGAATGTCAAAATCAAATGACTGGAGATAGGCCCACCACCTATGAACTCGCGGAGACAGCTCTATCTTACTCTTAGTGGCCTGCACCGAGTTGCAGTCAGTAACAACTGTAAACTTGCGGCCCTGCAAGTAATGTCTAAAGTGTTTGACCGCGTTTACCACCGCCAGTGTCTCGAGTTCGTAGGAGTGGTACCTAGATTCAGGGGAAGACGTACGACGACTGTAGTACGCGACTGGATGCTGCTTGCCATCCACCTTCTGGATGACCACAGCCCCATATCCATCCGCACTAGCATCAGTATGAATTTCTATTGGGAGATCAGGATCAAAGATCTTTAAAACTGGCTGTGAAGTCAAAAGACTGATGACTTGTTGTCTGATCTGCTCGTGACCGGGTTGCCAATCAATTTCACTACCTTTCCCACTTGTCAACTTGTACAAAGGACCCATGATCTCCGAAAACTGCGGAATAAATTGCCGGAAGTAGGACGCCAGGCCTATAAATTGTCTCAGCTGTGTAACAGTGCTTGGAGGTGGGAGTCGAGTGAGTGCTGCTATTTTGCTGGGGTTCGGCATCACCTTACCATCCTCAACAACAAAACCTAGGTATTCGACTCGACGTTTCAGGAACGAACATTTGGACAGATTCAACGTGAAGCCTGCTTTGGTCAAAACGTCTAAAACAAGACGAAGTCGCTCTATACCCTGCTCGACATCCGATGCTATGATCAACAGGTCATCTACATACGCAACGACAAAGGTATGTGCCAAATTTCCTAAAGCCTTCATGACAGCTCGCTGGTAGACGGATGTGGCATTTTTCAAACCAAACGGCATCGAGAGCCACTCCCATTGCCCGTCAGGTGTGACAAAAGCCGTTTTCTCCACCGATGAGGGTTCTACAGGAATCTGGTGATAACCACTTACAGCGTCCAAACAAGTAAACCATTTAGCCCCACCTAATCTGGCAACCTGATCTTCAATCAGTGGGAGAGGATACCTATCAGCCACGGTGTTCTCGTTCAACTCCCGGTAGTCGACGCACATGCGGTCAGACCCGTCTTTCTTTTTAACCAACAGCGCTGGACTAGAAAACGGAGAACAGCTAGGCCTTATCACTCCTGCCTTTAATAGATCATTAACTTTGTCGCGAACAACCTGCCTCTCATCAACACCGAGACGATAGGGACGGCGCTGAACTGTTTTCGCAGGATCTATTAAACGAATCTCCAACTGCCCTGTATTCACGCGCGACGCTGCCACACCCTGAGAAAAAGATGCTGAAAACTCGTGCAAAACATCTTCCAACTGTTGTCTAAATTCCGAGGGTACATCAGTATCAATGTTGGTAAAATCCAACGTGTCACTCGGGATCGACTTTTCACAGCTAAGGACGTTTTTAAGGCGTGACAACTCGACACTATCTGACGTCACGTTAGCGCTGAAACCCAGTGACAAAATTTCCCTTCCTACTAAAATATTCTCGTTAAGATGTTCATCGGGCAACACATGAAATAAAATTTCCATGTTGAAATCTCCAATCGTCACTTGAGATAAAATCTGCAATGAACTATTCACGCTATTCGGACCGATCCCCATTAATCTGACAGTATTGTTTACGCGTTTTCCCGAGAAATTATTGGCAATACTTTCTTTTATAAGGGAACACTCAGCACCGTTATCGAAAAAAAATGAATAGGACTTACCGTTGTTTGATAGTTGACCACGTGGGTTGCTTACGCTGCATATGTTGACCTGACGATCGCGCCCATGTGTGGCCGACAATCCCGATGAGCCCGCACGCTGCGTTTCGCCACCGCTGCCGACACCAATGGTGCCAGATTTCCGACTACATTTCGATGCGAAGTGTCCAGTGTCGCCACAGCGAAAGCAGATTACTTGAGATTGTTGATTACTCGTTGCAGTCGATGGTGAAGGCGCTGTCGACAGCCTCTTTCCCTTTATCTTTAAACGGCACTCGTGCGCACGATGTCCTAACTTGCCGCAGTTATAGCACCTTATTGAAGATCCCAGCTTGCTTCGTTTTGATTCAGAGTGATTTTCCTCAGTTGACGATGTTGATTTCCTCTTCATGAAAGTAGTTGCCTTGAGTTCTCGTTGCAATATCTCTCTGGTGACGATTTCGGTTGTAAATGCTATACGTTGCAGGCGCTTATCAAATTGCGTTACATGCGCCAGGACGGTAGACACAGCAATCTCTTCTACACTCATATTTTGCCATTTTGAGGTTAATGACGTCAACAGTCTTGCAGCGTAAACCGAGAGGCACTCATTCTCCTTTGGTTTACTACTTTGCAGGTTAATGAGGGTAGCCGCCGGAGTTTCAGCACTATCGTACCTGGCTATGAACAATTCTCGAAACTGCGACCACTGCATTCCGGGGTAGGAGACATGTGATAGCCATTGCGAGGCGCTCCCCTTTAATGCACCGCTGATAGCTAGTATTAGCGGTCCGCCTTGAGGTGTTTTTTCACCAAAACAAAGGTCGACCGTGTTGCACCACGCCCGTGCATCGGTGTCAGGCTTCTCCGGATTAAATTCGGGTAGTTTGATGTTGTTCGTACTTGCCGGTTGTTTTATGGCTTCAATCAGACTCAACACGTTGTTATTTTGCAGCTCAAATATTTTCCGTAATAAATATTCATCGACACGTGATTCTTTGTTCTGAGTTCTTTGTTGTGCTCGAGGGAATCCCACATCTGATGACGGGGTAGGATTGAGAACTGGACTGAGTGGGCGTTCATTTTCTTCAGGATCCTGCATTATGGGTAGCCTCAAGCAATAATGAAAACACCAGAAATAACTTGATCACTTTTACTGAATGATTGGTTTACAATAATGGACAAAGGAACAATACACAGAGGTAAACCGAACAGACACGTCCGCTCGCTACGAGCTCTCACAATCGAATGCCCGAAGCGCCCCAACGGCCATGTCCAAGTTGACAAACCGGTCATGTCATACTTGCGTTCGGCGGCCGGAAACCGGATGCGATACTCCGACAAGTACAACTTTATTTTGACAAAATGCGCAATTCACTTCACCGGCCAATTTGCAGTTAACATATTTTGCACTATTTTATATTTACTCCTTTGCCTGTTCCTTAATTAAATAATGTTTCTATTTATAAAAGTATCATCGTAAACCTTAATGTAAAGACAAGGCCCATGCAGCAGATAAATATGTTGTTTATACTAACAAATATCTTATTATATTTTCACAGATAATTCACGCCGAAATCGTAGTATACTCATACCACTACCTCCTCGACCCGAAGATCGCGGAAGTGGTCTCCAAAGAGCTGAATAAAGAAGCCGTGGTGGTGTTCGACGAGGCTCATAATATCGATAACGTGTGTATCGACTCGCTGAGCGTGAAGATCACACGTCGGACGATAGACAAGAGTGTCACAGCGCTACAGAACTTAGAGAAAGCTGTGGCACAGTAAGTATATAACAAAACACTTTTCTTGTCCCTGGTTACATACCCGCGTGCTCTATGGATATATTTATTTCAAAAGAAAAAGTTATCGTACATAAGGTGCTATGGATAAGTAGTCAATACAACTTAAAAAACTTCAAGGTATTTTTGAAAGGGTCCCGAAGTGTTAACAAGTTGTGCGCCAATATATTCTGGTGCAATGGATCATTTTCCACTCTTAGTTTCAACTAACATAAGTTTTACATATTTAAATTATAAATATGGGAAAACGCACCGTCAATTAGATACCTTCTGAAATACATTCTACTAAACCATTGAAGGTAGGATTTTGAAAGGAACATGTATTTTCTAATCAAGCCTCTAGCCGCCCAGAGTCCAGAGATAAATCAAAATTATATTTGTCTTGTCTTAGACTTGTGGGTTGGAGGCTAGAGCTGTACGACGTGATTTTTTGAAATTAATTCCCTAAGAACAGGCGTAGTAGTCTTCTAAAATGTATTGTACAGCATCCGCGAAGAGGACGCAGCGCGCTTGACGGAGGAATACGAACAGATGGTGAGCGGACTACGCGAAGCGGCCGAGCTGCGAGACGCCGACGCCATCTTAGGAAACCCCATCTTACCCGATGAGGTGCTCAATGGTGAGACATCCTTAACCTCTCGTTTGCCCCGGGATTATTTTTAAAATGTTACCCTATTACTAAGATTCCACTGTCCGTGTGTCCGTCTGTCTGTCTGTCACCAGGCTGTATCTCAGGAACCGTGATAACTAGACAGTTGAAATTTTCACAGGTGATGTATTTCTGTTCCTATCTATAACAACAAATACTAAAAATAGAATTAAAAAAAATATACAACATCGCCCATACAACAAACGTGATTTTTGCCGTTTTTTGCGTAATGGTACGGAACCCTTCATGCGCGAGTCCTACTCGCACTTGCCCGATTTTTTATTTATAGTAACTAATGTATCAACATATTTTTTCACAGAGGTAGTACCCGGCAACATACGCAATGCAGAGCACTTCCTAGGTTTCCTGAAGCGGTTTATAGAATATCTGAAGACTCGGCTACGGATCCAGCACGTCGTCCAGGAGTCTCCTGCAGGTACATTTAGCTAACGACGACTCTATAACATTAAGCATAAGGCTCAATTTGTTCTACCACTTTTCTCAGGCGGTTGGTAAAAAAGTTGCCAAGTGATTTTTAGTAAAAGGTAGATGAGTCCTAGTTTAAGTAGTATAATTTATACTCCTCTCTAAGTTGGCTCGTCCCATGTAGACCACCCTAATAGGGAATATTACGCGAAACTGCGTAGGAGGCGCCACTACCACAAATCTGAGGGTCTATCGCGAAACAAGAAAATCGAAATTTCGTTATCTAACATCTCTGTCACTCTTGCATATTCAAGCGATAAATTGGCAGATAGCGAAATTTCGGATTCGCGTTTCCCGGTATATTTTACTTTATGGTTTACTAAAAAGGCTAGTGCTGCACTCTGGTGGCAGAACATTGCAGTAATATCCTCAGAGTTGCACGAAATTCTGATCTTATTTTAAAGAAAAGACTGTCGAAAAGACTCAGAGACGCCACAGGAGACCGAGGAGCTGGCAGCTTCCTCGCTCAGCGTATTAGTTTTAACTATCCAGCGAGGAGATGCTGCCAGCATCTTCGGTACTGCCTAGTACCTGCAGGGGCCTTTTTTAGATTTATTTAGTCTTATTTTAGTTTAGTTTCAATATCAATTCATATTTACCAGGTTTCCTGAAAGATGTGGCTGCCCGCGTTTGCATCGAGCGAAAACCTCTCCGCTTCTGCGCATCTCGACTCTCTTCTCTCATGCGTACGTTAGAGATCCCGGACCCGGGGCAACTGGGTGCGCTGACCCTGGTGGCACATCTGGCTACCTTAGTGTCCACGTACACGAAGGGCTTCGTTGTCATCATTGAGCCTTTTGACGATAAAACGCCTACTGTGTCAAACCCTATACTGCATTTCTCGTAAGTGTCATTTTAATACGGTTTTTAATTGAGCAGATACATATATAAACTTTGAAAATCACGAGAACAAGTAATGACATACTATTTTAGACTCATGATAGACTATTGGCAGGATCGCCATGTGACGTTGAGCGCGAACAAATTTTCTAATCTTTCCGTTGTCATAATATTTGTTAGTGGCAAACAATATTTTGTTTCTCCATCTTGGATTTCACGGGCCTTTAAATCCCGGTCTTTTGATAGGCTTGTGTGGGAATATAGATACAACACGTAGAGGCCCTTTGGAGAGCTGTAATGTCATAGGTCAGGTAGCGCAGCTGGCTTCCCTGGTGTCGCTTACAATTTTTATTTAATTAAGTAATTATTTTTGCTCTAAAAAAGGCGAAGCTTTTGAAAGCCGGTTGTCTAGTCCTGTTTGCACTTTACAGTATAATTTATCAAAAGTAGTAGCATAAAAAATGGTATATTACAGGTACAGTTATATTTGTTACAGGTGTATGGACTCGTCAATAGCCATGAGGCCGGTGTTCGCCAGATTCCAAACAGTCATCATAACCTCAGGTACTACTAGGAAGACTGTATTTTTATTGAACAAACTATTTTAGCTAGATTTACTTATATTTAGATGTATGAGCGAGACCGGCGGGCAATATAATCCTGAATTTCTCCTCAGCATAGCAAACTAAAGTGATAAAGCCGGTATTGACTTATAAATTACTGCGTAAAGACGGGCCTTACAAGCACTACGAGTGGGGCCAGAACATTGTTGTCAAATCGTGTTGTGCGACGAATGCGAGCCAATCGTGAAGTGCCTGCACAACTCATCAACCAATCGCGTTGTGGCATTCGTGCGCACAATGCGATTTGACACAAAACGAGTGTTCGGTCGGAATAGGGAATATTACGCGAAACTCTGCGTAGGGGGCGCCAGGGCGCCACTACCACAATCTGAGGGTCTATCGCAAAACAAGAAAATGGAAATTTCGTTATTTCTGTCACTTGCATATTCGAGCGATAAAGAGGCAGATAGCGAAATTTCGGATTCGCGTTTCCCGGTAGGTCCTCTGTAAACAAACCGCCTTGATGCATCAATGTCATATTTTATTATCAAAAACCTGTTAAAGGTACAGTATGTATAAGTTACTCTATGGTTTACTAAAAAGGCTAGTCCTGCACTCTGGTGTCACAACATTGCAGTAATATCCCCTATTATATGAGCCTACCTTTACTTTTGAAATCTTTGGAAGCCAAGTGAACTTCCCACCTAAGATTAATTGTACTCGCTGTATTTTCGATTAGAAAGCTAATACAGTCGTGTTTGTGTAGGTACGCTGTCGCCATTAGACATGTACCCGAAGATCCTGGACTTCAACCCGGTCGTCATGAGCTCCTTCACCATGACGCTGGCGCGGCCCTGCATACTGCCTATGGTTAGTATTACGTTTTTAATACGAAAGGGGCAAAGTCATGCCACCGCTTCACCAGACAAACGTAGTCCTCATTTTCCTCTTTGGATAGCAATATATTTTCACGCAATTTGATGTATATTAACCACAGCTATGCATTCTTTTGACTTTTTTCGATTTTTTAATTATTATAAGAATTAGGAGCTTTTGAAAATTTGTATGGAATTTGTTTTTCGCTCCTAACTCTTATAACAATAAAAAATAAAAATAAAGTTAAACGAACGGGCATAGTTTAACGAATGTACAATTATTGTAAAAATATTTTCCATTACGTCCAGGGAGGAAAATGGGGACTGTTTCTATTGAGAAGCAGTTGTCCACTATCGTTTCAATTCGAAGGGGGTTCATAAAAAAGGCGCCATAAAATGTTTATCAATTATCAACTTTATCGCTCTACTCTATATACCCATGTACATGTTAAATGCCTATAAATTATTTGCTTACCTACACATTCGGTGAATGAATAATTTGTGTATCTAATTTAACATGTAAAATATTATGTTTTATAAATAAAAATCTGAATCGGAATCATCCTTCAGGTGTAGGCAAGGCTGCAAATGGGGCCTAAAATCGTTTTAGGACGTTTGTTATTTTTTCCATACTACCAAAAATTATTTTTTCCAGATAGTTTCAAAAGGCAGCGACCAGGTGACGATATCGTCAAAATACGAGACGCGGGAAGACGTTGCAGTAATTAGAAACTACGGGCAACTACTAGTAGAGGTGAGGGGTTAAGAGCATGCAATTATTATTAATCATAATCATCGGAAGCTTATATAAGTCCTACTGTTGTACACATATGCCTCCTTCCACACTATCCATATGCAGATTAGCTTCACCTTTGAATTACTTTAAGTTGCATATTTACATTCAGCAGAGCTTTTCAAACCAGCTAAATTTCATCCAAAACGAACGAAAAAAACGATAAATTAAAAAAATCGGCCCTTATGTGCCACAGATAGCAGCAAACGTGCCGGACGGAGTGGTCTGTTTCTTCACTTCGTACCATTATCTGGAGAGCGTAGTTGGCGCCTGGTATGACCAAGGTATACTATAAACTGAAATAGATATCCTACACTAAAGAAAAAGTGACCAAGTCCACCGGTGGCCGAGGCGGGAATCGAACCCGCGTTTTCAGCTTACGCGGCTAACGCCCTGACTACTAGACCACCCGGCCACGGCGGTACCCGTCCCAAATTCTCTGGTGTATTCTATCTTTATTGAAAAGCGCCTTTGACCAACTGTTAAGGGCGAGCAGTGTGTGCTTGCACCTCCTATTTCAGTTTATAATTTATATATAGTAGTGTCACTACTTAAAAAACAAATCAAGAAATATTTCATAAATAACTTGATTTGTTCCCTAGTTGGCAAGGTATACTATGTTAAAGCGTACTACTTTGTACAATATCAGCATAATTTGCAAGCAATACTGCAAGCATTGCAAGCTTTAATTTAACTTACAATTGATGCATGTTCGGGTCAAATCTTGCAAGCTAACTTACACCCACACCCATTATTCAATTCAGCTGTAACTTCACATACACATGTAAGTTGGGTGACAATGCAATATTATGGTACCATCGAGCTTATCTGATGATGGTCACAGGAGGCGGCCATAGGAACTCTGTGACGAAACAACACAATCTAAAGCCCGGTTCACATTTGTCTGTCGTGTCGTGTTGTGTTGTGTCGTGACGCATATCTGTTTCATACATTTACTTAATATGATTGTGTGCACATTTGTCTGATGCAGCGCAGCGTGCAAATGTAAACCAGGCTTAATTGTGTTTGGTTTTGTTATAATTTCCTCGATGATTATAAGTATAAGTTGCTTGTTGAAAGAAAAGGCAGTGATTAAAGCTTGTAGACCGCCTGTTGTTACCTAGTCTTAAGCTTTGTATTTCGCTTTCTGTGTATTTTTTAACTTGATGGTGCACAATAAAGAACATTTACGTATACTTACTTGTATCAAAAATGATTTTTTTGTCAAAAAACTTATTTCCACCTCTCCACGCTTGTAGCGTTGATTCTCAAATATTTCACTATACCAGATACATTCTGCAAGATGCACCTTATTAGGTGCAGTGGTATGGGAAGTATGCAGGGCAGTATGGCAGCCGATGACGAGTAGCGCGGCCACACTACGTCTCTGCCTACTTCCCTCGATGTTTCCCATTCCACTCCTCGAGTATGTGGCCGAGGTATTAGTTTTAAGCCTTTTTAAACTTACAGGAGTTGTGGCGAATTTACAAAGGCACAAGCTGCTTTTTATCGAAACACAAGACTCGGCGGAAACTAGCTTTGCACTCGTCAATTATATAAAGGTAATCTTAACCGATTTCACAACAAACAATACTTCACTGTCTTTCACTGTAAAGTTGACAACGTTAAGTATGATGTATTTCTGTTCTGTTGCCGCTATAACAACAAATACTAAAAACAGAATAAAGTAAATATTTAAGTGGGGCTCCCATACAACAAACGTGTTTTTTTTTTGCGTAATGGTACGGAACCCTTCGTGCGCGAGTCCGACTCGCACTTGTTTGTTTTCTGTGGTGTCGACGCACAACTAAATTGCCTAAGTCCTAAAAATTCGGTACACTGCATTGACATTTATGTATTCCATTCAGTCTATTTGAGTCGATTTGTTGCCTGAGCTGACTCAATATTTGATTTCAGCTGTATAATGATTGTCAGATGGATAATGTATAGTTGTGTGCAGGCGTGCGAGAGCGGCCGAGGGGCCGTGCTGCTGTCCGTGGCGCGAGGCAAGGTAACGATACATATATTTTTAATTCAAAAGGACAAATAGCCAAGATGAATATCGTTAGCAGAGAAACAAAACGCTATCTGTCTCTGTCGCATAAATATGGAAGAGTGATAGAGACAATAGCGTTTCGTTTTCTGCAAACCTTTGGCTAGGCCACCTTGGCGGAAGGCAAGGCCGAAGATGAGACTCACTCGTTCAGCAATAGCCTGTTCTCATGATTTACGAATACCTAAATCGTATTTGTCAGGATATATAAACGAAGAAAGCGATTTTCACTTTTCTAGCAGTTCTCAATAGCAAACATTCATTATTCAAAGCATTATCTATCAGTCAGAGTAGCCAGTATTATCTATAGAAAATGTAGAAGGAAGATTCACGGTAAAAGAAGTATCGGAGGAAGAATATTGTGGCTTAGAAATCTGCACCAATGGATCCAAAAAAGCACACGGTCAATTTACAGAGCTGCTGTGTCGAAGGTTCATCTGAACCTTATGACGATTGCCAAATGGCGATAGCTGACGGCACCCGAAAAAGAAGAAGATAGAAAAGAATAAGTCTTGTATTTCAGGTATCAGAAGGCGTGGACTTCGACCATCACCTCGGGCGCGCCGTGCTCATGTTCGGCATCCCGTACGTGTACACGCAGAGCCGGATACTGAAGGCGCGCCTCGAGTACCTGCGCGACCAGTTCCAGGTACTTATGGCAGGTGCCAGGTGTCGACCACCTCGGGCCGTGCTCATGTTCGGCATCCCGTACGTGTACACGCAGAGCCGGAAACTGAAGGCGCACCTCGAGTACCTGCGCGACCAGTTCCAGGTACTTGTGGCAGGTGTCAGGTGTCGACCACCTCGGGCCGTGCTCATGTTCGGCATCCCGTACGTGTACACGCAGAGCCGGATACTGAAGGCGCGCCTCGAGTACCTGCGCGACCAGTTCCAGGTACTTATGGCAGGTGCCAGGTGTCGACCACCTCGGGCCGTGCTCATGTTCGGCATCCCGTACGTGTACACGCAGAGCCGGAAACTGAAGGCGCACCTCGAGTACCTGCGCGACCAGTTCCAGGTACTTGTGGCAGGTGTCAGGTGTCGACCACCTCGGGCCGTGCTCATGTTCGGCATCCCGTACGTGTACACGCAGAGCCGGATACTGAAGGCGCGCCTCGAGTACCTGCGCGACCAGTTCCAGGTACTTATGGCAGGTGCCAGGTGTCGACCACCTCGGGCCGTGCTCATGTTCGGCATCCCGTACGTGTACACGCAGAGCCGGAAACTGAAGGCGCACCTCGAGTACCTGCGCGACCAGTTCCAGGTACTTGTGGCAGGTGTCAGGTGTCGACCACCTCGGGCCGTGCTCATGTTCGGCATCCCATACCTGTTCACGCAGAGCCGCATACTGAACTTTATTTTTTTAACTTAATTGCACAATAAAAATAAGTACAAATGTCAGACTTAATACCTCACGGTATTCTCTACCAGTACCAGTATAGTCATAGGGCAAAACAAAAATTCTCGAAGTGCAGTGAGACAAATATTTCGGAAAACATATTCAAACTTATTCACGTGAATTTGAATTGACATGAAAAATGTGAAAAATACATGATAAAATTGATACAGACAAACATACTCCATGTTTCAGATCCGAGAAAACGATTTCCTAACGTTTGACGCGATGAGGCACGCGGCGCAGTGCGTCGGCAGAGCCCTTCGGTAAGTTTCATCCTACAAATAATCAATGACAGCACTTGCTCTTCTACGTATCCATTTGTCTTTGTTACATGCGAATAACTGTTTTTATTACATTAGTCCAACTCTATGCAAACTTTTTTTTTTATCTCTGATATACCTTAATGAATGACAGCTCGATTGCCCCATTTGCCCAACCGATCTTTCATTTTAATAGGTACAAAATTAGCACACAAGCAGGGTTAATATCATCAGAGATATTAAAACATAGCTCAACGTTTAAGACGAAAGGGGAAGACAGCCTCGAAAACGGTTTTCCATACAAACGTATCGTATTCCCCATTTTCCTCTCTGGATATTAACATTATTGAAAATATTTTTACACAATTTGATGTATTTTAATTATAGCTTTGTCCGACCGTTTGATCTTTTTAATTATTATAAGAGTTACGAGCGTAAAACAGGTTTCATACAAAATTCTAAAAGCCTCTTACTCTTATAATAAAGTAAAAATAGAGAAAAAAATCAAACGGTCGGGCATAGCTATGATTAAAATACATCAAATTGTGTAAAAATATTTTCCATAATGTCAATATCCAGGGAGGAAATGAAGACTACGTTTGTATGGAGAATCGATAGTCCCCTATCCTCTTAAGTACATATTAGTTAACGTAAACCTTTTCTGTCGGCAGCGGTAAGACTGACTACGGCATCATGGTGTTCGCCGACAAGCGATTCAGTCGCGCCGACAAACGAACTAAATTGCCGCGCTGGATACAGGAGCATCTCAAAGACTCACTGTGCAACTTGAGCACTGAAGAGGCAGTGCAGGTTCGTAAAACTCTGACAACGCAATTCTGAAAATTATCAGCGTCTTATATTGTAAAATTTCGTGCATCCTGACTACACGTCGGTAAAATTTAAAAAATCCCACATTTTGGGCTGTGATCGATTAACTTTTCTATCATACATTTCTCCCGTAACTAGTGTTGTGTAGTAGTTTCTCAGTAGTGAAGAATAATTCCTATAGGTAGTAAACGGAATGTAATTTAGAACGGCACAATCCACAACCCTGTCATCCTGGTCACGGCACCAAATTGCAACCCTCCCTTGAGTACGTCACGTCTAAAAATTTGTATACACGACCTTATTGCCCATGTTAAGGAAGTGTATACATATTTTTGGCACTGTTCGTATCGATGTTTTTAGACGTGACTGTACCCGGGTTAAACTGACTTTTGTTTTAGATATGCAAGCGGTGGCTACGTCAGATGGCGCAGCCGTTTACGCGCGAGGACCAGCTCGGCGTGTCGCTACTAACGCTGCAGCAGCTTCAGTCACGGGAACAGCAAGATAAGATAGAGCAGCAGGTCATATTGCACTAATTTTGTCGCCTACGTATGAAAACTATACGACACAATGTGGTCTCAATCACTGAAAAATAGTGACCATTTTACAGTTCTACGACGTGGTCTACTTGAAAGAGATTATGTCAGTCAACGTTGTGAATGTGTTGATGTTATTATTAAGAAATTTGTTAATGAATAAAATTACATATAAGTTACACGATAAACATTTTTTTATTTTTAACAAGATTCCTGCATGTTTTATGAGAGTCACGCGAGTCGGTAAAAAGTTGGCACATCATTGTACATAGGGAATACAAAACCAAGATTAGCGATTGGAGATCACGCACAAAAAATGTAATCCGAAATCGGGTGTCCAGATCTCGACCGTCAGACCGAGATTGCATTCCCAATGTACATTTTGTGAAGTAAATATATTTAGTTTCGTTCACAAGAAAATGAAAATAAAATAAAACAAGGGCATGGTTGAAACATGTTTTATTAGAAATCAAAACAACTCTTACAAAATCACCTCTGTGGTAATAAATATAGCTTTAAACTCCTTACACATCTAGTGTGCGCCATTAGTTATGTACTTATTGCATGCTTCATATAAAATGCTATAAGATCTATCTTTAAATAAAATTGATTAACAACCAGTTGCCAAATGAAATATAACCGTTAAAGCCACACTTATAAAATTGGGGTCTACTTCTAATTCGTCAAGAGCTTAAGTGAGGCAGAAAGGCTTATTAGTAATTTTAAATTTATATACCGGGTGTGGCCTGTAACATAAGCAAATTTAATAATTAAAACATAGACTGTACTCCTAAAACGGTGAGTTTAGTTCGATAACTGAAGTTAGACTTGCCATTTTTGATACAAATTGAATATTATCTTCGATGTACGCCATTATCATTGGTCAACTGATGTTACTTGTCACGCATATAAACATAACAAAATTCTCAATAGGTACATTGTGTCTCAGAATAAACTTTAAAGTGTACTAATATCAAGATATTTTTAAAAGTAGCTGATCTCAGAATAAACTTTAAAGTACTAAAAACAAGTTATTTTCAAAGTAGCTGATCTCAGAATAGAAATAGAAATTAGAAATTGTACTAAAAACAAGTTATTTTTAAAAGTAGCTGAATAAAAATGTTGGTCAGTTTGAGGAGCACAGTCCACAGTTTAATTTTTTGCTCGTGTTACAGGTCACACCCGGTATGTATCACAGCCTACATGTATTAGTCACACACTACTCGGGAGAAATCTAGTAATTAAGGAAAAGATACAAACCACAAAAAATTGTCAATAACATTGATATTCTGTTAAAACGAAAACATTTCATATAGTTATCTATTTTTATTTTTTGAGCATGGATCCTTTTCGCTAAACTACGTCAATTTATTTTTAATGAAGTAGTTTTAGTTTAGAGGTACTTTTTTTAGTAAAAAGCGACGGGGGCAAAGTCAACAAATTTCACTTATTCCATGTTTACTTTGACCCGTTCTGCGGCATGGGACACGTTTCTTTCTTTGCCTGAGTATAGGTAAATGAGGTATAACTCAAGTAAACACAATTATTTTGTCAAACATACAAGTTACACCCGCGAGAAACTTTAACAGTTATTAGCTGCTATAACTTGACCATTAAATTTAAATGCTTATTCCACCCATTTTAGTGTCAGCTAGTAAGAACGCCAGGATTTTGGTCGCAATATCATTAGCTAAAGGGGCCCACTGATTATCAGTCCGCCGGACGATATCGGCCTGTCAGTTGTTCGGAACTGTCAAATTTTTATTCTAACTGACAGGCCGATATCGTCCGGCGGACTGATAGTCCAGTGGGCCCCTTAAGAGTAAAACAAACCAAACTGAACCACTAATCTTGCTTTAAGTCAGGATTCTAAATTTCCCAAGTACATATAGGAGTCAAATTATTAGTGCAATCGAGAGAACACCGCCCCGATCTGACACTTCAGTTCATAAAATCTTAACAGAGATCTATATTAGTAGCCTGCCATTCAACTATACATAAACAATGTCAAGTACAATCAACACAATAATACTTTTTACAATCATATTAGCACGAAGCTTGTTACGATCGCCTTAATAAATACACAAGAAATATTACCACGGTCAATTTCATGCACTCGATCAAATTTATGCAATTTTGATAATATAGACATATACCATAAATAACTTATTATGTCTTCATTCATGCCAATCGAACAAGAACCAATTCAATTTCATTATCGTATCCATGAAAATAAAAACAAAGCCAATAGTACGCGTAATGGCACAATTCAATTTTACTGGGCATTTTCCGCAAATCGACATCCGATGTGCCTATTTCGCGAGAAAGTAATGGCACAATAAAATCGAGTATAAATTTTTTTTCAACACACTTGCTCAAAACGACGTTTTTATTCCACCGATTTTTGGCTCATAATCCTATAGTACATTATGATACAAGTGTGCTAAGTTGGTTATTACACACGAGGCGATATTGTGCGCGCGAGCTGTAAGCGAGCGCGCAATAAGAAAGCCGATGTGTGTAATGACCAATGCACACGCGTTTCATACGACGTTTTTCAACACACTTGCGAGAAAAAAAAAGAAACTTTTATATTAATCAAATTTTAATATTAAAACAGTTAGTATTGTGTGTTGCATCTGTCATACTCGTACTGCCGGCCGGGCCGCGCGCCGCGCAGGCGGTCGGGCGCGCCCGTGCCCGCCAGTCCGACCAATTAAAGAAGGCTCCCTTTCCATGCATATTATTAGCAATCAGTTACCTTCTTAACTCAGTCGGATAATATAATGAAAAAGCGCGAGTGGAATAATACACAGAAAGAGCACGCGTGTTTAATATCTAGGATTATGAGCCAAAAATCGGTGGAATAAAAACGTCGTTTTGAGCAAGTGTGTTGAAAAATATGTTTGAGTATACATTAAAGTGTTAAAAACGTCGTGTAATGAAAACAATAAAATAGGATGAAATGCATGCAATTTTATTTTAGCTTATTAAAGTGTGCTAAATTATTTATTTAAATAAATATCTCAAGTCAAGGTAAAATAAATTCACTAAAACATTAAAATAACTAAGTATATTTAATACTTTACTACTTTACTTATAAAACTTTAAATATACAATCAAACTAAAGATTTGGTGTTAGAGAGCCTGTAATCTCATTTTCATTCAAATATATATTCGACATGTATTTTTTCAGGCTAAAATTCTAAATACAAAAAATACAAATAGTTACAAATAGTTTATTATCATAAAAGTTGTTTACATGTGTATCGATATATCCGTCAGACTCCAAACTAGGCTGAGCCTGTATCTTGGAAGTCTGCATTAAATGAAAATATACTCTGACATATATATTATGTGGCCTGGTTTACAATACAAAGAACATTTTTCCGCAGTTTGTTTTATTCGGGCATAATCGTCACTGATGTTATCTGTATTAAACATACTTATTCGTAATCGTTTGGGTAAAAATTGAAATTAGCAACTTTAGTAAAACAAATTTATATGAAGATCGTTTTATAAATTTACATTTTAATGTAAAGTATGTTTTATAAAATGTATAAGGTTTAAAAGGGTTGTTTGATCATTAGGGTTTTTCCAATTTTCCATACCTATCGATCTTTTTGCTGATTTCGCGTCGATAGGTTTACCTTTATACTACTAATTTAAAAACACGTGTTTTTCTTTTTTTCAATATTAGTTCGCACTAAAGAGGGTAGATCATAACATCATATAGGACATTTTACTAATCGACCACAATTAGTTGGAAGATTGACGTCACTCGGCAGAGAATTACAAAATTCCCATACCATAAATCTTGGCGAACGCTTCAACGGAGGCGGACGGCTCGGGGCGACCGACCTTTATAATTCGATCCGGAGCCTCCCACCGTCTATGGTCTGCGGTACAGGCGCCATCAGGTATATCGGAGCGGTCGAGGTGCTCACAAATATCCGAACACGCCTCTATCGTCGAGGCAGTAGAGTACGCTTTCAGATGTTTTCGAGCACCTCGATCGCTCCGATATATTCAATGGCGACCGCACAGAACACGTAAGTATTCAGAGGTCTCGGTGTGGTGCTAGTGCTACTGCGGGTGTTTGTGCGGGCGGTGCGGGTGCGGGTGCGGGTGCGGGTGGGAGGCGGTGCGGCGGCGGGCGAGCAGCGCGGCGTGCAGCGCGCGCGCGGAGGCGGCGCACAGCTCGGCGCCGTCGCCGCCCGCCGCCACGCGCACGTTGCCCGCCAGCGAGTTGCACACGTGTCTGCGAATCACAATTAAATCATCTATGGCGTTCTTCATAAACGCACTTCGGGCCTTCCTCGGCTATTGATCGTTTGTCTCAATCTATCATTTTAAATTATGTATTTGTAAGAAAGGGATAATACGTAACATATTTATTAATGAAATAAAATATTTTCATTTTCATTTTTTTTCATAACATAGCTGCCTCTCGGGCAGATGGTGTGTGCAGAACTAATAGTCCAGCCACTCCAGCCCGTTGTCTACGAGCGCGGCGCAGTGCACACTGACATTTCCCGTTGACGGTCCTCCTGACATTATATTACCTAAAAATGAGTAATATCTTACCTGACGGCATGGTAGGGTAGATGGTGTGTGCAGAGCCAGTCCAGCCCGCCGTCGCCGAGCGCGGCGCACCCCACGAACCGCGCCGCCGACTCGCGCGCCACGAACACTATCACTTGATGCCCCTCCTGAAATGTACTTATATGTAGTTACGCTAATATTTAATTTAGTTTAAAACTTGAAACCCCTCGAGTCCCACGGAGACGATACGCGTCTTAAATGGTCAAAATTCATTTCTATATTTAGAACCTTAAGGTCGTTTTTCGACCAATGACAAATTTAGACACCTGGAACTGGGGATTGAAGCCCCAAACCAAGAGAATACATAGTGATAAAGAAGATATAATATTATAGAGCGGTACTGTCATAGTAAATTTTGTAACCACAGTAAATTCACTGCCATCTATCGACACACTTTAAAACTAAAAATGAAGATTTATAAAAATACGATAAAATGTATTTAAATATGGATAAATGTTTTTTTTGCATCAATTATTTTTATGATTTTGACCCAGGATTTTCTTTCACTGATATGCGTTAAAATTGTTAAATAACAAACGAAACCGTCAACGCCCTCTATACGAGAGTACGGCGCGCTATAACCACAAAACAGTGACAGTACTGACCTGTTTAACCTTCATAAGCTTGGCGGTGGTGGCGGGTGCGAACGGGAGCCCGCTACTAGTGCCGTCTCCCTCATCTCTTGCGATAAAATATCGTGCTCTCGCGCCCGCTTTCTCGATGTTGGCGAGCAGCGCGCTGCCGGCCGGCGGGCTCTTGGGCCCCGAGTACTGCGAGTGCGAGTAGGACGGCGAGTCGCCGCGCCAGCCCGCCCGGACGCCGTTCCGCTGTAAGCATACCTCTAATTATGTAGATAACTTTTATAGGCGGGACGAAAATTACACGATTGCGTGTAGGAGAACAATCTAAACCAAAAAAAAACCTTGAATTGACACACTTAAAAATTTGTAAAGTAGATCAAGAACCCATTTAGGCAAACATGCTACCTGGATGATTCACTTTTAGCTTAACAATTAAGTAATTAACAGTAAAATAACGCAAAGAGTCGGACCACACTAAGTTTTCATTGCTTTTAGGGATATGTAAGCATTCTTATTATTTGGAATAAAAAAGGAGTACTGATTTATGAAAGCTAGAAAAGGTTATAAACTCAGTATATTTTTTATTTTTCTTTACATACTCAAGTTAAGCACTTACGTTTTGGTAGTAAGCGTTCTGGTTCTGGTAGTAGTTCTGCTGGTAGTCCTGCTGATACTGCTGCTGGTAGTATTTCCCGTCGTGCCTGTACTGCTCCTCTTCAGCTCTCGTCCGCCAGTTCGGCGCGTCCACCGTCAGCGGCTTAGGCCTCTGACCGATCCCCGACGGCTGATTCAGACCCACGTTTTTTTCTTCAGCCGCTAAAACGTGCACAACAGTGCTCAGGATCTGCTCGTCTAAAGGAGTCATTGGTTTAGCAGGGTTCGACATGCGACGGATAACCAACGCGCAGAGCTTCTGTCTCAAGTAATAGACGCTTATAGCGTCTGAAGCGTCCGCCGTGAAAGCCATCCAGTCGTCCAGGGTTAGCACTGCTGTGTCAGGTGAGGAGTTATTCTCGTCCGCCTCGCTGTCGGAATCGCTCGACAACCCTGGAGGATTCGCTCGCTGCGTCAGAGCCCCGGGCGGTAATCTTAAAGGCCCACCGAATAACGCCACGGTCAGGGGTGTCACCAACGTGTTGCAGCGTATGAAGCAGAACCGGCCCGCTCTGGATATCTCTTCAAAAGTGACCCAATCCGTCGGCAAGTTTTGTACGGATTTGTGCGCGCCCGCTATACCGTCGCCGCGATGTAAGGTCGAGCTCGGATGGAAGGCCACTTTCACTTCTTTTGAAGTCCTTAACGTTCCCGATTCTCGGTCGACGCGGGCCGTCGAAGGGTACAGGCCGCTCACTAGGACGGCTTTGACGACGTGCCATTTTTCAGAGTTGAGGTTGACGTCTTTAATGTCGCCCGAGCCTCTGGCTTTGACTAGGCACAGCGCTCGGAGCTGAGCTAGCAGTTGCGCTCTATAGCCCACAATCATCTCCATGGTAGCTCCGCATATTAAGTTCTTAGCGCAGAACGCTCGTTCGGCGCCGTTCGCTCGTGCACTCTGCCACGCTTGGAACGCTCTCAGCAACGCCATATGGTCGGAATAACAGTCCGCCGCGAATTCCTTCCGCGCCATACTCCCCCGCTTCCTGTTCTCCGGGTTCATGGATATCTGGAACGGCTCCTTATTGGCCAAGCTGCAGACTATCGTCAGGATCGGATCGAGGCACTTCATGACGCACGCGTACAGGAGCATCTTCCCTAATTTCGGCTCCACGGTCAAATCTAGCAGATGCTGCCCGATTTCCGTCAAATCTTCCATGGGTGTCAGCGCTCCTATGGTCTTTAGGAGCGTTACGGCGTTTCTCACCGCAAGGAACGATGGAGGCTCCAATGCTTTTGATAGAAAGTCCGCTATAGGCGTATTCCCAACGGCTAGAAGCTTCGTATGAAGGCACAGTTCCTGTAGAGGCACCCTGAGGATCTCTGGGATGGAGTTGAGCGGTAAGGTCTGGAACCTCCGCTTGGAGCACATATGGAAGCAATGTCCGGGCTTGGTGCGACCGGCACGGCCCGCGCGCTGCTGGCAGCCGGCTCGAGAAGTCCACACACACTGTAAAGAACACACTCCACCACTAGATTCGTAGTACTTCTCCTTCACTTTGCATGAATCCACAACATACACCACATCATCTATAGTTATCGATGTCTCCGCTATGTTCGTCGAGATGATGATTTTTCTCGCATTTGGAAGCGGGTTGAACACTTTCTTCTGATCGAGCGTCTGCATGTTACTGTGCAACGTGAATATTTGATACTTTAGCGCGTTCATCTCCATGCAATTCTGTACTAATTCTCTAAGCGTCACTATGTCATCGTATCCGGGAAGGAAGACCAATATGCTGCCTTTGGGGAGGTTGATATGTATATGTTTAATGAGGGCCAACATGAGATCATGGTCGATGAAATCTTCGGAGACGGTGTGGTGGTAGATGTCGAGCAGGAAATTTTCGGCAGCGTTGTCCTCGGTTTCCTTGGGGCCGTCGGGGACACCGAGGGAAGCGAGGAGCGCGGCGCACTCGCCGTGTCCGGCCTCGAGGGCATAGTCCCGGGCGGTTTTGCCGTTCTTGTCTTTAACTGTGGGATCCGCACCTGGGTTAAATAATTAAAAGATAGACATTACACTATTTATACTCTGTTGTTATTTTTATTAAACGTCGATAAACCCGTATTTATTTTATAAAAGATATATACGAGTATTTTAAGTTGATTAATGAGACCAATATTTCTAATTTTCAAGTCATTCAACATAGATTTCTGAGAATAAATGAAAGAAAAACATCGAGATTAATTTTGGCAGCTGCCTAGTTTTTCCCTTTAGCCTGATGAGATATAACCATTCAGGATTCCCTTAGAAATAAGGTAAAGCTGCACACGCACCGATCTGCAGCATCTGGCGGGCGGTGTCGGTGAGGCCGTGGCGCGCGGCGGCCATGAGCCCGGTGCGGCCGCTGCTGGCCTGCGCGCTCTGCACGGGCACGCCCTCCGACAGGTACATGTACAGGATCTGGCAGAACGAGTCCTGGGAAAAGATGTACTTACTCTAAATCACTAAAATATTCTAACCTCCGCACGGCACAGCGGCAACACACCCGCATCGTACTCACTTGCTGTTGCAAACGCGCCGCGTCGCCATTACATACTAGGTTCACAATTAAATGCGTGCGGGCACGTGCGGTAACATACTATACTCCGGCAAGGCTATTTTGTCAGTAGAAAAAGGCGATCAGTTTTTCAAATTTGCCGCCTTTTTCTACTGACAGAGCTGCGAAGGAAACGGCTTACCTACCTTAGGATGTAGTCCATCTGTCCAATATCTTGGTCCAATGTGTATTTGCGTCTCACATTTTGCTTAATGAGAGTGAGACGCAATGCACATTGGACAAAGAAATTGGAAGGTGGAATACCACCCTTACCAGGACATACAATATAAGTTGCGACGCGTCAAGGCCATTGCCACGGCAAACCTTAATTTTTTCCAAATTATATGCAACTGACAGCATTGTCAAGACATAAATACACGGCGTCGAAAGTATAATTGTCGTAAAAAACTGTAATAGATGTCATATATTAAAGAAAAAGTGACGAAGCCCTCCAGTGGTGAAGGCCGGGTTCGAACCGGCGTCTTTAGCTACGCTACGCTACGGAGGGCTTCGTCACTTTTTCTTTAATATATGACATCTATTACAGTTTTTAATTTATATATAGTAGTGTGACTACTTTAAAAAAAAAACACAAATCAAAATATTTAATAAAATAATTTGATTTGTTCTCAAACTTGTTTATAATTGTCGTAGTTATTTTAAGCTGCTTATGAGCATCTTACTGCATCTCTGAAGTTTATATGTAAGGCTGAGATTAGGTAAACTACTCTTAATATATTTTTTCCACATCTACGAATATCAACGCCTCTTAGAAAAATATGATCATATAAGGAGATTTTTCGCCTTCTGGCTCAGAGCACCGTCTTAAGAATAGAAACTTCTATTCCAAAAGTGAACATCTATAGCAGAACTAATACCAAGTGGGTTATTCGGCTTGAACTGGTGTAATAAAACAAGTTCACCTAACATAAGTTCACATAGCTAGATACTCACACAAACAAAATTAAATAGTTCGAACCATTTATAACTAAATAAACTGTATAGTGACTGTATATATTTTTTTTACTGTAGCTGTCCCTTCTGTTCCTATAAATGGCCACTATGACAGTCAGCCAACAAATATGAGTCCGACTTGTGATATCGAGGGTTCTTGTAAGATTCTTAATACTTACCAAGCTGCCTTCCTTGAAGCACTCTTCTAGAAATTCGTCCATGTCGGCCTGCAGCGTGGGCTCGAGCGCCACCTCCTTCTCTTCTTTACTATCTTTGCTGTTGGTATCTTCTGTCTGCTTCTGGCCTGGAAATGTAACACTCGATTACGTTCTGCCACAAGAGTTCAGCACTAGCCCCTTTAGTAAACCATAGAGTAACTTATACATACTGTGCCTTTAACAGTTTTTTGACAAGTTTTCAGAGATAATAAAATATAACATTAATGCATCAAGGCGGTTTGTTCACAGAGGACCTACCGTGAAACGCGAATCCGAAATTTCGCTATCTGCCTCTTTATCGCTCGAATATGCAAGTGCAAGAGATGTTAGATAACGAAATTTCAATTTTCTTGTTTCGCGATAGACCCTCAGATTGTGGTAGTGGCGCTCCCTACGCAGACTTTCGCGTAATATTCCCTATTGTATACCCTAGAGTATAAGGTAGTGGATTCTTCGAAATAGACTAAATTGCGGCTTGACAGAATTGCGTAATTTATATCTATAACGAATAATCGAACATGCTTCTTGAAGACGGTACGCCTGTGCTTTTTTTGTTGATATAGAGACCGTGAGTGTTGAAGGGTCTGCCATCTCGTGACCTGAATCGAAAGCGAAAACAATTTACGCTTCTAAGCAGGTGCTGCCCCCTACACTTCACGCTGGCTCTCTTTCGCATAGTAGGGTCTGCCATCTAGTGGCTTAAATCTAAAAATGGAAATTTGACATAATGCTTTGCGACAATGAATAGGGGGCTTCTGTGCTGCCGTCTCAGTGGCGTGTGGCAACTAGGGGGGGCGGGGGGCGGGGGGGGCAGAGGGGGCAAGTGCCCCGGGCGCCGTCCAAGGGGGGGCGCCAAAATGGGCAAAAGGCAGCAACAGGGCAACTTTTGTCAGTCGTCAGGGGGCGCAAATTTGGTGACAGCCCCGGGCGCCATATCCTCTAGCTACGCCCCTGTGCCGTCTACAGTTCATGCACGCTCCCTATTGGCCAACTTAGCTGCTTCTAAGTACCCCTATATCACTACATAGTATAAAACAAAGTCGCTTTCCGCTGTCTGTCCGTCCGTCTGTCCCTATATATGCTTACTTATATGCTTTGTACTAACTAAAACTACGCATACGCAACGGATTTTGATGCGGTTTTTTTAATAGATAGTGATTCAAGAGGAAGGTTTATATGTATAATTTGTCCAGTGTTTGTGTAAATTAGTTGAACTACCCGTGCGAAGCCGGGGCGGGTCGCTAGTGATTAATAAGTAGGTATTTTTAGGTGTAATGTCAATACCTTCGAGATGTGACCAATAGCTCTGGCCAGACTTGAGCTTCAGTTTGAGCTCTCTCTCGGCCTGTACCATCTTCTTGGTGCGGTATTGCGTCAGTTTCAGGACGTCTTCTAGGTAGTAGCGCTGCACCTCGTGCAAGCGCCCGGGGATGGTTATCACTGGGCAGTTGTTGAAATATCTGCAAATGGATATGTTCAATGTTTTTATTCACATCGCGCCAAACATTCGGTAATAAAATAAATTATAAGTGTTCTCGGTTCAATAGAAAAAGAAAGAAATACTTTTTCTGTGAACTTTCGGCCCGCTGCGCTAAACGAAGTTTTCGTTTTCCGGCTCCGTCGAACAGAAAATTGAATGTAAATAAGAAAGCCTCAGATTCCATGTGTTCTGAGTCATTTATTACTCTACTGCCCTAGGTATGTAATCAGAGATGGGCAAAATGTAATCGACTAACGATTAACGATTAAGATTACAAGAATTAATTGCGACTGACGATTGAAAACGACGATTGATCAATCTTAGTTGTATAGAGTGCAACTAATTTAGTTGCAACTAAATTAGTTGCCGATTGATTTCGGACAACTAAATTTTGTAATCGACTAATTAGTTAGACTATTTTCTCGCGACTAATGTTAGAAGCAAATTGAATAGAATACCTCGGTATGGCTATGTTGACAGACTGATTAGGACATCTTAACGGATGTTTAAAAATAAAATAGTCATGTATTACTTACGATATTTTGACCGTTTCTAAGGAGTGAGATCTGTTCTCACTATTATTTTGCTACTAAAGTAGTGCATCTCTCTGAAATTGGATTAAATTTCTCTTATCTAAGGGTAAATAAGAACTGGGTACTTTGTGCATTAGTAAAATAACACTTAAAAAAACACAATTATATAAATCAAACTTTGTATCTATACATCTATACATATAATAAAGCGGAAGAGGGTCGAAAGTCTGTACATGGAAGATATTCGAAAAAAAATTGGCTGGGGATACTTAGAATCGATAACAGAACACATTCCAACAGTTTTTAGAATTTTTGTCTGTTTATCTGTTTGTCTGTTTATCTGTTTGTCTGTTTATCTGTTTGTCTGTTTATCCGTTTATCTGTTTATCTGTTTGTCTGTTTATTTGACCGCACAACTAACGAAAACGGCTGAACGGATTTTGATGCAAACTTTACTAATCTGTCGAAAAAATCCACGGCCAGGTTATAGGCTATAAAAATTTGAGAAATTTTTATAGCCTATAACCTGGCCTGGGGTTAAAAAGGGGATGAAAGTTTGTATGGGGTTCAAGATTTATTTTAAGCTAGCAATTTGAAACTTCGTAAGAAGATATATTATTGAAATACAAGAAAACTAATTTCAGCGTTTTTGAAAATTCATCCCCTAAGGAGGTGAAATAGAGGTTGAAAGTTTGTATGGAGATCAATTTTTTTTGAGTGCGTTACTTGAAACTTTGTATAATGGGCATATTATTATAACTAAGGAAAAGTAATTTTAGCGTTTTCAAGAATTCGTCCCCTAACAGGGTTAAAAGGGGGTTGAAAGTTTGAATCCATTACAAATGCTTTGAAACTTCTTATTCTTAGAAAGGTATGATAGACGATTACAAAAAAACTAATTTTGACGTTTTTGGAAATTTAACCCCTCAGGGGGTTGAAAAGGGGATGTTTGTCTTGGGGTGCAAATTTTATTTTAAGCTAGGAACTTAAAACTTTGCAAATCATTATTATATTAAAAAGCAAGAAAATTACTTTCAGCGTTTTTAAAAATTCATCCCCCATGGTGGTGAAAAAGGGGTTAAAAACTTTATCTTGATAACTATATCATTTTAGCTACTAGGCTAAGTTAGGTATCGTTTTTGTATAAATCGGGTATGCCGAATTCATTTATGATATCTAAATGACACCATTCCCGAGTGAAAACACAAAAAATATGAAAAAAACTTTTTTAATTTCTCTTCACGCTTAAACCGCTAAACCGATTTAGATAAAATTTTGTATAGAGATAGTTTGAGTCCCGTGGAAGAACATAGGGTAGTTTTTAACAAAAAAAAATGAAGACTGCGTTTGCATGGAGAAGCGGCCGTGCTCTTTCCTCTTAATAATGGTCACGAAGGTGGGTACTTAAAAAAAAACTTTTTTCAGTAAATGTCAAACTATTTGGGACTTATACGCGTTACCATGCCTTCCCGAAAAAAATCGAATCTTTCTCGAGTCTCGCAATGTATTGCGGCCACAAGGGGCACGGTCTCAGGAGTCTGAGAAAAACCACGGTGAGAGACTCAGTGGCGCTCTAGCCAGGCAGGTCGCTTCGCTTTCGGCTGAAACGGCAAGCCAGCGCGAGTCTCGATTGTGATCCCAAATACAGCGTACGCAATACATATGTGTGCGCAGATCCTGACAGAGTGTGGCGACGGAGAAGCCGTGTTCATCCTGCGTATCCCCCTCATTCTGAGCAACTTCCCGTTCCGCTTCAAGCGCCTACAGGTCCCCGTGAGAGTCTGATTCGCTATGACCATCAACAAGTCGTAGGGGCAGACGCTACGCAGATGCATTTCCCACTCCGAAAACAAAAAAAAATGGCCGCCGGCATCATGCTTAGACTGATTTCACTGGAGGACCGATTTGGATGACATGATTTTGATGGGAACACCCAAATATTCCGAAATACGTTTTTCCGATTTTTATAACCACGACTTTCATAATCCCGATTATTTATAAGTCCGAAATATCAAAATTACGATTTTTAAAAACACGATGGAATAAAATCACGAATGTGCTATTTCCGAAAACTTTAAATCCGATTGTCACTTGACAGAAAGCTTAGAGTTCCGATTTTACACTTTTCCGAAAAAAAATTTTTTCCGAATTTTTAAATTCCGAAAAATCATTGTCCGATCGGAAATAAAATAATTCGGTATTCAGAAATTCGGTTTTTTACAAGATCGGAAAAATGAAATCCGTGATATTCAAATGAAGACTCACGTTTTAGTAATTATTACGGGTACCTGTCGTGCCGCGTCATGTTAAATTCGGCATAAAATATTTTTGGCATAAAAATTCGGCATAAATAAATTAGACAGAACTGCGAACCTACGAACCCGAACTGTTGCTAGAAGTGGGTTAGGTTAGGTTAGAACTGCGACACCCAAGAAAACGAACTGTTGCCAGAAGTGGATTAGGTTAGGTTAGAATTGCGACCCCCAAGAAAACGAACTGTTGCCACAAAAAACGGCTTTTTGGGTTTTCGGAAATATAAATCTTCGTGATTTTCATCATTCGTAATTATGACAGTCGGAATTTTGATGGGTCGAGAATTTAAAAATCGGAATGATAAAATTCGACATTCTAAAATTCGGAATAATTTTTTTCGGAATTATGTAGTCGATTTGGCTAGGTACAGTCAAGGACGTAAAAATACAAAAATGGTACTGTATCGTTCGATATACACACCTACTACTCTATGCCGTTTAAATCACGTCAAAAATTTGAATAAGGGCAAAAAAATATTGATTTTGGAGTGTAATTTTATTTAGAGGTAGCAAAGAGGATATAATATTATAGAGCGGTACTGTCATAGTAATATTTGTAACCACAGTAAATTCACTGCTATCTATCGACACACTTTAAAACTAAAAATGAAGATTTATAAAAATACGATAAAATGTATTTAAATATGGATAAATGATTTTTTTTATTTGCGGTAATTATTTTTTATTATTTTGACCCATGTTCTTTCACTGATATGCGTTAAAATTGTTAAATAATAACAAACAAAACCGTCAACGCCCTCTATACGAGAGTAGGCAAAAGGTAGTAGCGACATCTGATCGGGAATCAAATATTCGTGATTTTCGAGGCACGTTTTTTCCTTAGACTGTATCCATCTATTACGGAGTAATATCTGTCTTTGGCGGTAGGTACCTAATTGTAAAATATTTTATCTGGACTACAGTCCTCTAGCGTATCCATCTGTCAACTTTACTTTAAGTTCCGTCTCCAGGGGACATTGAGATAAATTAGGGGTGAATTAGCCGCTTACTGACACAGACCGAATTCCACGCAGGCGAAGCCGCGGGCACAGCTAGTATTAAATATAAAAGCAACCATGATATGTATTTAGTTAAACTATAATTTTAGCTCAATCGGATGAAGATATCTGCTTCAAAATAAGTCGCAAAATTCTACCCAAACTAACATAGTTACAACATACGAGTACCTCCGTATGTTACATACATACGTACTTGTAGTTACATATTGCAAGATAAAAAATGCAAAAACCGGCGACTACGTAGTTTTAATATAGATTTAATCGTGAAATTTAGTCGATTGAAACTAAAACTAATTTAGTTGTTAGTCGAACATTCTCACAACTAATTTAATCGCAACTAAATTAATCGCGATTAAAAAATGACGATTGATATTTTTAATCGATTGATTAGTTAACTAAAATATTAATCGATTAATGCCCATCTCTGTATGTAATATACTATTGTAGGCATTTTGACCTTGTACCAAGCCAGCGCAACGAAAATAGCATCTAGCATGGCCCGAATATGTAGACTGCAGAGGCGAGGCGTCCAAAGAACTCGCCTAATACCAGCTTATATTCGCAGCAATACACATTAGCAGGTATATTAATCTTGCGCGGCTTAGGGCCATCATACACTAGCGTCTTTCGAATGTCGGGGTCTAGTCAGCGCTATGGAAATTACGCATCTATGACAATGTATGATTAATACAAATAAAGAATATGAATATGGAAAATGGCGTCGCTGCGCAGTTGCGTCAACGTTGCGTCGAGCAGCAGCCATAGAGTTGACGACGTAGACGCCAACGCTCGGGAGCCGCTAGTGAGGGGTGGCCATAGACTGACCTGGAGAAGATCTGCGTGTCCATGGTGGCGGACATGAGGATGAGCTTGAGGTCCTTGCAGCGCGGGAGCGCGTCCCGCAGCGCGATGAGCAGGAAGTCGCTGAACTTGTCTCGCTCGTGCACCTCATCCACGAATACGTGCGTGACTCCTGAAATTACAAGAAAACCAATAGGGTATTTGACTGTATTTAAAATGAATTATTTTACATCATGCAAAAAATAAAGCACCAGAAGATTAATAGAGAAACGTAAACAGCAGTTATTTTTAAACACATTTTCTATTTTAAAACCCGTATAAAACTACAAAGAGAAGGTAATTTGATCGTGACGTGACGTCACATGCTAGTGTTTGATATACATTTTATAGTAGCAAATCGTAGTAGTATAGGTATACAGTTACCGATTTATGAAGCGTTTACAAGCTCTAGGGGGATGTGGTAGCCAATCAGGGTGATCAAACGATTCAAACGTTCCGAATTTTTCGGTAACTTAACCTTACACTGATTTCCACGCGTTCACCCACTTAGTACAGGGGTCAGTAAACGTTTGAAAAGAAGCACCAACCAAAAGTTGATTTCTCTGGTCTAAGTCTTCTAGGACCTCTAGGTGTTAATTGTTTGACTGACTGGAACAGCCGTAGTTGCTGGTCAAAAGAGCCGCATTCGGTTTGCCGACCTCTGACCTAGTATTATAACTCACCCGCCAACTGTGTGTCGGTGCACATAAGAGTGCGCAGCAGGAGGCCGTTGGTGCAGTACGTGAGCACGGTGCGGGGGCTAACACGTGATTCCAAGCGGATCTGGTAGCCGATGCTTTGTCCGATCTTCTCCATACGCTCGTATGCTACCTGGGAATGTTATAAGCAATGTTCTCAAGTCAATTTTCATAAGGATTTTTTTTGTGTCTTTTTTGGTGTTACGCAAAATGAATGTTTTTTTATTTATTAGTTTCATTATACATTTTAAATCAACGATTAAGTTTCTTTGACTTTATAACTATTTGACTTATAACTAAACAAAAAACTCCTTCCGGTTGCAGCTGTCAAAGAAACACCGTTGTAAATTCTGTCCGCGAATAAATTAGTGAAAAGTAGTTTTTTCTCGACAAATTACGCCACACGTAGCAAAAATCAGTGCTAAACATCGATCGCCACATATTGTGTAATGAAATACAGACTGTTCTGCCGAAAAAGTGATCAAAAAGTGCTTTAAACGTGACGAAAATATACGTAGCTACTTATACACTTGTAGTTGTGCAAGATTTAACGCACTTCCGACAGTGACATATGACATTGACACTCCAGTGTTGCTAGACTAGAGAAACAAAAAAGCGCAGAAAAAGATATTGCCACAGGAAAAATAAACTACTATTTAATAAAAACTGGTTAATTGCGGAAATGGGAAATATGGACGCACAGATGGAAACGCTTTTTCTAAAACTGAGGGAAGAGATGAAAATCCAAACAAAAACATTATCAGAAACTTTATCTACTACTATGGATGAAAAATTGAAGCCTCTTCGAGAAGAGAACGAAAAACTCAAGGAAGAAGTAGGAACATTAAAGACGAAAGTCCATATATTAGAGAAGGAGAATAGGAAAAATAACCTCATACTTCATAAAGTTAGTGAAGTCGAGACATCCAACAACGATCTATTACAACTGGTTGTAGAAACATTGAATAAACTAAGTGAAAACGCAAGTATGGAAAAATGGGATATCTGGGAAATCAGTAAAGCACAAAGACTTGGGAAGAAAGGAGACAGACCAAGACCAATACTAGTGACAGTAACATTAACATGGAGGAAAATCGAAGTTCTTAAGAACAACAAGCAGTTCCATGACAACATCTATGCTACTGAAGACTTTCCAAAGGAGATTCTTATGAGGAGAAAGGAGCTGAAAGAAAAAATGAAACAAGAACTAGAGAATGGAAAGAAAGCGTACATCCGATATGACAAACTTATTGTAAAGGATGTTCCGAGTGGAAACGAAACTCCTAAAGAAAAAAGGAAGCGATCTCCCACCCAATCTCCAAATAATGCTCAAGGGAGCTCAGAGAATCCAACCGAAGCACTTGAGAAAAAACAACCAAGCAAAAAAAATAAAGTAGATGCTTATGCTCTTATGCGTTCGAACACAAAGCAATAACAATTAACAGGCATCCGGGAGAAAGAACCAAAACTAAAACACAAACACAACAACTTAACATTCCCCAACCGACGGATTATGACCACCACCCCCTAGAAGAAATAGAACTAAATGTAAAGAACTCGACGAAACCCAAATCGAAAAGAGAATATATCAACATAGCAACACTTAACACGAGAACCCTAAGAACGGACGAATCACTGGTAGAATTAGATTATTCCTTAAACCTAATAAATTGGGATATAATTGGGCTAAGTGAAGTAAGAAGAATAGGTGAGCAAATACAGGAATATGAAAATTACATCTTCTACCATATAGGCATTATACCAGGAATGTATGGAGTGGGCTTCCTTGTGAAAAAATGTTACAGAGAATATATTCAAGATTTTGTCGGAGTGTCAGACAGAATCGCACAACTTAATATACACATACCTGGTATGGATCCACTATCAATTATACAAATATATGCTCCTACAGAAGTTGACACAGAAGAAGCAAAAAATTCATTTTATGACCAACTGGAATTAACACTAGAAAAAACTTACAAAACAATATTCCTAATGGGAGATTTCAACAGCCAAATAGGAGAAAGAAGAGTAAGTGATGGGAACGTGCTTGGGCTCTTTGGCACAGGAAAGAGAAACAACAATGGACAACGACTAGTAGACCTAGCTCAAGCAAATAATCTTAAAATAATGAATAGCTTCTTCAAAAAATCTAAAAATAAAAAATGGACGTGGATATCTCCTAATGGAGAAGTTAGAAATGAAATAGATTTCATACTTACAAACAAACCTCAACACGTTGCCGACGTTGATACAATCAACCAACTAAATTTTAATACCAACCACCGCATGGTAAGAAGTAAAATCTATAAAGAGCAACCTAAAAACAATCGAAAACATATTAAGAAGAACAAGAGACCAAACCTAATTCCTATGCCACTGCCAGAGGAACTACTCACCACATTAAAAGAAAACCTCTCTTCAAAAATAAACAACTCAATGGATACCCAGCAAAAATATAATTTAGTAGAGGAAGAGCTCAAAAACATATCGGAAAAAATTATTTGCTCGAAAACACAAAAGGATAAAATAGGAAAGGAAGCAAGAAAACTAATTGAAGACAGAAAATTACTCTTAGAAAACAAGAAAGGAAATAGGAAACATATACAGGAAATTAGCAAACAAATATCTGGAAAAATTCGAAATCATAGGAAAGAACTAAGAAGGAGAATAATCCAACATCATGTAGAAAAAACCGGAGGAATCAAAAAAGCCCTGAAAGAGCTGAGAGAAACCACTCCGTGGATACCTAATATTAAAAGCCAGGCAACAGGGAAAAGAATAACAAATAGAAGTCACATTACTGAACGAGCAACACAATTTTATAAAGACCTATACAATGACACAGAAAGCAACGATGAGCGACAAGGCTTCTCAAAAGAAGAAGGAATAATCCCGGTTATATTAGTAAGTGAAGTAGAAAAAGCAATCCTGTCCCAGAAAAATTGCAAAGCCCCAGGCGAAGATAATATACTGAATGAAATCATTAAAGGAAGTTTAGAGGCCATCGCTAAAATCATAACGAGCATATTTAATGAATTTCTAGAAAAGGAGATAATACCTAAACAGTGGTCAACATCAACAATTGTACTGCTTCACAAAAAAGGTGACAAAGATGATATAAATAATTACAGACCAATATGTTTAACGTCTAATCTGTATAAAGTATTCTCGAAGATTATCCTTAACAGAATCGGCAACACACTAGAAGAGAACCAACCGAAAGAGCAGGCGGGATTTCGAAGCGACTACTCTACCATTGACCATATTCATACCATTAGGCAAACTATAGAGAAAAGCAATGAATATGGCAAGACATACTATTTGGCGTACATAGATTATAATAAAGCCTTCGATTCCCTAAAACATAAGCACATTTGGGAAGCCCTGAGATGTCAAGGTGTTTCACCAAAATACATAAGGATAATTAAAGAAATTTATAAGAACTCCACAGCTAAGATAAAAACAGAAATGGTAGGAAAGGAATTCAACATAAAGAAAGGCGTCAGACAAGGAGACCCACTTTCGCCCAAGTTGTTCTCGGCTGTGTTGGAGCACATATTTAGGAAGTTGGACTGGGATGCTTATGGTTTAAACATAAATGGTGAAAAACTAAACCACTTGAGATTTGCAGATGACTTGATTCTATTGAGTGAAACACCAGAAATCCTACAAGTTATGGTTCAGCAGTTAGCAGAGGCAAGTGAACAAGTGGGCCTCACAATGAACTCTGGAAAGACCAAATTAATGACTAATGGATTACAAAAACCTATACAACTTAACAACAACACAATAGAATATGTAGATCAATACACATACTTAGGACAAATAATTTCACCAGAAGATCAAATCCAAAAGGAAATAGATACAAGAATAAGTAACTCGTGGAAAAGGTACTGGTCGCTTAAAGAAGTAATGAAGAACCCAAAATTCACTATGGAAGATAAAAAAAAGGTTTTTAATACGTGTATATTGCCATGCCTTACGTACGGGTGCCAAACGTGGGCCCTAACGGAAAAACAAAGGAAAGCTCTGAAAGTGTGCCAAAATAGAATGGAGAGAAGTATGCTGAACATCAAACTGAAAGACAAAGTTAAACTAACACATATCAGAAAATTAACAGGAGTAGTTGATGTCACATATACAGTAAAGAAATTAAAATGGAAATGGATTGGGCACACGATTCGTAGCCGGAAAGACAAATGGTCCAAAGATATCACTGTCTGGTACCCCCGTGATGGGAAAAGGAGAAAAGGAAGACAAAAGAAAAGATGGGAGGACGAAATTAGAGGAATAGCTGGACCATTATGGAGAAGGAAAGCCATGAACAGGGAGTTATGGCAAATTCTAGGGGAGGCCTTTGCCAAAGGGCAGACTGACAATGAAAACGTCCCGGATGTCAGAAACACAAATTAGAATAAGTGAAATATATATATAAAGATGTTTTTTTATTGTTAAAAATAAGTCAGTAATAAAGGCTTTATTTATTTATTTAAACAAAAAAAATCGACACAGACGGACACGACAGACAGGCGTCGGGGCTGTGTTTAGTAGATGAGGGAGGGCTGCTTGTGTTGCTGACAGTGCTCAAGCACTGTTAGGGAAGCTGTGTTGTTTTACCGCAGTGGGAAATAATAGGCTGCAGGCTAGGACCATGTTTAGACTAGGCTACACAGTCTTACCCACTCCTCGACGGACACGGCGGACAGGCATCATGGCTGTGTTTAGTAGATGCGGGCGGGCGGCTTGTGTTGCTGACAGTGCTCTAACACTGTTAGGGAAGCTGTGTTGTTTTACCGCAGTAGGAAATAATAGGCTACAGGCTAGGACCATGTTTAGACTAGGCTACACAGTCTTACCCGCTCCACGACGGACACGGCGGGCAGGCATCATGGCTGTGTTTAGTAGATGCGGGGGCGGGCGGCTTGTGTTGCTGACAGTGCTCTAACACTGTTAGGGAAGCTGTGTTGTTTTACCGCAGTAGGAAATAATAGGCTACAGGCTAGGACCATGTTTAGACTAGGCTACACAGTCTTACCCGCTCCGCGACGGACACGGCGGACAGGCGGCGTGGCTGCGTGCAGTAGATGCGGGCGGGCTGCTTGTGTTGCTGACAGTGCTCTAGTACTAGTTGAGGAAGCTGTGTGGTTTTGCCGCAGCCTGTGGCGCCTGCTACTATGATCACCTGCAACAATTGTGTTACTTGAGCGTAGTATAGCTTTGAACATATTAAAAGTATGAACCCATTAAACAGATAGCTGAAACTTGACATGCATATAGCTTATCCTATAGCTCATTATATAGGGTCAAAAAAATAGAAGTGGAAACAACAAAAAAATAGAAGTGGAAACAAGTTGTCAACTACTTGTTTCTCTATCAACAACTTTTGTGTCCCAGGTTGAAATTACAAGAAAAACCAATAAGCAATATATTCTCCATTCAATTATGTACAGTTGTCTTTCCTATGTTGTTATGTTGTAAGATTTACATTCTTTAAAACATAATTTTAACAAATTGGATTAACTAAACTAACACATCAATGATATTTAGTTCTCAATAAAATAGGCAAATTTAGGTTTAGCTACAAAAAGTTGTGTCTTAATAACAAATTCTTATTGTAAAATTTGTAAAGATTTATCTTAAAGACAATTAAATTAGAACTGACCTGATTGTGAGTAATAGCATTAAGCAGCTCCTGCCTCTGTTCATACACGGGCAACTTTTCTCTAAACTTTACTAAGTCTGGATTATATGTTGTACTGGGTACCTGAAAAATTTACTATAGTTGGTCAAGCAAATCTTGTCAGTAAATAAGAAAAAAAAAACAATACACAAAGACAAAGATGGTATGATTCTCTCTGTCTATGTTTGAAATGAGACAGTCCTTTGACAAACTATATTAGTACTTTTTTCTTAAAAGTTACTGTAGACTAGGATGAAAAATAATTCACTGATTAAATACATCTTAGCTTCCTAAGAAGGTCTGTGTAATACCTTTTCTAAAGCTGAGATGTTAATCTTTGGTATTTAAATTTAATGGTATATTCTACTGATTTTTTCCACTATTAAAGCAGCTGCCATAAGCATCACATCCTTGATAAAAGTCTCAATAAATAAGATGGCTCAATTTTGCAACTATGCAATAGCAACTAACTTGAGCAACCCCATTATTCAGCTGCCCGACAGGCTTATGAGCCAGCTGGGGGCTCCGTTCCTTCTCCGGACAGCAGCTCAAGTCATCCTTCTCTTTACTGGTGATAGGGAATGTGTTGAACAGCTCCGTGATGCTGCAGCGCATGTTTGAATCCAGGATGAGCTTGGCGTCATTCTGAATTATTGTGGAACCGGTCCGTTTGTATATTGTTAAGTAGCGGTTTACACCTGAAATTAAACTTGTTTAGACCATAAATTCTTGTTTTATTTATTTTTATATTTTTCGTTGTAATACGCCAAGTTATTTAAGTTAACCAACCTGGCCAACCTAACCAACCAACCAAAATAAAAAGTTTTTTTTGCTATCAAGATTATTAGTCAGATTTTTACTGTTCTGCAACAGATTTCTATGATGTAGTCAGATTGCCCAACATTTTTTAATCATGTCTTTTATACCTAATAATAAACCGTGTGAAAGTTAATGGTTAGGTTAAAGCTTGGGCCTTGCCCTTGCCTTCCCTAGGTTAGGTTTTTTATAATGTGTTCATATATTTTTTGCAATGTTTTGTAATATCTTATCTTATTTTTATACTCACGTTGTAAAACCCTAACCTAAGACCCAAAACAAATAAAGATAATAACTGTGACCTAAATTTTTTTATTTTAAATATAAGCTTTATAGGAAAATATTTCAAACCTGACTTTAGTAATAATCCAAGTAAATTTATTACTAGTTACTTGCAAGCGGAAGAACTGAATAAAAAAAATGCCAAATTGGCCAAAATGTAACCTATATTGTAAGTGTTAAAACTTACCTTTCCCGCGCGATTTCGACTTCAAGCCCAGCTTGGCAACAGTCTCATGGATGAAACCCCGTTCCTGCGCCGACAGAAATGTCGGAAACTTGAGCTCTGTCTCATTTTCATCACTTAAAAACTTATCCAACTGGATTTTCAGAGCAATGCTCACAGACTCCGCTATAGGAAAATGCTTGGTTCCCAAATTACGCTTACCCTTTTTGGAACTCATTATTCTTAACTATTATTGAAACCCTGTGCCTTATAGGATAAGTACATTACACAATAATTTCTAAATTATATGAATATGTTTACAATATCGAAATTATTTTCGACTTTTGTCTAAATTCGACATGTACCATAAACAATGAAAAAGTCTACATCACAGATACAACAATACTTACAAAGGTCCGTTCCGAGCACCAGACAATAGAACCGATTGTACGACAGAAGCGGATGTATCCGTCAGATGGTGATACCATATGTAATAAAACCGGTAAAATATGTGGCTACAGTATGCCACTCTCTAGTCAAGCTTAAAAAAAAGCAAATGTCATTTGATTTAAAGTGCTCGCAAAACACATGGAATTTTATTATTTTGATAAAATAATTAATTTTCATTAGTTTATAAATGCCTTGAGTTCTTATATATCAGTAATCATGTCGAAGAAAATCCAACATTTAGTTGTGGATACCACAGCTTTTATCAGAGCTGCTAACCTTCAGGAGATGGCTGAAAATATGTACACGGTTCAAGAGGTAATTGACGAAATTACCAATGACCGACAAAGAAGAAAACTCGTCGTGCTGCCCTACGACTTGAAAGTTAAGGAGGTCTTCACAGAAAATATAAAGTTTATCACAGAATTTTCCAAAAAAACTGGTGACTATACTAGTCTCTCTGCCACAGACATTAAGGTAATGGGTCTGGCTTACCAGATTGAGAAGGAGAAGGTTGGTGTAGAACACCTAAAAACTGAGCCAACTATGCAGAGAACGGTTAAAGTTACTGGTCTGCCTCACTTTAACTCCAGTGTTGAAAATAAAACTAATTCAAATGAGAAAGAGTCAACTCCCTCAGAAGAATCTAAGCCTGTGGAGGAAACAAAACCTACAGAAAAAGTACCAAAAGGTAATGAAGACACTCCTAAGCCAGTGGACTGGTCCAAAATTAACATACCTGGTGCACATGGTGCCAAGCAAGGCACAGACTGGTCTACTATAAAGATAGAAAGTTCAGATGCAGTACATTTTGATGTACAGAACCTTTTAGATGATAATGCTAAAGACCAGAAATTAGCTGAGCAAATAAAAAGTATGGACTTAAGAGCTGGTGAAGATGTAGACAATCTCATTACTAAAGTGTCTTCAGATGAGGAATCAGACAGTGAAGAATATTCAGAGTCTGATGACAGTGATGGTGGTGAATGGATAACACCAGGCAACTTGGCAGAAAAAAAGAAAGAAATGGACATGGGAGAGTTTGAAGACAAGGCAGTGGAAGTCGCTACAATAACTTCAGATTTTGCCATGCAAAATGTCCTTAAACAAATCGGTTTAAATGTAACAGCCATTGACGGTCGCATAATAAGGCAACTTCGTACATTCATATTTCGCTGCACAACCTGTTTCAAAACTACCAGTGTAATGACAAAGCTTTTCTGCCCTAAATGTGGACATGCCACCTTGAAAAAGGTTGGAGTGAGTATCGATGAGGAAGGGAATCAACACATTCACATTAACGGGAGAAAACCATTGACTGCCAGAGGAAAACGTTTTAGCTTGCCCACTCCAAGAGGTGGTCAACATTTCCAGTACCCAATTTTAACAGAAGACCAACATATTCATAAAAGGTTTGCAACTAAAATGGCTCGCAACAAAACAAATGCACTGGACCCTGACTACACAGCTGGATTCTCACCATTTGTGATGAAGGATGTCAACTCTAAATCTGCTGTTCTTGGCGTCCGAGCGAATAAACAAGACGTCAAATACTGGATGAAGAATTACTCTAAGGGAAAGAAAAAATAAACTTATTTTAAGTAAAACATATATTATATGTATAAATTGATCCTGTTACACAGTTGTATTCATTGATAATTAAATCCTCATTCCTAATTCACAATATATTCTTATAAAAAATGTTTGTGCAAAAGACAAGACCACTTTTGACACAAGAAACAAGTAAATACATTTTTCATTAAAAATTGATTTCATATGGTATGCATTCTTACTCTCATATACTTTTGATGAACAAAATCTTAATATATTATTGTACATTTCAACAACATTCAGTTCTTGGCAAGTTTTTCTTCAAAAAAGTTGAAGACTGAATCCATGCATGAATATGAAGTCATTTCGTGTTTTGGATGGCCTGCAACAAAACATATTTAGAATAGAATAGAATATAATAGAAAAACGTTTATTGCAAAAACCATCTACAAACAGCACACTGAACAGTTAAATCATCTTATATGTTTTTGTTTTTTGTTTTGTAATTTTAATTTAATTTAATTTTAGTTTAGTTTTCCTTTCCTTTTAATAATATTCTAACATAGTTCTTAAGTAAAGAGTTACTAACCATATTATGGAACCTATGTTTTCTGAATTAAATGATTTTTATTTTTATTTATTTTATTATTTAAAATTATTTGTAGCTTATACTAACATGCAATAATTACAGTATTGATGCTGCTATAGAGGCTACAAATGGACACCACTCAGCATATGCTCTAACATATATATGCTACAGCGCTGGTCTTCCGTTGAGCCCAGGGCAAGAAGATAGCTCAGGACTAGGCAGTGTCAAAACCTAGCAACTAATAAATAACACAAATTAGAAACTTATACAAGTAAAACTTTAAAAGTGGATGTGGAAGTGAGTAGTTTAGGAATATCAAATAGTTTATACGAGTATCGAATGACATAAGCGTAGGCGAGTTTCTATTTCTCGCATGAATGTAAACATTTTTATACAATACTCGCATGACGATTATTGCATACGATAATGTCATACTCGCACCATGTAAATGGGCCTTAACCTTTTGGACGCCAATGACCGATATATACGCACCGTAGGTTCATCGCCAAAGACCGATTAATCGGTCATAGACCACAGAGCAACATAGACCTACGTGCATATGCATAAAGTTCAATTTCAGTTTTGACACTTCGGTGGCGTTGCGTCTGGATGACAGCTTTTGTGTTTGACACGTCGAAAAGGTTAAAACTGTTAAAAGTAAACAATGCATACCAGCCGAGGCCATCGGTATTTCACCCTTTCTGGTAGGCATGGGCGTGTCCAAAGGTTTGTTTGATGCTATCCAATTTGTTGCAGTCTGTAACAGATTAAAATAAATGTGTGAAAACTACTAAAACTTGCGTAAGATTGCTACTTACATAATATTTGATAAAAAGTATAAAATGAAATAATTGCTAGCACATCCCATTGCAGAATTTGAGACAATTAGCCTCTTAAAGCCCTGTTCACATTTGTCTGACGTGTTGTGTTGTGTCGTGACGCATATCGATTTCATACATTTAATATGGTCAGGCCTATGGAACTCTCCGCGCGAGCTCGGATTTATACCTACGACTCGCTTCCCGCCGGCGGGACTCGAGCTAGCCAGTTGGTTGCCACACGCGCACACGTATGCACGTCACCGCGCGCTATGCCAAAGTAATGTCTTCTTAAATAACAAATAACACAGCTTGTAGATACGGAAAGGAGCGAGTAAAACCACAGACGGCCGTTAGCGCACTGACATATATTTCAACGAGTAACAGCGTGTGGACGCAGCCTCACGCACACATATGCAACACTTCCTCCCCCTAGTTACATAACTAACCTAAAACAATTCTTAAAAATATTTCTTAAAACTAATATTGGAACGCTTCCGTAATATTCTTTTGGGGACTATTGGCGCATTGCTCGCCATGTCTGGCTTCTGGCCTCCTGCTTCCGCCTCATGGAATTCATCCTCATCATCTGAGCTTGTCACCTCTTTCCTTACTTCGCTCTTTGCCTTACTTTCCCCCTCTGCGGGGTCGTCCGATGATGGGGCTAAAGTCCCCGTGAGTGAGGGACCCGGCGGTAGTTCATGGGTTGACATCGGCAATGGTGACGGCAGTGGAGTTGGTGGCGATGGCGTTTGCGGCAGCGGCGGTGGCGGCGGCGGTGTTTGCGGCGGCGACGGTGGCGGCGGCAGCGTTTGCAGCGGCGGCGGCGGCGGCGTTTGCGGCGGCGGCGGCGTTTGCAGTGCAGAGGGTAAGGATGTCTCAGGTAAGTCACAATCCAGTGCGTCACAATAGTCCCAGTTACTTTCAGTACCTTTGTACTTAAGTATATGATTTTTATGTTTTTTAATCAACGCTGAAGTAGTAATGTCTTTTATTAAGTATAAAACTTTGCCTAGTCTTCTGTTAACCACGCCTTTAGACCAAGTGAACTTATTTTTATTAGTAAATTTTTTGTATAGTACGCGCTCGTCGGTTGTAAAAGTTTCATTGTTCTTCCTATTTAACTTGTTATTCTGCGAACACTGTTTATTTTTGATAATATTAGCAAGGGTGACCGATGAGGATGAAGGCGTTGGCGTAACCGGGTGCAGTAAATCTAAACGCGATCTTAGTTTGCGTCCATACACTAGTTCAGTTGGCGAAGAGCCCGTGGTAGAATGAACGGAGTTCCTGTAATTGAACAAGTACTGTAATAGTTTAACCTTACTATCCCGTACATTAAGCCCTGTTATTAAACTAGATTTGATCCCTTTTTTGATCACTTTGACCATACTTTCCGCCTGGCCATTACTAGCCGGATGGTATGGTGGTGACGTCACGTGTTGTATCCCGTTTAAGTTACAAAAAGTGGTAAACTCGTGCGAACAAAAGGATGCACCGTTATCACTTACGATTACCGTAGGTAACCCGAACCTTGAAAAAAAATCACATAATTTATCTATGACCGCCATTGATGATGTCGAGTTTCCCATATCATAGACCTCCACCCATTTGGAATATGCATCCACAGCGATTAAATATGTGTGGTTATTTATAGGACCCAGGAAATCAATGTGGAGCCTAAAAAAAACCGTGGGGGGTAGGTCCCAATGTGCCAATGGAACCCGCGCCGGAGATGGGCGTAATTGAATGCAAACGTCGCACGAACCTATCATTTTTTCGATCGCCTCGTCTATACCGGGAAACCATAACCTTGAACGTGCCTCCGCTTTAGTTTTAACGATACCTAAGTGTGAGGTATGTAATTCAGACAACACTTTCCCCTGCAATCTTTTCGGTATCACGGCTTTATGGCCCCGCATAATACACCCGTTTTCAATTGATAGTTGTGTACGACATAAAAAGAATGGTTTTATTTTTATATCGTTAACTTTATGAGGCCAGCCATTCACGGTATACTTAATTACCTGTTGGAGAACAATGTCTTTACTAGTTTCATTACGAAGCTCATTAACAGAAATTGGCAAATTACCATCCGTGACAAAACAAATGTATGCAGCTCGATCCCAATCATCGCGCGGGTCGACCCGAGTTTCATCCTCCCCGCCCCCTCGCGGCGGCAGACAAGCCCGCGACAAGTAGTCCGCGCTGTTATCAGCGCTGCGTACGTATTCTATGACGTAATTATACCCACTTAGAAACATTGCGTATCTCTGTAATCTATTCGCAGATACTTCGGGAATGCCACGCTCGGGATGGAAAATGCTGGTTAAGGGCTTATGATCTGTACGTAAAACGAAGGGTACCGACCTTCCGTACAGGTACTGGTGAAATCGACGTATACCAAACACGATACTAGTGGCTTCCTTCTGTAACTGCGAGTAACGTTTTTCGGCCGCGTTAAGACTGCGCGAGGCAAAGGAAACCGGTCTTTCGGTGCCATCTGATTCGATCTGTGATAAAATGGCAGATAGCCCGGTGGGGGATGCATCAACTGTCAAGATGACCTTCGCGTTAGGATTGAAATGCGCAAGTACCTGATCCGACGCTAAGACACTTTTAATCTTTTCAAACGCAGTGTCATGCTCGCTAGACCAATGCCACTTTATATTTTTTTTTAATAGGTCATACAATGGGCTCAAGATTGTTGATGCTTCCGGTACAAAACTCCGGTAATAGTTTACGAGTCCCAAAAAAGACTGTAATTCGTTAACATTTTTAGGTTTTGGTGCATTTACCATCGCTACTATTTTATCCGATGATTTTTTTAAACCGTTTTTACTTATGACGTACCCTAAATATGAAACTTCGTCCTGGAAAAACACGCACTTTTCCTTTTGTAGGGTTAACCCCGCTGATTGTAATCGCTTAAGGACTGCGTGCAACCGGTCTATGTGCTGTTTTTCATCACTGCCCGTGATGAGCACGTCGTCCAACAAACACAACACGCCATCCATGCCCGCTAGTAGCCCCTCCATAGCACGCTGAAAAATCGCTGGTGCCGAGGATAACCCGAACACTAACCTTGTATATTTATAAAGGCCTCGGTGTGTATTAATACACGTTATATTTTGTGAGGCCTCGTCGAGCATAAACTGATTATATGCCATCGATAAATCGAGTTTTGAAAATTGTTTGCCCCCACATAGTTTAGAAAATAACTCATTTGCCGTAGGTAGCGGGTATTGCTCAACGACTAGTTGTTTATTAATACTCACCGAGTAATCTGCGCATAGTCTAACGGTTCCGTTTTGTTTTAATACGGGGACAATTGGGGAGGCATATTCAGAGTGTTCGACCGGAACGAGAACGCCTAGATTGACTAGCCTATCTATCTCCTTATCGATTTTATCTCGCAATGCGAACGCGATCGGCCGGGCTTTAATAAAAACCGGTTTAGAGTGTTCTTTTAAAGTTAATTTAATTTTAGTTTTATTGTAACACCCGAGTTCATCCGAGAAAAGCTGAGGGTATCCCTTTTGTAACCGTTTAACTATAGTTTCATCACTACAATAATGCACAGGGGTTAATTGTAAATTAAATGTAGAAGTGAAATCTCTTCCTAGTAGTGCGGGGCCCTCATCACAGACTACATATGCGTTTATCGAATGCGTGCTCCCCGCATATGAAATGGGTAGTGGAATCATTCCTATACACTGAATACGTTCCCCAGAATACCCGTGCAACCTTTTGCTCGTGGATCGTAAGGGAATGTCACTAAAACTCTTATTGTATGTATTTTGCGGTACAACCGTGACGGCACTGCCCGTATCAATTTCAAATTTAAATTGTTTTTTACGAATAGTGACGGTTTCGACCATAGGCTCTCCGCGAAATGAACGAATAAAATAAATCTTACCGTCGTCATCGCCCTCATCCTCTGGTCCCAAATTAACGTATTTCACTTTACACATTCTACGCAAATGTCCCTTTACATGACACTTTTTGCACACGAAATTTGTAAATCGACACTCTGCAGTCTTATGATTTGTGTAACCGCAAACCGTACACGGAACCTTCGCGCCGACACCTTCTGTTTTCTTCGGAATCTTTGATATCTTCAACAGCTGATCAGTGCCGGGTTCGGAACCCGACGCCGTAGCTCCCGCGCTGGCGCACCGAATAGTTTCTGCCAACTCGACAGCTTTAGCCAGCGTCAAATCCTTCAACTCCCGAGCATAAAGTTTCTCCTTCTCCCGGCCTGGCAACATGCCTATCAGGAACCGGTCACGCAGTGCCTCTTCTACATTAGCAAATTCACAGTGTGCAGTCAGACCACGGAGCCTCGCCGCCCATTGCGTGTGAGACTCGCCTACCTGCTGTGACGCGGAGTAGAACTTATGACGCTCCCCGAAGCCCACCCGTGTCGGTGTAAAATGTCCGTCCAAAAGCGTCAAAATGTCCTCGAATGGCACGCTTTCCAATTGCTTTGGCAACGCTAAATCCTCAACTAATTTATACGTGCCTTCGCTGAGTGCGCTTAAAAGAATGGCTTTCCTCTTCTTCCCCGTAGCATCTGTCGTCCCGTCCACATCATTAGCCAAAAAAAATTGTAGAATCCTGCCTTTGTAACTCTTCCAACTTTGGCCATCGTGATCAAAAATAGTTAAAATCCCGAGATTAGCACTTGCCATGATTTTTTTTTTGCGGAACGGGTAGATTACGCACGCGAGTCGCCACTGATAGATACGGAAAGGAGCGAGTAAAACCACAGACGGCCGTTAGCGCACTGACATATATTTCAACGAGTAACAGCGTGTGAACGCAGCCTCACGCACACATATGCAACAGATGGATGCAGAAACAACAAAACAAATAAAAAATATTGTTTTTTCCTCTTTCGACAGATGAGTAAAACTAAGTAGACATTCTCAATATAGTTACTTACACCTACAGTTATTATTTTTACGATAGTTACAAGCTACGTTGGTACTATTAAGTTGTTTTAAAGATGTAGGTAATGTTTTTTACGACACATTTATAGTTAGATATCTACCTAAGACACCTAAGTGTTTGAAAGAAGCGTCGGCAACCCTAGCGTTGTGTCGGCGCGCGCGGTGCGGGGAGCGGCGCGTTGAAGGTTACTCCATTGTATTTTTGTGTAGGTATCAAAACGGTAGGTATTTGCGTTTTCTTTGAGAGATAAGTATCTGTTCGTAAGAACTATTATATAATCTGTGATATGGTTGCGTTCACATTTGTCTGATGCACGCTGCGTCAGACAAATGTCCACGCAATCATATTAAATGTATGAAACCGATATGCGTCACGACACGACAGACAAATGTGAACCGGGCTTAAGGCCCAGACTTACAAGAAAAATATCCAAAGTTTGCCCATAAAATTTGAACTTATAGTGTAGGAAATAAGACTTGATTTTGCTTTGTTTGTAAATTGCACGAAACAAAACATGCAGCTCTATTTCGATTGTAAACCCTTTGACCGCCACAGACGGCTATGGACGTCATCGGAAATTCTTGCCAAGGGCGCCAACGCAACGTCAGCTTCGCCAATGCAATAGGGAATTACACGGGACTCCTTTAAGTTCAATTTCCCTTAACACATTAAGTGCCAGCGCGTGCTACGCGCTACGTGCGTAGCCGATAACATGCGACTACGAATAGAGAACCCGACCACAGAATAACTAATAGTACTACCGTACAGAAAATTCACTCCTTTACAAAAGTCAGATTTAGGTATAAAATTATATCTATACTCGCCGCCTGCAAGCAAAATTGAAACTTATAACCGCGCAAGAACCGTGAATCTTCTTTGCGCGCCGCAGTTTTATGACCGAGCTGCGAGTGTCGGCACGGGGTTGTCACTTGACAAGTTTTTGTACCTATACCTACTTATTTATTATTTTTAAGACAAATATGTAGGAATTACAAACGTTGATTCTGTAAACATAGTTTTTTTATCCGGAGATGGTATGTCTGATTCCCACGGAAGTTGTTATGCCACAGAAGTACTTATTTCTTTGAAAATATGTCGGTCAATATAGTCCGGAATTTAAAAAAAAATGTTATTTCTGCTTCCTTGTTCTTCCGTTTATTCACACATTCGTAAACAGAACAATATCTATAGATTTAGGTTTCGAAGGCATTATGCATTTTCAATTTTGCGCGAGTCGAGCGGCAGCCCATTGCCTTACTCCTGCCCGGGAGGCGCACCGGCCAAATGTACCTAAACTGCGAAGTGACACCCCCCTGACCCGACCATCGGGTCACTGGCACTGAATGTAATCACGATCGTCTGGCGTCCGGGGCACGGCATATTCCTTCGCCGTCTGACGTTCAAAGGGTTAAGCCAGTATGTGCAAATAAAATGAACCATATTACAGAGTGAGAAAAATCAGTGACAGTAACGCATGCTATTCCGCGCGTGACGTACCACTATTGATTGACACTGTCATGACAAGAACCAAAGAGCATAGAGTGTTATTGTCATAGTACATTTTGTAAGTAGTCACAGTAAGTGTACTGCCTGGATTAGGGGGCGTTCAATTATTACGTAACGCAATTTTCGAAGTTTTTTCAATCGGTCAATCGGTGTCGCCATCTACACGAGCATAGGCCAAAGGTGTGGCGCCATCTTTTCAAGCATAAATTTTGCTTGACTTTCCGAGGCACGTTTATCATTAGAATTTATAATTACTTATCTTATTCGGAGTTACATATATGTTCGCAAGAACCTTACGGCAAGAGCATAACGTTTAAAATGGTTAGTTAATTGTGTTTCTATTTGTAGTTTTTACCTGTGTAACATAATCTGGTATACTTTTGCTAGAGAACCCATGAACGGAATCCGTCATGGCTATAGCCTTTACTCTCTTCTTGAACTCATTCTTATTCTTAATAGCCAGATTCATCGTCACCACGCCGCCGTAACTGTGAGCCACGATGAGAATCGACGAGGCCTTCGTGTTGGCAACGTATTTGTCCCACACGTACTGCGCGTGTTCATCTGGTGTACCGCTTTTCGGTATTTTATTGCCGGTTGTTAGGTAGTTGTCGTTTGTGTTTAGCACTAGAACTCCATAGTCTTTGGCTACTGCGCGTTTTATGTAGGGTATTTGGGTACCTTTATCGAGGTTTTTATTGATGATGAGACTGGAAAATTATAAAGAAATGTAAGTAGGTTCGATGTATACATATAGGTTGTGTAGCGTAGCGTAGGAGAAAGGTGCCTTTAGTTTTATACTCCTTTGTTAAAAACTCAAAGTTCAGAATTCAGTAGGTATAAACTTACGATCGCGCCCATTGGCCAGCGCGCACGGCGCCCGAGCCATGTATGAGCAGGAGAAGGATATCTTTTGTCTCATATTTCTTGGTGGCAAATATGAAAGTGCCAGTTGCCGGCTTACTGTCAGAAGGGACTGGGAGCCTCATCATATTCTCCTGTAAAGTTTAATATGCAAGTTAAGCAATTGATACAAATGGGTAAAAATAGGGAAGACTGAAACTATAAGAGATATTGTCACTACATGACATTTAATTTACAACTAGTAAAATACCTCAAATGGATAAAACTATAGGGCTTAAAATGTTAATTGCTCATGCAGATGTATTCCCATTTGTCCTCGTCCCACATGACAGCCACCATACATGAGGTGGGGACACATGAGAATGATTCATATGAAAACACCTATTCCCATCTCTGTACCCAGAGGGGCAAATGGGTATACAGTCATACACCCCTATGCTGAGTTTTTCATAGTAAATATTAGACTTTTTTTGTTGAGTTGTGGATGCAAGGGCCTGACACTCTTTGATAGAGAAAGACAGTCTTATATAGGGTTACCAGATTCCTGACAATTCAGGAATTTTCCTGAATTGTCAGGAATTTTCGCCTGACAATTGGCGAAAATTCCTGACAATTCGAATGTGGACGAAACACGAAAGTGGCATGAATTGTTTGAATTAATAGATTTTATGTACACAGATTACAGTTTTTAATTTCGATTTTATGTACTTAAATTAATCCAAAACAATGTGAAAAAAAGGATAAATGAGATCCACCAAACTTAATCAATAACTTCGTAATTATTAATTAAGAAATCTTTACTCAGGCATACATACATGAATGTTTTAAAAATCGAAATTATTTCTATTCTATTCTTATTTCTAAGATTAAGTGCAGGTAGTTTGCAAGACCCACGCAGCAAGATGTTGAAACAATTCCTCGCCAGTCTGCCTGTGACCACGAACGTAACGTCAAGATCGAAACGTTAGGCCATAAATGTTCCGTGTAGTTTAAAATTGTCATTTTTTTGTATTTTCTTCTTATACAGAATTTTTAGGACTATTTAAACAACTCTATTTAAGGGTTAAAGGATGATCTGAAAAGGACTCTTAGTTTTGAGTACACTGACCTGTGTTTCTAGCAGATGGTAGACATAGTCGGTGACAACCATGCCAACATTCTCATAGTGCACCTGACATTCCTGCTGCAGCTCACTCACGTTAAACTCAAATGGCTCCTCCCCGGGAACTCCATCTACGATCTTTCTGAGCTCCCCATCTGGAAAGTTATGTAGTCAACAAAGTTATTGGCTGCACAATCTAGCATTGGTGGGACTGTATTGTAATTTGTATTGAATTGTAAAGTTAACTTATTGTGCATCCTATTCTAGTTTAATTTAAGTTAATGTAGTTAGTAATTAATTAAGTTAATTTAAGGTAGTCTTATGTAATAAAAACTTAATGTATTATAAGGACCCATTTGCATGCTGCCAAAAACAGCTAAAAAGGCTAGACCAATGTAACTTTTATAATATCTATGTAAAACACTTTTTATGTGCAAATAAATGATTATGATTATGATTATATACATTTATATGCAGATGTGGCGCAAAAAATTCAATTGACTGTACCTTATGCAGTGTACATACAGACTTTGTTTAGGTAAATTGCAAATCATAGATAAAAATTAAAACTAGTTAGTTAAATTACAAACAAAAGACTTTTTTAGAACTAAACATCTTGTTTGTGTATGATAAGAATTTGATTTGTAGTCATCTTATTTATTTATTTACATATTTTTATTTTTTATACTACGGCGGAGGCATACAACCTGCCTGATGTTAAGCAGTCTCTGTAGCCTATGTACGCTTGCAACTCCAGAAGAGCTACATGCGCGTTGCCGACCCTAACACTGCACCCTCATTGAGCTCTGGCAACCTTACACACCGGCAGAAACACTACACTATGAGTAGGGTCTAGTGTTATTTGGCTGCGGTTTTCTTTTAGAAAACTTTTTTATTAGAAATTTGGAAACAGGTATCTAATCTTTTGTTTACTTACTCAATACTTTAGTTTGGTACCAGATATCATTTAAACTAAAATACTTACTTGAATTGAAACCATATCCAAGGTCTTTCAGAGCCTCTACCGGCGGCTTATGGCCCAGCACTGTGGACCCTTCTGCATTCATCTGGCTAAAGTTATTAGTACGGTTCCGCAGAAAATACTTTGACTTCAGGCCGAACAGGCTTCGAAACTTCGACATTTATGGATGACTCATCAATGCAGCCTTGATCCAGTTAATATTGCATTTAAAAAATCAAGGACGATATGCAACTGCAGTCTGAAATCCTGTTTTTGAAACTTGTTACAAACATGGAGATGCCGTATAATGCCAGAGATAGCTTATATGTTATACGAGAACACGTAATCACTAATCAATGTACCTATAAAAAAGTATAAACTCAAACTATTCTTAATTATTGTTTTCGTTTTACTGATAAATTTGCCCGGCGGAGCTCACAATGATAACGACAACGACTTGACAATGACAGTCTAGTTGTCAAACGAACATCGTTCGGAAACTAATAAATAATATGAATTGTAATTCATCAATATTTTTGCCAGCAAACGAGAATGCTGCTCAAGTTACTTGCAACATGTACCGTGCGTGTGTGTTGTACGCGCAAGTAGCTCGCGGCTCGCGCTTTCACTTGCTCCAGCCACATGCACTGTGTGCAAGCACACGCAGTTCTCAACCTGCAGAATGCCACTCATTTGTTTGGATGATTGGTAAATAGGAGAAGAGTAATTTCCAATATATTACGTAGAAAAATTGGAATAATTTTTGGCTACATTGAATATGCGAGAACGCCACGATATTGCTCATTACTGCTGCTTACCGTTGGCCACAGCAAAGGAACACCAAATAAAATGTCAATACAAGTTAAAATCATTTATTGAAGTCCTCCTCACATGTAAACAAGTTAAATGGTTCTTACTTCGCGCTGTTGTAGCGTGGCGGGTTAATCGTTGTCGTGTTTAAACCGTGGTCAGTTGGTGGCTTTCAACTCACGTTTGGCCTGTGGACAAAGCTAGATTTTATTGAGCTTGAAATTTTATGGAAGGGTACGTATCAGAAACGTTGCCATAAAGCTCGCTTCAGACTACGCGCCGCGAACGCGAGTGTGGAGTCGATTTCGCTGATTAGCGAACAAGACTACTCACGTTCGCAGCTTCGCGCCGCGATTCGCGCACGAGTGTGGAGGACCCTTTACAATGGATCTTTCGGCCGCAAATGGCCGCAAAGCTGCTATTCATGTGAATTGTTTTGTCATTTGTACAGTCTGGCAAAAAAGAGTATATAGAAAGTAAAAAGTGGCAACACTGTAATGTCGTCCCGTTTTTCTTAGATTGATTTGAAAGAGACGACACAATTTCTTTAGTTTTTTTTTACGTTGTTTCACCCTGTAATTAGTAACTAGCGGTTGAGCCCATCAACGTTGGGCCTGTTATTTCTTGTCGCGCTATAGGCACTATATATGTAACCCATAGCCGTTAGGCGGGTAGGGCACCCTTATCGCGCTCACAGTCAATTTCGTCTTTGGACCCATAGTAAAAATCGTTCAATGTGTATGAACTACAAAATGCTAAATATATGTATGTAAACCTCATAAGGCACACCATACAATGTTGTCCATTTTTAATTTAACCTTCCGTAAGGCTCACTAATACAAAAAAATTCCTATTTTGAATTTAAACCTTGTTGTATAGTAAATAAGGATGAATTTTGTTTGTTTGAGAAAGCAATGAAACAAAAGAAAAGCTACTTTATTTGGTATGTCACAGGTTTATCAAATGTTCTAATTAGATTGAAACGGAGTGTACATTGTAATGCACATTGGCCCTTACGAGGTAGCCAGACGTCTAGATAGGTCTTCAAAAAATACCCTTTATTTGTACAGTACTGATTCTCTAAGTACGCGACCTTTTCGAATGAAAGTAAATCTACATGCGCCATATGCAAGCATCATAATGTGGACTACAGATTTTATTACTTTATATATATGAACTAGGAACTAACAGGGAATGAGATCTACGAAAACCATATAATAGAAAATACTTATTTATTATAAAATACTTAAAGCAACTTTACTCAACTTAACTACACATTCATAACAATCGTAATCGTACATCACCCATAATCGACAGAAAACAGCATATAATAATAATAACAACTCTACATAGTCTAAATAATTTACTCAATAACAAGTACAATCTAATGGAACATGCTAGACACAACAGACAGGCCAATAACCTTTTTCACTAAGTAAAAAAATCTGTTATGTCTTATGTACACTTTATGAACATTAAAAAGGTTATTTCCAGTTAGTCGAAGTCGCTATTGCTGCTGTAATACAATTTAGTGTCACGTGCCCTCTGGCGATATCGACAATTTGCAATCCATACTAATATTATAAATGCGAGTCTGTCTGTCTGTCTGTGTGTTCCCTCTTCACGCTTAAACCGCTGAACCGATTTAGATGAAATTTGGCATAGAGATAGGTTGAGTCCCTGAGAAGGACATAGGATAGTTTTTATCCCGAAAATCATCCCTTAAGAAAGTAAAAAGCGGGGTGGAATTGAGATAATTAACGAAGTGCCTGCTAATTTGTGTGCATAATATGCTCAAATTTAGATTGCTGTGAGATTTTCTCCAGGCGCTATTATTACTCTAGCTGCGGTTACTAAGTCCACGCAGACGAAGTCGCGGGCAAAAGCTAGTTCTTCTATATAGCCATAAGGCCACATATCAGTAAATTTACTAATTCGACTGTTACGGCTTTGCACTTATTTTGATCTATAATATCTACATCAGTGTCTACATTACAAAAATGCAGTCTCAGAGGAAATATCAGGTCTTCTTTTAACATAATATATCAGCAAACTAGCTTTTGCCCGCGACTTCGTCTGCGTGGACTTAGTAACCCCAGCTAGAGTAAGAATAGCGTCTGGAGAAAGTCTTATAGCAATTATTCAATTAGAGCATATTATGCACACAAATTAGCAGACACTTCATTAATTATCTCAATTCCACCCCGCTTTTTACTTTCTTAAGGGATGATTTTCGGGATAAAAACTATCCTATGTCCTTCTCAGGGACTCAACCTATCTCTATGCCAAATTTCATCTAAATCGATTCAGTGGTTTAAGCGTGAAGAGGGAACACACAGACAGACAGACAGACTTTCGCATTTATAATATTAGTATGGATTTTATAAATACAAGTAATAAATAAATATATATAAATTTACAAATATTGTAGGTGCATAACAAAAGATTTCATATTGTTAATGGAATAATTACATACTTAAAATCTAACTACTATAGTTAGCCTATCGTTACCATAGTTCACAATCGTACTAATTACAGCGAAAATTTTGTAATTAGTACCATAGTGCACTAACATAAGGTCTTTATTACAACCAAATTTTCTGCGTAATTAGTACGAGTGTGAACCAGGGCATCGCTATATTCTACATTATTCGATATTATGAACATGCCCCCAAGTTATTTTTGCTTAGAGAATTTACCATTGTCGAGTGTTATAACATGTTGATTGTATGTGTTGTGTGCGTTACGTTACACATTTAAAGTATTCAAAGTTTTAAAAGTAAATATTCAATCCTTTTACGACAGTGTGCAATTGTGCATACGTCGTTTTATTGTCAAATACATACAATCTTCTTCCCCGCGTTGTCCCGGCATTGTGCCACGGCTCATGGGAGCCTGGGGTCCGCTTGACAACTAATCCCAAGAATTGACGAAGGCACTAGTTTTTACGATAGCGACTGCCATCTAACCTTCCAACCAAGGGGGAAAACTAAGCATTATTGGGATTAGTCCGGTTTCCTCGCGATGTTTTTCTTCACCGAAAAGCAACTGGTAAATATCAAATGATATTCGTACATCAATTCTGAAAAACTCATTGGTGCTGGGGTTTTAACCCGCGACATCCGGATTGAAAGTCGCAAGGCCACCAGCGCTTTGTCAAATACATACGACGTGCAGCAGAAATGGCTAAGCAATTCAAACTCACTTGCACACGCTCTTATTCCCATAACAATAAAGTTGCTTATTTTATTTTAAACACCCCACTTAGCAAATTCCGTCGTTCTAGCTGAAGTTAACGCAAATAAATTTCTGTCGGACATGACTGAACCAGGTAACAGTAAGTACTATATATTTGGCATTTGTCGTACATTCTGCTCGACAAGTGTCCCTGATATCTTTGTAACTAGCTTACCCACTACGAATATCAACATAATAAATTAAATTCGTGACCGTTGAATTTGTTAAAGATCTCAAGGTCATAACTTGAACTGTGATTAATGATTCGCATTCGAATTTACATTTAAATGATTCACTGCCGGTTGAAAAAGGCGAAGAGGTTAAGAGCAAGAATGATACAGCTAGCTGCATTTTCGACAAAATACCCTCCTAGGCAACGTATGAGCGCAGTGCCGTCAGACCCAGGGATCGGATACCGGTATTTTTTTTATGGGAACGAAAACGGTATTTTATTCGTTAATTATTTCATTTCTAATTGGGCAATAGAGCAATTTCGAGTATAAAATAATTCGAAATTTTGCAAAAAAACCGGTTCCGATCTCTGGTCAGACCTGCTCCTCCAGCGTCGCGAACGACACATTAGAACCCAAAATATTTGGGGAACCCAAAACTGGGGCCCGTTTCTCTAAAGCTTGTAACTTGTAACACAAGTGGAAGTCCCTTTCTAACAAAAGCTGTCAAAAAGTGACATCCGCTTGTATTACAAGTTACAAGCTTTTCAGAAACGGGCCCCTGTTAGGACAAATCCGTAAAGGTTTTAGGATAAGAAATACGGCTAGCGTAGACGGACTCTATCTGCGTTTCGTCCGCCAATTCATCCTCCTAGCCAAGGTAGTGGCGCAGTACACCGCGCACGTGTGTCACACCTGCTCGTCCAGCGCCACGCGGGACACGTCCTCGTAGTCGCTCACGAAGTGCACGTCGATGTCGTCCCTGATGAACGACGGGAGGTCGTCGAAGTCCCGCCGGTTCTCCTCGGGGAGGATGACGCATTTCACGCCGACTCGTTTCGCCTGTCAAACACGGAACAGTTTATGTTTTTGGCGCCATTGACGGATATGACTAGGAAAGCATACATTCAAGTCACTCACTGAGGAATGATTTCCTTGATATCTGCTTTCAACGGCGCGCCCTATTTTTAATTTAAATGTACACACTTAACCGCCAACTTAGTGTGTGGTTTACTGGCGCGCCGTCTCAGTTGTAAGTGTTGCAGCCACAAGTGCGTACGTGGTCTAAGGAACTTAGAAACCGCTCTCGTATTTGGTTCGGTAAGCGCACTCACAACTATGATCTTTTTCTTAATCCCGCCCACACGCGGAACATGAGCGCACGTACAGTCACCTGCAATAATATGTCACTTTTGCGGCCTTCAAAGAGTAAAATATTATTGCAGGCGAGCAGCGGCGTGGTCTACGGTCCCTTGGGCAGGCCTAAGGTATATTTTACTCGCACACACGAACGCGGAAAGATACTTACGTGTGGCTTTGAGCGTCGCGTTAGAGCAAGTGATGCCGTGGTGGTGCAGCTGGCTGATGGACCGTCCTTGGGCGTCGCATAACCAGTCGCAGTTCCCCGAAGGGTGAAATCTAATAATCAGTGTCCTGGGTAAACTTACCGCTATGATCTTCTCCTTGATGCCTCCTACGGGTAGTACACGTCCCGTGAGCGAGATCTCGCCCGTCATGGCGAGCTCCCGTACGGGGCGACGTAGGGCCAGTGATAGTAACGCCGTGGTGATGGTGCAGCCGGCCGATGGACCGTCTTTGGGCGTTGCGCCTTCGGGCACGTGCAGGTGGATGTGACTGGAACAACCAAATTGTATGTAAGACCACAAGGTATATAAATAACAATAACGCACGCAAAGAAGATCGTATAACATTAACTTTTTTGCCGATAACGCGGTTAGCTTTAAACTCAATTACGTTGAGTCAACCTAATAATTTGGCAAAACCGTTGAACAAACTTTCTTTCTTTTTACTAGAAGCGGAGCCCGGTTTCTTTTAGAATGCAAAAGGGGAAACGGGGACGGAATGGCATGGGCTTTATAGTCATGCTGCGGATGGCTAATCATTGTCTCTATGTAGAGAACCTGGTTCCTGGGGCAATCCGGAGTTCCCAGGATCCAGATTCCAGCGAAATGGCATTGTACAATGCCTCTAAAAAAGTTGTCACTCAAGCGACTCACCTAGTATTGAGGAAAGTGTTATCCGGGTGGTGTTTGAGCATGTAGTTCCTTGCGACTGTGAGCGCGATGCGGGCGGATTCCTTCATGACGTCACCGAGATGGCCGGTCAGCTCTAGCGAGCCCATCGGTGACTTGTCGTCTTGGTGCGCGTTGCGAAGTGCGGTTTCTATGTAGAGAGTGCTGCCACCTGTTGGCAATGATTTTGAACTTTGTTACAAAGTGATAGGGTTCAATTTTGGATAATTTCTGACACCCTTATAAAGGGTTGAAAGGACTCAAGCTAAAAAAAGTCAGTTCACAGTTACTCAACATATCGAAGAGATCGATTACAGCATTTTACTCAGTACTCACCCATGGCGGTCCAGGCGAGTCCCATGATGACGCCGGGCGGCGTCACGGCGTACATGCGGTCGTGCTTGAACGTGGGCTTGCCGACTAGCTCGGACAAGTTGCTGTCGTCTACGGTCAGCTGCTCCGCTTCTTGCTTCACTATCTTGTAGGCGACTTTGCGGGATATCTGTCAAAATAATAATGTTTTTAGGCGTTTCATCATTTTCCAAGCGTTGTACCGGCTTACTATCACGGCTCATGAAAGGCAGCGGGGCTAAAATGGGTGTCACTTTTAAAGATGGTCACCGTGGCAAACAATCTCGGTAATCCGGTACTTCGCTGGTCCGGTACACCCAGTAATCCGGCACTAAAACAGGGGTGCAACTGATCACTATACAGTGTGAAAAAAATGAATGGGCCCTGGAGGGAAAGTGCATTAAAACCAGCAAAAGGTAGTGCTGGACCCTCTTGACCTCAGGACCCTCTAGAATGAAGCAAGCTACCTAAGATAATCTTGAAATATACCTTTTCTATATGTTTCTGCAGATTTCTGACACCGCTCTCCCGGCAGTAAGACTTGATGAGAGTAGTCAGCGCCTCCGACGTCAGATTGAGTTGTTCTTCAGTCAACCCACAGTTCTTACGCGCTGTCGGTACGAGGTACTGCTGGGCTATCGCTAGTTTCTCCTCTGCTACGTAGCCTGAACATAAAAAATATATTTAAAAAACTGTCTTGTATTTTTTTTTTGATAGAAATAAAACTTCGCAATGTGATTAAAATTCTGCTAGAATCTCTTTTCCCACTTCAGACTCCATCCATCCTATCACGCAGCTGTTCGGGTATCGGTTCGACAACGTTGGCGGTACATATGAACAGAAACGCGGCACAAACCGAAAACTACGTCGAGATAGTTGTCTAAGAATTTAGCGTTTTGCTCCCCAGAAATTCGATAATGTTCTATGCCCAGTATCAATCTAAAGGCAACCTTATAATTTATTAAATCACATTTACAAACGGGTCTATCGCGAATTTATTCGAACCAAACGAAGTGTGCAAGAGAGAGTGAAAGAACACATAGCGGCAGTAAAAAATCGCCAAGTAAACAAGTCCGCGATCGCCGAACATCTACTTACATGCGGCGCAAATCACTGGATTGAGCTTCATAAACCAAAAGTTGTCTCCACTGAACGCCATTATTATCCTCGAGTTGTGCGAGAAGCGATTGAAATCAAGAAGCACCCCAGAAATTTTAATAGGGAAGATGGTTTTAACTTATCGGAACTTAACTTAACTTATCAGAAGTTAAAGCCAAGGGATCTATCTTCGGATGTGTGCGCGGATGTTGTGAGTGTTGCGTGTCGGACTATTGACAATAATTAACATTTATGTGTAGTGGGTGGTTGGAAAATGTGATGTCTACCTCAAACTTTAAATGCACTTTTCGTGGGGTAGTCACACAAATCTCTGTTTTGACATTTTGCTGGGACGTCAGTTAGCCGCGACCACGACCAGTGAAACCTGTGTCGAAACGTCGGTAAATAAAGGTAACAAAATAAATTCGCGATAGACCCGTTTGTAAATGTGATTTAATATGTGTTCAAACCGCGAAAGTTTAAAATGTTATATAACCTTATAATTTGTTCAATAAATGAACTGATGAACAGAACGCGAGAGAGATCGATCAGTGCGTCGAGATAGTTATCCAGTTAGGATCTTACTACGGCACTGCAAAAGGGACCTTGTACTCTGTTTAATAAAGTCCACACTCACCAGACATATCAATAAGCTCCATCCTATCACGCAAAGGTTCTGGAATTTGTTCCACCACGTTGGCGGTACAGATGAATAACACGCGAGACAAATCTATCGGTACGTCGAGATAGTGGTCGAGGAAGTTGGCGTTTTGCTCCGGGTCCAGTAGTTCTAAGAGGGCAGAGGATGGATCTCCGTGGACACCCCTGTGGACAAGTCAAATATAAATCATTAGTCGGTCAAAAGAAGTGATCTAGGAGGTAACGAAGTGCTTTCGAGTTTTCAAACACAAGATTTTGTTACTTTTTGGAGCTACTCACAATAGGTTTTCTTGTGATTAGAGCCTACGCCTAGCTACGCCGACGTAGGTTCGGGTGAACTTGCCCTTGCTATGGCATCAGGTCGTGAGTTTTATCATAGGTTTAGAACCTTGTAAAAAGGAGATAAAAATCGAAATCGCGCAGTAAATTAATTTCCTTTGCCCTATTCAGGATCCCTTACCACAGTTGAGATATACTCACTTGCCAATCTTGTCGACTTCATCAATAAGAACCAGTGGGTTCTCAGTACCAGTCTTCTTAAGGCACTGGACAAGTTTGCCGGGCATGGCGCCGACGTAGGTGCGGCGGTGACCTTTGACCTCGGCCACGTCCGTCATACCGCCCACGGAGAATCGGAAGTATTGGCGGTTAAGCGCACGCGCTATTGAGCGAGCTGTAAAAAAAGTGACAACAAATGATTAAAAAAAAGAATTTATTTAAAACTTACATATATACAGAATATCTATAAGCAGTTTTGAATGATTCACGTTTAGTTTCATACATACATACATACATATAATCACGCCTATTTCCCGGAGGGGTAGGCAGAGACCACGGATTTCCACTTGCTACGATCCTGACATACCTCTTACGCTTCCTTCACTTTCATAACATTCCTCATACACGCTCGCCGGTTTAGGGTGCTCTTGACCTGGCCTTTCTTCAGGATTTCACTAGACTAGACTTATATTGACCGGGATATGATTGAGGTGACTTTGACACCCACCCGCTATTTTCAGTCACCCGTGAACATGATGCATGTAACTGCGTCGAAATATCGGGAGCTCACAAATAATACAAAAGGTAATCACGGTCTATATCCCGGTCAATATAAGTCTAGATCTATAAGCATTTTAGTGCATTTTCCTCCGTAACTTTGTCAATCTCAGATTGCATACAAATATGTAAATACTCACGCCAATAGTCAAATGAATGTTAAAGAAAAATTTAATAAAAAACACTACATCTATCTACCTATACTAGTTTTGCCTACTCCCGGCGGCCCGTGGAAGCAGAGTATCTTGCCCTGCGTGCTGCCTTTCAACTGCGATACGGCTATAAACTCTAGGATACGCCTCTTAATATCTTATATGCCTTGTCTAATAGAATCACTTGGGCTTCTTTTCATTCAAGGTTACTTCATACCGACCAGAAAAAAAGATTGAACATCGCTATAATACCAACCTATACTAGTCTTGCCTACTCCCGGGGGCCCATGGAAGCAGAGTATCTTGCCCTGCGTGCTGCCTTTCAACTGCGATACGGCTATAAACTCTAGGATACGCTTCTTAATGTCCTCCATGCCGTAATGGTCCTCGTCTAGTATCACTTGGGCGTCTTTCAGTTCGAGGTTCTCTTTGGATGTGATGCCCCAAGGCAGGGAGGTCAGCCAGTCCAGGTAACACCGGGTCACACTGGAAAGTGAATGAGTTCAAAAACCTCGTTCCACAAGGAAGTGTTGAGTGTTTTTAACCGATTTCCTAATACCACATTATCAGGATATTTAAAGGTGAATCAACTTTTTCTTGTTACTCGTTGCCATGGTTACGTTATCCTGGGTCACTCTTAAATCTTGGTTTTATGGTATTTACAATCTCCAAACATGTTTTTTTGCGGTAGTTATAAGGCCTTTAAATAATGTACCATCTACAAACATGTACAACATTTCTTCTAACAAACTATGGTACATTGTCTCCTAGCTGACGAAAGACGAAATAGAATAAGAACAAGAAATAATTGATCCTCCTTTAACTATAAAATCTTTAAACTGTTTTAGTAACCTAGGTACGTGAAAAATTTCAAACTCGTGTAGCACATAGTAAGATAAAAACAGTTATATTAATCCAATCTAACTATTGCTGATGAAAAAGAAATACGTTACAGATACCAGCAACTAAACTGGGACACCAATAAATGATTTCTTTTCTAACAGTTGCAACCATTTTTACAGTTATCGCAATCATATGTTTTTCTAAGTCAATACTCACTTGAACTCCGAACTGTGGCTCTCAAGGAAGTTCATCTTATTTAGTTCCTCGTCTATAACCGTCTGCACGGCGTCCGGTACGGTCTTGCCAGCCAGTCGCTCGCGGAACTTATCGCCTATCGCGTCCTTGTCGTCCTTTTCTAATCCTAGCTCTTTCTTTATCACCTGTGAAAAAAGTAAATGTGACAACTCGGAAACCTTAATACAAAAAAAAAGGCATAAGATCCACCGAAGATCAGTTAAGAAACATTTCGGCTGGTCCATTTTCCATTGGATAGTAAATTTTTTTTTCGCGATTTCGTGGTTGGTCCCATAGTAAAAGTTGCTCAGTATAAACCCGAAAACCTCCCTGGCAACGGAAATGCACTTATTTTATAGCCATCCTGTATATTCTCATATTTACCTATTTAAGGCATAGGACGGGAGAATGAAATCACAAAGGAGTAGTATGAAGAATCTCGAACCTTTAGTTGTTCATGAAGTATATATTTCCGGTGCTGTTGCTTGACCTTCTCCTCGACCTCCTTGCCTATCTTCTGTTGCAGCTTCGATAGCTCGTACTCTTTCTTAAGCAGCGATAGTGACATCATCAACCGCTTCGGAATCTGAGAACATTAATCATTAATAAATAAATATATAGCGAAATTTCTAAGAATACATCTGTCTCTCATTCTATTCGTTGTAGTTATGAACACAAAGTAAGTGGTACTTTGAAAAGGGGGTAGGTAGCGAATAAATATTCTACGTTATTAGCGGAATATACCATTTAAAATGGCTTTCTCCAAAGCCTTGGCCTCTTTGAGCTTCGCAGACGCTAGCGAAAAATCCACATTACAGATTTTGGAAGGCCATAACATAATGTAATGCACGCGGTTTTATGGTCATCAAAAACGATATTCGCAAAGATGATCGCGCTGTAATAATTTTCATTATACAAATATAAACCCAAAGGTTTTTAAAGACGTTTCACGTCAATATGATAAAACTCACGTCCATCTCCTCGAGAATAGCCTGCAGGTCGGCAGGCTCGGCGCCTGTGAGGGCGGCGCCGAGGTCACTCAAGTACACCGGGTTGTCTACCACCCTTTGCCCTTGTGCCAACATGTGGTGCAAAGATTCTCTGTGAAATAAGGAAGATTTAGACTAGCCTAGAGTAAAAAACCGGCCAAGTACGAGTCGGAACCGCGCACGAAGGGTTCTGTACCATTACGCAAAGAATCACGTTTGTTATTATTAGGATTTAGGAGCTCCACTTAAATATTTATTTTATTCTGTTTTTAATATTTGTTGTTATAGTGGCAACAGAAATACATCATGTGTGAAAATTTCAACTGTCTAGCTATCACGGTTCATGAGTTACAGCCTGGTGACAGACGGACGGAAGGACAGACAGACAGACGGACAGACAGCGGAGTGTTAGTAATAGGGTCCCGTTTTTTACCCTTTGGGTACGGAACCCTAGAAAGACGATATGCCAGTGTAAGGGCCTGTTTCACAATGTCCAAGTAAAGTCCTGAATAAGCTACTTGCCACTTATCTGACGAATAAAGTCATCGTTGGCGTTTCACAGGCTTCAAATAAGCTTAGCTGGTAGATAAACACCTTTACAACTTGAGGTAGTTTTATCTGGCAGTTAATTTATTTGTTAATTAGCTATCTAATACTTTAATCTGACTTTGTGAAACAGGCCCTAAATAAAGTAAAAAAGGGTTTTTGACAGGCCGAAACTAATGTCAGCTGAAGAAGTTCGTGATCCATGTTAAATAGGAAGGAAATATTCTTATTTAAATGTGATATTAATTCTCTTTTCTATCTCCTCTTCTTATAGGCTTTAAGTTATGTTAATTAATTGTATAAACTCATTCGAGTCTGGGTTACCTACGAGGCAGGCTAAGCCTAGTGTAGGAACCAGAGTAACCTGACTGTATTTTTCTATGCCAGGTACATTTTGTAAACTGTGTTTAATTTAAGTTAATCTTAACAACCCTGTAAATATTTGTAATTTTTGGTAATCTGGGCTCCATGCACAATGGACAGATCAATTGTTGGTTGGCAGAGCCTATATCGGACAAAGCAATCAGTGTTTACCACTTTATTGACCTCTCCCTTGAGTAGGGAACTATGATAGCACCCATGAGGCTGACATGTTCACCTAGAGTGTCCAAAGCCTCCATAAAAACCAGATAAAAAAAAAAATTGTGTGTACCTACAATAAAAAAATTGTTTTTTTTTTTAAATATACCTCATATAGAAAGTAAACTCGTAAGGTGCTATACATTTTTTTACGGAAATATGAAGTATGGGTAAATCACGTTTATTTTTGGTGAAGAATCTATGAAAAAAATAATAATATCAGTCACCTACAATAGTATTATGTTACATAACAAAGGCCGCAAAAATATCTGACACGATCTTATTTGTAGAGCCACAAGAGCGTGTCACATATTATTGCAGGTGATTGTAGTGCACATAGATCCTAACTAGAGTAAAGCTGCTTTCACTTTGGGCGAAAGGAAAGACCACTCACCTGTACAAAGGATTCAAGTTGATAATATCCCTGATAGTCTTAATAACTTCTTGTGTTAATGCTTTCACCTCTTCCGTCTGCTGGAACTTCTCATGCATCAGATTCTCAACCTTGACCATCATAACTTGATCCGGAACCTTCTTTTTATCCTCTGTCTGTGTCTCTGCGTCCTTGGGTTCTTCGGCCACTGGTTTCTGTTTCCTCGTGTTCCTGTGCTTGCGGCGCCGGCGCTCCGCGTCGGACTCTTCGCGGGTGACGTTAAACTCAACGTTAAACACGGGAAACTTTAGCTTCATTTCTGAAATGATACGGATCATTTCAAAAATGAAGTGTTATCAATAAAGGCATGCATGGCTCACATGTAATGCAGCTCGCAGGTCAATTCACGAAAGCTGGCACGAATGGCATAAAGTGAATGACAATATCTATGTGTGTAACACATTAACCACTAAAATGATGGCTCTGACTGTATACCGATGTCACTCATACAATGAAAGTTTTATTCAATCCATTCGTGCCAGCTTTCGTGAATTGACCTGTACAGCTCCGGCTCGCTGCTTAACCATTTGAAGCTTAAGCTTCTTCGCGCTTATTGTGCAGACATAAAGCTTTTCTTTATCGGCTTATGACGATTTCGCGTCAATATATGTGGGGAGACCCTTACATTCAGTACATTCACCAAGGGTTGGGAAAAGTTGCATAACAATGCTTCTTTTAAGACCCATTACTGAGAGACTACGAACATAATAAACCTATGAGCATAATACTTTAGCTTGAGACTATGTCATTTTAGGTATTGACACACTAGATAAGCTGTTGGCTTAGACACTAGAAGTGCAGGCCGCGTAGCCAACATGCCAATCGCTTACGCTCCGTAGCGATCGAAATGCAACGGTCACTGTCGCACTAATATGAAGAGTGATAGAGAGACCCAAAACGTTTCGTTGTTGAAGCGATTGCGATTGTCACCTTGGCTAGGCCGGCAGGTATACAATTTTATTTTTGTTGCCCTTTGGGATAGATTGGTTTGACTCAGGTGAAGTTAGTGGATTGTACATACCGGCAGGCCCCACTTCAATCTCCTCCTCAATGAACTGGCCAGTGATCTTTATTCTTCGGTGAGCCATCACCACTAGCCGCAGCTTGAAGTCCATGTCCTGCATCTCATGGATTTGGGCGAATACGCCCACCTGATGAAAAATAGTATTGTTAAAGCGGTCACCTAATTGAATTTATTCTAAAGAAATTTTGTCACATTTTTTTTTTGGGCACACTTTTTTGAATTTGTAAAATTTTCTAAAGTTTTGAAAATATAACCTGACCTAACTTTATGAATTCTAAAGTCAAAGTAAATTAATGGTTTTGGAAAAGAAGCATTGGGAGAAACCAGTAATTCAATCAGTGTTATTTCAACTTTGGGTGTTGTAAAGCCTTAACCCTTTACCAGGCTGACAGTTCAAATGAATATAGAACACAAGTTTGAAGTGCCGTATGTGGGAAATATATCTCCCTCCCTGGTAAAGGGTTAATACAGGACAAGTCTAAGTACAAAAGAAAACTATAAGAATGCAAGAAATAAGGGCAAAGGGTCTATGTCCGCGAAAACTTCCAAGTAGGATTGCGAAAATTTCTACATATCATTTCAAATGGGGTGGTGTCATGAAAAGTTAAAAAACACTATGGAAAATCATAAAATGTACAAAAACTCAAATCGGGGATTTGGCAGACCCCGCCGGAGATGGTGGGATGAACTAGATTCCTTTTGACGGAGTGGCCAGACACAGCATTGGAAAGAGATCTGTGGAGAAATTGGGAGAACCCTTTGCCCAGCAGTGGGACACGTAAGGCTCCAAATAAAAATAAAATCTTGTGTAAGTTTCAAATCTGTATATTACCTGGTGCAGGTCATCAAGGCTGGAGACCACATCTGACTTCTCATCTTCCTTCTTGCGGAGGAAGATGCCAACGTACGGCTGATTGAGTTTCACTTTCCGCCTTATTAAGTCAATTAAGGCGGGATTTGAGATCTGTAAAGATATGAAACTAAATTAGTAGATAAGCAAAATGCAAAGGCATTGGTAATACATAAATCAATAGTAATATTAATATAAACAATATGTTTTTATTCTCAAATAATTCTGTCACTTATCTGTTCCTCACCTTACCTCACCCTCACCTTTAGACTTTATTGTTATCCATTTATGACTATGCATATTTTTTATCTTTATAGAGCCATAAATAACAAATGACGCCTACGAAATAGAACATGATGTTTTACTTCAACAAAGAAATATAAATAAAAAAATAAAAAAAGCCTTTTATTTATGGGTAACATATGAAATATAAAAATTATTTGCAAAACTTAGTCTAAATTTGTAAGGGTAAAAAAATCACACCAGAACCCTCTTATGAGGTATACCTATAGGCCTCTTCCAGAATCTTCCACCTCTCTCGATCTTGGGCCTCCCATACCCAGTTGGTCCCCGCCACCTTAACTATGTCGTCAGCCCAGCATGCCAATGGCCGTCAATTATTGGCTGTTAATATTTGTTTCCCTTTTTCATCTGGACCTCTCCAGCTTACTTACTCAACTTACTCTTACTCTTACTCACCAAAGAACTAATAGTATATATCACTTCAAGTGGCAGACATTACTTTAGATGTGTTTGATTTAAAATTTTCTGTCAATTACATAAATTTAAAAAAATTACATTCCTGCTGTGGGAGTTTGCCAAACAAAGGGGTAACAATAAGATTCAAGCAACTCATTTATATAAGCTGGGGTTTCAGAACATCATCCAAGGTTTGAAAGCCAGAGGAAATTTTTATACATATTGTAAAGAAACTTAATTTTAGTATAGGGACTACTGCCCAAAAACTTGTGTAAAATAACATGTGATAGGTGATAGTGACAACGACAATTAATGTACACAGTTTCTAAAGTAAATCTACAATAACAACCTATAAACATATTGTAATCACCTCAATCAACTTGATGAATCTTGGAAACACAGGGTTCCTGTTAATAGCGATAACCGGAACCTGCGGCCACACCTCGGGCACGGCTACCGGCGCCGGTAGCTGGCTCGTGAACAGCGGCGTATCCTCTTTCAACTCCGCATCCTCCTCCGGCGGGTCATTCTTGTTGCCCGTCGAAAATAACCTCATACTTCCCAATTGACGGTTTAAAACTACAGCATTGTGATTAGCACTACACACGCGACTTCCCTGAACCCACAATCTACTTCTACCACAACCCAACAAAGATTTCTCGGCTGATTTACTGTGTGATGCAACTTTTGTTACGTTACGGGCTAAACGAGCAGAAGACTTCAAGTTCGGATTGAATAACACCGTGTTCCGCAATAAAACACTTGCGCTATGCATTTTTTATGTTGTTAAAAGATATGTAGTTGGTTTAAACGCCTTCTCCCATTTAAATTATTCAAAATCTAAGTATTTAAATGGAAATAGGTTATATTTCCAGACTTTTCAGAAGCCGAATAGATAACATTGACAGTGACATTGACAGTTCTAGGTATGTATGTACAACATGGTTTCTACCAAGTGTGCAAGCATTTGTTGAAACGTTGAAACGCCTTGTTTGTGAACGCACCTTAAGATAATATAGTTGGTCAAGCAAATCTTGTCAGTAAGTAAGAACAAAAAAAACTACACTCATCCCCTTCTTCTGGTCGCCAGCACCAGTGCAAGACAAAGACAGCATGACTCTCCGTCTACGCCCGAAATGAGACAGTCCCTTGACAAACTATATATTAAGCGCCCTCAACACTCTTGCGCATCTCGTGCGCGAATCACGACGCGAAGCGGCGAACGCGAGTGTGGAGACGTTCGCTATTCAGCGAAATCGACTCCACACTCGCGTTCACGGTTTCGCGCCGCGTAGTCTGGAGCGACTTTATATGTCAAACTCAAACTTGATCTTTTGTTGTTTCACTTGTTTCGCTTCATCAAAGAGTATTGTAATATATAGGAGACGCTTCATTCGCTTGCATTCGCTTGTGCTTGGCGTTGATGTACATTTCATATTCATTACTAAAATCATACTAAAATAATGAAATGACATATGGTTTGATTGCAGTGTAAACGTTAATTCAACATGTCTTGTAATTATGCTGAGGGTTTATCACCCTATGAACACAAAGGTGTCCTAGGAATTCCTGAGGTAAACATTTATATTACATTGTTGCCCTTTTATTTCTGTATTATTTCATAATTTTTGTTGTCTTATAATTGTTTATCATTCTAGAAATTTGATTCAATCGATACATTCAACAAGAAATGTGATCTATTGGCTCAATTAATAAATCAAAGTAAACATGTGGTTGTTCACACTGGCGCTGGGATCAGCACTTCAGCTGGTATACCGGACTTCAGGTGAGCACTTAACTTAATCCAAAATTTAGTCTATACAGTCAAGGGCATAAATATATATACATTCCCAGTTTCAAAAATATCTGTAAGCTCTTACACCTTAGACAACAAAGTCGTGTTCACATATTTTTGAGCCATTTGTCTGGATCGATATTTTTGCCTTCGACTGTACATATAGTTCATCATACCACTGCTTTAATTGCAACAAAGAAAAAAAGTTTGTTAGTATTTGACTGCAATTATTCTCATCTTCTTCTTCAGCGAATATGCGCCTAGGTCTCTCCAATTTTCCTCCACGTAGCTCGGTTTGCTGCTTTTCTTCTTTAGTGTCCCTACAATCTTTACAATATTGTCCTCCCTCTCTTTAGCCTTTTTCTACCCTTTGGGTGTAGGCCTCCTTCATTTTGCGCTATTCATCGCGGTTCTTGTCTTGTCCTCCCATCTGGTTGGATTCATCCCTTCTGGTTGCAATTAGATTGAATTAACTAGATGCTAGTCCATTAGGGGTCATCCATTAATGTCAAGAAAATGTGACATGTTGTGACAAGGGGGAGGGGGGAGTCAGAAACTTTGTGACGTCACTTTAACTTATTTAAATTATTTTATTCACTGTACAGTTAAATAACAAGTTTTTGGAATGATAATCGTTTTTAATCATTTAATTTTCTTTCCTAATAAGTTTTGGGTTACAAAATTACTAATATTTCTTTTGTCAAAAATATTTTGATCAAATATTAGTAATACTTAATTCGTTCTCCGGATTTCATTAAAAAATGTGACATCACACCACCAGCGGTAGGGGTTTGCCAAATGTGACCAAGTGTGACAAGGAGGGGAAGAGGGGTCAAAAAACCTCGAAATTCGTGTGAGATGAACCCTTATTTTGAATGTGACAGAAAATAGTGTTTCTTGCTAATACAGATTTTCTCTTTCAGAGGACCAAATGGTGTATGGACACTAGAGAAAAAAGGCAAAAAACCTTCTATCAATGTCTCTTTTGCAGATGCAAAGCCTACAAAAACCCATCTCATACTAAAGAAACTTGTAGAGTGTGATAGGGTGCATTACATTGTCAGCCAAAACATAGATGGCTTGCATTTGAAGTCGGGGCTGCCACGGGATTACCTCTCCGAGCTGCATGGGAACATGTTTGTTGATGAATGCAACTTATGCAAAAGGTTTGTTTGTGTATTTACTTATATTTGAACAACTTCCAACTTTTAAGTCAGATTGCACTCATTTGAAAAATATTTATCCTTAAATAGTCAGTTGCTTGAGGGTCAATGATCATCCATTGAGGGGGAGGGAGGGGGTCAAGAAAATGTGACATGTTATGAGAAGGGGAAGGGAGGAGTCTTTAACTTCATCAGTAACCAATTTTTTTTAAATTTGTTGTAAAGTTAAATACCAAGTTTTTGGGATGATAATAATTTCTATTCGTTTAATTTTCTTTCCTTATAGATTTTGTTTTTTAAATTACTAATATTTCTTTTCTCAAAAATATTTTCTAAAAATTTTAATAAAACCTAATTCGAATTGCCGATTTTGTTGAAAACGAAATTGCCAAAAATGTGACGAGACACCAGGAGTGCAGGGGTCAAAAAACCTAGATATTCGTGTGACGTAAATCCTAGTAATTCTCCTTTAAGATTGCATTTACGGCACTTTATATAGTACCGTAAAATAGGGTGAGTGGGGTGAGTCGGGATTACTTATTAGCTTGCCTTGATCCGCTGTCTGTCCCACTCTAAGCTCATCCTTAACGCTCCTCTTCCGCATGATCAGTCTCCGCCACCCTGATTTCGCTCCCGGCCCAATATCTTACACCTCTCACTTCTAGTTCCAGTTCTTTTTTTTTACATTACATGTAAAAAGATGCAAGTGTTGCAACGCAATTCTTCTATTAAAAGAATAGTTTTGAGATGTAATGTGAAACCAAGTCTGTTATTTTACTCAGTGCCAGGGGGTGTTAAAATAAAACGGTATCAATATTAGATATCTTTAATTTTTATAATGACTTGGCCATACTTGACATATTAAATGTAGATGAATACAAAACCAACAACATATCTGCATGCTACTTTTTTTTGGCAGGCAATTTGTCCGCAGCGCTCCAGTGGAGACAGTGGGCAAGAAGTGCAGTGGCGTGCCGTGCGCTGCGGCGCACGTATGTGGCAGACCCTGCCGCGGGCGACTCTATGATGGTGTCTTGGACTGGGAGCACAGCTTGCCGGAGAATGATCTGCTCATGGCAGAGTGGCACTCAAGGTGAGGACACTTTATTTCAGATATGCCAAAACAATTCGACAAAATAATCATTGGTGTATGAAAAATATTTCGTACTAATAATATATTCCCTCTCTATAATGTAGGTTTTGGAACTAGAATTTATTTCCTCTCCCAGTGTGGGTTATTTAACAAGTTACTAGTACGTTCAGAAGCAAAAGATATTGCTGAGTAAATAAATTATCTTGGATATACTTTAAGACTCTACTTTGATATTTTTTTTTTTCAGAACATTTTATTTATTTTAAATTTGATTTTAAATATAAACTTACGCGTTATAAAACAAGGCCCTATAGATGTTGTAATTAGAATAAGTTATATTTTTTTCAGTATTGCAGACCTCAGTATATGCCTAGGAACTACATTACAAATCATTCCAAGCGGAAACTTACCCTTAGAAACAGTTAAATATGGAGGGAAACTAGTCATCTGCAACTTGCAACCCACAAAACATGTAAGCAATAATTTAATCAATTAATTTTATACCATCTTTTTGCTTTTACATAATAATTAATATTACCATTTGTCATTTTCAGGACAACAAAGCTGATCTTGTAGTAAATTATTATGTCGACGATGTTTTAGAGAAAATTATGAACATACTTAAAATAGATGTACCAACATATTCAGAGGATGAGAATCCTATGAAAAAGGCAGAATCTTCAGTAGTTGACTGGACCATAGATAGATATAGTGTTCTTACTTTAGAGAAAATGTTCAAAGCGAAATGTAAAGGGATTAAAAAGAAACGGGTACTTATAAAGAAACGTAATAGTGATATGGGTATCAGTGGAGCAAACTGTGTTGATAAAGCCAAAATAATAAAATTAGAAGTAAAAGAAGAAATTGATGACAATAAGAAAGAAAATGGACATGTGAATGTTGGAAACGAAAATAGACAGCAAGTTAAAAATGAACAAAATGATCTAGATATTGTAGGAAATGGTCAAGAAAGTATATTTGAAATAGAACACAATGATGTGGATATTGTAAATGAAAATGAACAGCAAATCAAGATTGAAAATGAACAAAATGATGAAATAAAAAATAACATTGGACGAAACAATACTGTTGAAAAAAATGAGCAAAATGACGTGGACATAAATGAAAATGGATAACAACTTTTAAGAGTTGAAAATGAACATAATATTGTAAACATGTTATAAATCTTGGCCTGCACAATTCCTATCGCATTTATTATGTACTACATAGACCTTTCGCGTCGAATGATCGTCCCTACGACAGTTCCTTCTCTTTTTGTTCGACTTAATTGAAATAATAATTGAAGTAATATGTTTTACCATATTTTCGTTATGCTAAAATTCCAAAAATGTCTCAGACATGTGACATGCATATAAATTATCTAACATAGGGATTAGGGACCATCTTTCGAGGCGAGAGGTATAACAATAACACTTAACTTACCATGGTGGACCTTATGTCTGGTTTGGAATAATGTTTATGAAATGTCAGTTCAGTTGGTATACTGTTGTATGTTATTCAGTTGAAGTGTATCAAATATCAAGCTTCATCAATACAATTAGTAGTCACAATCCGATTAAACGAGAATCTGACGAAAAATCCGGTTAATCGGGAACTAACCGTAAATACATTTATACACAGACACACCCAACTTATCAGTAAAATAAGGCGCGGAATTCAAATTTTCTATGGGAGATCAACCCTTCGCGCAATTTTTTTTCGAATTTGCCGCCTTTTTCTATGACAAAGTGGCTATGCCAGAGTATATGTAGGTTTACCTTACTGAGAAGGTTGGTAAGAAGTTATTATGGAAAGCTACGGTCTGGTTGAAGTAGGTTGAAGGCTTGGTTGCATGACATTGATTTGTATTACATTTAGGAAGTAAAAATGTAACAATACTACTAGTTTTAATCATAAAACTTGGTACTAGAAAATCACTGTGCAACTTTTTTGTCAACCACCTAAAATCACTGGTAGACCAAATACAATTATGTTATCACAAATAAAATTATATATAATTATATAATTAAACAACACAGGAACAATTTAAAAGAAACAACCTTTAATATTAAACAATTTTAATTAAAACAAATTTATTTTATTAAAAAATCTCTTTGGTGTCATTTAGAATGTCTAAGTAATAAGTACAAAAGTATAGTATATAAGGTACAAATGTATATCATCATCATCATCATATTTATTCATCAACAATTCAGGATTGTGTTTGAAATAATGCAGTTAGTTCACATTTGGAAATAATATAACAATAATCATATAAATACTTACCTATAAAAGGTTTTATAAAAATAAAAACACAAGCTCTTAATCTGACGACTTTTCATTAGACAGTCATCAAAATAACTCTAACGTGCCTTACTTACGTGCCTAAACTTAATGAGCTTGCGTTGATTTATTATAAAGTGGTTCTTGGAACCTTTGCTTTTCATTATCTGGATAGCTTGATGGTACGAAAACATTGCATTGTCATTAAATTTAAGAAGATATGATTAAAAAATGTTCCATTGCAGTCTTAAATATCACTTCTTACTAAATCACTACCAGTTGTTATAAATGCTATCCGTCAGTCAAAGTGACTCATATTTGACTGTAAAACGATTAAATGTTTTAAAACAAAAGAAATTCAACCCAACTAGATTTTCCCCAGCAAACATTTTACAAGTGTAATTCACAATCACAACCAAAAGTGTTGCTTTCGTCCTTAGTACCTACCTACTTTGACCTACCTAGAAACGGCCTTCGCCCAAAAGCTCGTTTTTAAAGAGGCGTTTTTGCAAGACCCTTTTTATTACCTCGGAATAAACATAAAGAAAAGGCCCTCACAGATACGACTTAGCCCACGGCTAGATTAGTTCACGCTAACGCCACTGCCCACTACTGACTACAGAGACCGTGCGTGTTGGAACTGTTGGAGGGTCTGCCATCTCGTGACCTGAATCGAAAGCAAAAACAATTCACGCTTCTAAGCAGGTGCTGCCCCCAACACTTCACGCTGGCTCTATTTCGCATAGTAGAAAAATGGAAACTTAACATAATGCTTCGCGCCAATGAATAGGGGGCTTCTGTGCTGCCGTCTACAATTAATGTACGCCCCCTATTATTTATTTAACCCTTAAATGCATGATTTTTTGTATAACTTTTTAATAAATTGAAATAGATGTGTCATGCTGTATAAAAGTAATAAATGTGATTTTGGATAGCTGCATATTGAGCCACGGACCATCAAATATACGATGCATATATACATCATTATGCATTTAAGGGTTAAATCTAGCTCATAAAGTGTGTAAACTGGAACGCGATGAGGTTGATCAGCGGCATTATCAAGTTATCGACCTGGGCCGTCTTCGCTTCCACCAGGCTTGACGCTGTCGCTGCTACTGCTGTGCGGAGCACTGCGTTGTTGCAGTCCATTACATCTGGGGAACCGAAAATGTATTGTAAGATAAATTAACTTTTTCGTGTTTTTTCTAGAGGCACACCGGAATGTCCTTCAAACCTTAAAGAGACCCCACTGGTTGTAAAGGTATCACAACCAAAAAAAAAACAGTGTAACAAAGTAAGTGTTCCTGAAAGTGAGAAATTTAATATTTAGGTACTCTTAACTGCTGGAGTCGAAACACGTCTTACGATAGTAAAAGGAATTTGAACCTTTCATACAGTAGTTTACAATCTATATTTAAATGACAGCACCAATGTTAGCAATTGATTGACGCAAGGGAAACTCTGGCTCTAGCCGTTTTTGTAAAATGTACATAAGGTTGTCACGTTTTCTGTCCCTAGGATGTCCTTGTCATGTACTTGACATTTGTTCCTTATTCTAGCTGTCACTGAATCCTAATGTTCATTTAAATAAAAGGGTCTGCTACGTGCGTGTGGAGTACGGGAGTTGTAAGCGTCCATAAGCGGTGTCCATTCACCGCCAATGGGCCGTCCGTCAGATAGGGTTATAGGTTTACGCGGGCTGTCTTTTCTGCGTCCATGTGTGCTGCAGAGGGGGCTGTTTGTTGGATAGGGTTTTTGAAAACTTATTTTTAAAATTATCTCACCAAATAAACCGAGGAAGTAGACTGTCATGACTTGTGACAGTATGTTGAACAACGTGCCCTCCACTGTTCGGTTTTGCCCTGAAAATAAATTAGTTCTTGAGAAAATGTTTATTTGGATTTAAACTTTCACGATTCTTACTCATTATTGTTCACAACGGCGGGACTTAATCGCGTAAATTAAGTTTTTAAATTTACCTCCGACGTTTCGAGGACGGCGTTGTCCCCGTGGTCTCGGAGAAGACCATATCGGAGAAAACTTATTTTACGTGATTAAGTCCCGCCGTTGTGGATAATAATGAATGTTTGTTTTATTCGCATTGCGGTTAAATAAGAAAGTTGGGCTTAAAAATGTAATATCATGCATATCTTTCAATCTTTGCCGCCATTTTGTGAACTAGTTCGTTCCCTTTAGACAGCTGATGTGTTCATACCGTGCCATTTCCTGTGTCCGTATCTCTGGCCGAACCAGCTGGCGGCGGCGTCGCCCACGCCCACGGCCAGCACGCCGGCTAGCCGCTCCAGCGTCGGTGCTGCGCGCGGCGCGACCAGGCCGAAGCCAAGGCCGCAGTACATGTAGATGGGGGTTAGCGCGAATTCGCCGCAATCCTGGCAAGGGGAACAGGTATTTATAGTCCTTGAAGGGGTATAAACTGCTAATGCGCTAGTGGTAATAATTATAATCTCGCAAAATGCTGGGCGGTGAGAACAAATGTTTCGTCCCTATACCTACGTCACAGACAGTGTATGCTCGTTTAGGTATTAAGGTACTCGTACCATAGTTAAACATTTGTGGCCTTCCATCAGAGGATCCTAATGCACACGGATCATAAGGACACTTTTCCAATGGAAAGGACAAGGACCCTTGTTTGTTGGAAAGCCACATTTATTTTCTATACAACTTATAACCGAAATCAAAAAATAAATAAAACAAGTCTATTTCTAAAAATAAACCTATATATAGATCAATACCCATAAAATATATATAAAAACACATAATTTGTATACACGAATAACATACCTTTTCATCGCTATAAACGAGGAACGCCGATTGTAATGCTGGCGAGATTGGTTCTATATTTGACTTCCTCAATGCCTGTAAATCAAATAAAAAAAAAAACAAAGATAAACGTAAACTATTTTCTTTGTGTGTTTCTTACACATAAAGTTACTCGTACAGTCGCCATCAGATATATCGGAGCGGCTAAGGCGCTCACAAATATCTGAACACGCCTCTATTGTCAGGGCGTTAGAGTGCGTGTTCAGATGTTGTGAACACCTCGGCCGCTGCGATATATCTGATGGCGACTGTACATAAAAAAAATTACATCACAGTACAATTTGAGACACGAGTGACATGACTGTGTAGTTTTAATACAATCACAGTACATTTACGGTAGATGTCGCTACGCGTAAAACAATGAAATCCTGATAAAAACATTCGGCGGTAACCCAGCCGCGAGTTCCAATCTTGCCCAAAGCGGTGAATTTTCATATTTAGCGACATTTCGGTGGAACGCTACAGATGTAGTGTGTAATTCGTAATTGTCATGCTACTTCAGTCAACCTCTGTACTTTTTGTACCGAAACTGAGTGAAATAGCAAGACACGTTCGTACGTTTCCGTGAAAATATAAAAAAAAACATGCACTACATCTGTATAGTATGAATTATCTCAGATGATCTTTTCGGGCTCGGGCCCTAATCTGTTAAACAAAAGCCTTCGTTTCTTTTAAGAGCGGTCTTCAGCACGTGCCAAAGCAACCATATCGTTTAAAAACCGGCCAACTGCGAGTCGGACTCGCGCACGAAGGGTTCCGTACCATTACGAGAAAAAACAGCAAAAAAATCACGTTTGTTGTATGGGAGCCCCATTTAAATATTTATATTATTCTGTTTTTAGTATTTTTTGTTACAGCGGCAACAGAAATACATCATCTGTGAAAATTTCAACTGTCTTAGCTATCACGGTTCATGAGATACAGCCTGGTGACAGACAGACAGACAGACGGACAGCGGAGTCTTAGTAATAGGGTCCCGTTTTGACCCTTTGGGTACGGAACCCTAAAAAGCAACTATCGTGATAGTATTAAGATTCAAATTCGTGTGACAGCTCATTCAGAACAATCAGGGTGGTATTTTCTGTGGAGATAACAAAACCGAATGGGCTGTTTCATAGATTTGAACCATATAAATAGAATGGTAAATTTGCGTTTTAAACGGCCTTGTTCCCGTTACTTATGTCGGGGCTATTAGCAGTAAGCAGTGTGACCACTGCATAAAGGTTTTTATTTTTATTTATTTATTTAGGAAACAAACAGTCACATACAGATAAGTGTAAACTTGCAGATATACAATAAGACCTATAGTTCCATTAATTATAACATACTGATATTGATAACAAGTAGAAACAGGGCTTGTTCGGCACTGCCTATAAATAGGAAGATACACAGAAGTAACAATTAGATACACAACTAATAAAGTACCTAAATATCAAACATGCTTACAAACATACATACGTTACATAAGACTATAGAACAATTACAATTTTTTTTTTTTAAAGCAAAGTGGGTAAGTGAGCATTACACTGCTATGGAAAAAGTAAGCTCCGCAGACCACTACTATATTTACCGAAAGACAATGAGAAGATATCTAGATTTATGAAATTAACATTGTAATCATGACAGGCTCGTCTAAAAAAAGTATTTTTGGCGAAATTAGATCTACAAAAATCGATATGGAATGTTTGGGGGTGGCGCGAGGGAATACAACGAGGCAATTTAAAGACAATTTTTTCAAGAAGAGTAGAAGAATCAGTAATCAGAAAATATATCTTTTGTTTAACAGATTAGTTAGATTAGCCCGAGCCCAAAAATATCATCTCAGATAATTCATACTATACTAGTAGTACATAAAATTACCTCAGCTAAAATAAGCACTCCAAACCCAATGCCAGCTGCCATCTCCATAAGTCTGAGGTCCAACAATATTCCCGTAGCGAATACCGCAGCAGCAAGCAGATGGAACGCTTTCCTAGTGACCGTGGTAGCCTTTACCGCTGCTTTAGTACGCAATACTATCACAAATACAGCGACTAATACTAGGCACGCCCAGAAAGCTATTAGTTTTACCTGAAATTGAGAGTAGATTGTTGGTAGGAAGAAGCACATATTGCATACTAGCTTTGGCCGGCGACTTCGTCTGCGTGGAATCATAACAGCAGCTAGAGTAAGTTTAGCGCCTGGATAAAGTGTAATAGCAATATTAAATAATTTTACGGTTTAGACTCACTTATTTTAGTCACTCGCATCCCAGGTAGCAAAATGACGTCAAATGACATCAGCGACGTCATAATGACGTAATAATGCCGTCATTATGACGTCGCTGACGTCATTTTACGTCATTTTGCTACCTGGGATGATGTTAATATGTCTCACAACAGTTTAAATTCGATTGTAATAGCAATCATTCAATATACCAAAAGACTTACTCTCGTTAGATGAATGAAGAGAAATATTAATAATTCAGGTATACAAGTCACTCCAAGTAATGCATATAATTGTATGACCGCAAACGCTGCAGCGGCGGTCATGATGTAAATCAACAAATTTATTGTTCTAGAGTCTTCCTTCAGTAAATATAGGGCTGTGACAATTAATCCCACTGTTGATAACACTGTCTGAAAATTGAAAAATAAATTTACCCAGATTTTAATACATTGAAATTATTTTGACAAAAGCACCTACAGATCTTAAATGTACGCAACCTTATTTTATAGGTAATATATCCTAGGTATAGGTTAACAATAGGTTATGTGAAATGTTAATATATCGTAAGTACTTATATTTTACAGTACATATGGTGCTAGTTTCCGTTTCCGGGCCTATGTCGAAAGTTTGAAGGGCCATATACTGTACTGTAAAACGTTGTACTTTAGTTATTTACGATACAAGTGCGGAAAGTAGGTAATTCGCTACTCGTGTCGATTTAAAATATTAACAGTCCCTTCGGTCGTGCTTTAATTTATCGCCACTCGTTGCGAATTTCCTACTTTCCGCACTTGTATCGTAAATAACTATTATATAACAGATTTAGTAAATTATGATCGTCTTTCAACATTATGTAGATACATATTTACGTACCTGTATACATACATACAATTTAAATGTGTAGAAGGCCTGTGCTCAGTAGTGGGACTGTATAGGTATTAGTGATGAATGATGATATTCATCACAAATAAATTTACTTATAAACGCGATCTTTAAATCCCAAGATTGAAAGCTCAACATATAACCAATAAATTCAACCCTCCAAGAAATAAAATAAGGTAGCAATTGCATTGGCATCATGGAATTAATTATGAATTAAAAAAAACAACTTTTAGTACAACTTACAATAACAACACCATTAATAAGATCCACATCAGAGCCCTTATTCCCCAAATTACACATAGTCTGAGCCACCATCACAGTAGCCGCGATCACTGCACTCTGTGCAACAATCACTGCCTCTCCCAGAGTAAACGTTTTGGGATATGCCAGTAAATGCCGAAGTAATGCACAGAAGATGAATGGTGACGGTAGAGCAAATATAACTACAAATAGTGTGTCTGAAAGGAAAGAAAAGATTTACTCAATAGCAGTACCAAATTAACAGTAAATTAATTTAGTAATTAAGCTGAGAAGTCTGCAACCGATACCATAAAAAAATGTGTGGTGGTTTTATTGCTACAGTCTGACATACAATTTTTGTTAGTAACATCAGAATAAAAAAAAACATACTTTTAAGAGTTTATAATAGCATATGAAAACAGTGGCGTAACTAGGGGGAGGGGGGAGGGGGGCAGGGGGGGGGGGGGGCAAGTGCGCCGGGCGCCATCCAAGGGGGGGCGCCAAAATGGGCAAAACGCAGCAGCAGGGAAACTTTTGTCAGTCGTCAAGGGGCGCAAATTTGGTGACTGCCCCGGGCGCCATATCCTCTAGCTACGCCCCTGTATGAAAAAGACTAATTCTACAGTTACAGTATGATTCCCTCTGTTGCTTCACTGACAAGTGACTACTCCCCAGGGACCAATTCTAATAACAGTTTTCGTTAATTATATTTGTCTACCTATCCTCATAAGGCCCACAGTCCTACCGAAGTACTTCAATGCATTTTTGATCATCGAATTTGGTGATAATATCGCGATATAATAGACACCATTTTCATTTAAACGGAGTTGCATTTCTTTTGTTACATTCGATTTCAAAACAATAAAAAGTCAACCATATGTCCTTCACTATTGATTTCAAATTCATAACCATAGTATTTTTTTTTGTATCAGTCCGCCGGACGATATCTGCCTGTCAGTTAAGGGGCCCACTGACTATCAGTCCGCCGGACGATATCGGCCTGTCAGTTGTTCGGTACTGTCAAATTTTTGTTCTAACTGACAGACCGATATCGTCCGGCGGACTGTTAGTCAGTGGGCCCCTTTAAAACAAAAAATTGACAGTTCCAAACAACTGACAGGGCGATATCGTCCGGCGGACTGATAGTCAGTGGGCCCCTTTAGGAGGTTAAACACATAAATGAAAAATACACTACCTTCTTTGACAACATTGTACACCAGTGCACTTGTTATCATTCCAGATACTAAGCAACCTGCCCCTAAGCCTGTAGTTAACACCAAACTTGTAATAGATATAAAAATATGAAACAATATATTATAAAACAAGAGTCCAGCGGACACACATGCTGCTAGCTTATATGCTGGCGATACTTCATACTGAAGGCTATAGACAATTAATACTGTTGGCAGAAGAGTGAAGCACCATAGTCCATTTGCTCCTGCTGGCCTGAAAAAATCAGTTGAGACATGATTTATTTTAAGAAATTTTTAATTAAAAGGATTGTTTCTTGTACATAAAAAAAATATCGAAAAAGATAATAAATAAAGTGTACTTTATTTCGATTATGTTAAAGTGCTTGGTAAAGAGGGAAATATGCTGAGCCAGAGGCACGAGGGAGACTTCTGTCCCTTCCTAAATGCAGGAAAAATATGAGCTTATATATGGCAAGTATTTTGCACGGAATTTAAAAACAATTTATTTAATTAGGGAACAAATCAAATTATTTTATGAAAAACTTTGATTTTTGTTTTTAAGTAGTCACACTACTATATATAAATTATAAACTGAAATAGATATCATGACCAAGTCCACCGGTGGACTTGGTCACTTCTTCTTTGGTGTATGATATTTATTTCAGTTTATAACAATTTATTTATTAACATGTTTACAACTCCAACCTATTGCTACCCAATATTTTTAAGCAAGTTAATAAACTAGCACAGCAGAATATGTAATAATGGCATATTATTAATAAAAATTGTAGCATATTTTGTTTAGCTGGCAACATTAATAAAAATTTAATTAATCAAAATCAAAAATAAAAAAAAACAAAAATGTTTATTTTCTTTAACAATCTCTGGCTTAAAGGACTCGCATCCAGGCCATAAATGTTAAAAAAAAAAAAAAAAAAAAAAAAAATTTAACAATCTCATTATCTTAAAATTAGTGTTATTGATATAGTTGGTCAAACCAAATTGGCAGTAAATAAGAACCAAAAAAACTATACTCATCCTTTTTTTTTGGGTGCTTGTACTGGTGTAAGACAAAGATGGTATGATTATCTCTGTCTATGTTTGAAATGAGACAGTCCTTCGACAAACTATAGTCTCCCTAAAGAAAGAAAGGGACAGAAGTCTATCTCAAGTTATCTCCAACAGCATGTTTTTTAAAGGTGAAGGGCTATCTGTCTCAAGGACTGTTTAGACTAGTAAAAAAATAGATTTGATATTTGATTCCTATGTATAGTAGTAAAATAATGTAATTTTCTGCACTTTTTAAATCTTCTCTTTTGGCTTAATGCATGACAAGCACATACCTCCTTTAGCCTTTCCATTTGTATATTTAGTATTATAGTTGGTCAAGCAAATCTTGTCAGTAGAAAAAGGCGGCAAGTTTAAAAAATATAGGCGCGAAGGGTTATCGTCCCATAGAAAATTTGTATTTCGTGCCTATTTCTACTGACAAGATTTGCTAGACCAACTATATATTACTTTATGTGTTTGTTTATAAATAAATAATCATAGTATAAAAAATGGGTTCCAGCAGAAAATCAGTTCTTTGCTCCAAAGAGCGAAGCTTATCACTGAGCCGTGACCCTTTTGTCCTGCTGCAACACACACAGTTTGTACATAATTTTACACCATTTCTGTTTCATTTTTATTAGGGTATTTTCGTTATAATTTTATTTCTTTGTTAGTGTAAGTAGTAATTAGTATTTTTTTTTCTGATGTGTTTGTAAATTTATATTGTGTGTAATTGCAGCTGCACAAATAAATCATTTATCTATCTATCTTTCCATCTAAAATGAAAAAAAATATATATATATATTAAGAGCATGTAAGCTCAAATAAAAGATTAAAAAATAATTTTTAGTCATATATTTTAGTGAACTTTGAACAGATCAGATAGAGATAATATTAATAAGTATTAACAAATGTGCTTAAAGCATTACTTTAACTACGGTGGATAGTTTGGATAAAGTTATCAAAAACTGACCATATAATATCGTATAATCATCCACTTATTACATTATTTTATACAACTTACCTAGTATTTATCTGAGCCGCATGTAAATTCTGTGTTACTAAGTTGTCGTACCTTGACAAAGGTTTCAAACACTTATTGTCAATGATTTTATTCGACAAATTAAGTAATTGATCAAATTTTGATGTAGAATCCATTTCTTATAACTTATTAAATTTAATATAAATAAAAGGAAGCACCGGAAAAGGGAACATAAATAATTATGAATTATGACAGCATGACAGCTCTGCTCTGCTATTTGACGTTGACATTTTAAAGGTATGTTCGTAATTCGTTTGTTCTGACTAGACGACCTATATTCTAACGATCACGACAGCCGATGGAAGCTCTTTGTTTGGCAGAGATATAGCTGGTCAAACAATTTTGTCAGTAGAAACAAGCGCGAAATTCTAATTGTCTAATAAAAAATGACATATATAGTTTGTCAAAGGACTGTCTCATTTCAAACATAGACTGAGAGAATCATACTATCTTTGTCTTACACTAGTACTAGCACCCAATAGAAAAGGATGAGTATAGTTTTCTTTGTCCTTATTTACTGACAAGATTTGCTTGACCAACTATAACAATGACAGTTGTTTAATATATTTTGCTCCAGTTCCGCAACATGGCTTTACATTGCTTTACATGGCACTAGTGAGTATTATATTATTTGCATGGCACCTACACATTGTATAATATATCTATAGTTTGTCAAAGGAATGTCTCATTTCAAACATAGACAGAGAGAATTATACTATCTTTGTCTTACACTAGTACTAGCACCCAAAAGAAAAGGATGAGTGTAGTTTTTTTTGGTTTGACCAACTATACCCGCAATGGGGTATCTGACTACTAGTCAAACATTAGTCAAATCAGTTTCTTTTTTCGAACTGTCAAAACGATTTTGTTACTATGGGATTTGGGATTTATATAAAACACTAGCATGTGCAGAAACTTTGTCTAAAAATAACTGCTGTCTACGTTTATCTATTAATCTTCTGGGGCTTTATTTTATGCATGGTGTAAAATAATTTATTTTAACCATAAAAACCGAAATGCGCAAATTTTGGGGATCTCTCTCTTTTACTCCAATGAAGGCGTAATTAGAGTAACAGAGAAAGATGCCCGCAATTTGCGAACTTCGACTTTCGCGGTTATAGCCCTAGCCTTAAGATTTTTTTAGTATAGCAACACTAGCTGGATGCGTCATGCTCTTCCCCTCCCACTGTCAAATTTGCAGCTGTACCAGCACGAACACTGAACAGCTGAACATAAATCGTTTATTAAGTTTAAATTATTGATTTTAAAGTAGATTATTATTTAAGGCAACATGGGAGACTCCCTTGACGGGAGCGAGAGTACCCCAGAGGCGCAGAATGTCGTCGTGGTCGACTTTCAAGACTTCGCAAATTATATGCGGCGAGCCGCAACGGTACTTTTGCCTGAAGACGACATTGTACCACCGGCGCTGAATGCCTCTCTCGAGGATAAAGTGAACCAAGACTGCATTAGGAAATTCATTTCCGACCCGCAAGTGTCTTCTCTGTACGTTCAACGGTTCTCTTCAAAAGGCAAGTTTCACCCGTCAAATTCTTATTAGCATAATTTTTATTATTATAAGCGTTCTGCATTACTCATGTGCGGTGGAAGCGCTCATCGCTACGCTAAAAAATGGTTTATCTCACAGATTTAGAAAGTTTTTTTAATACACATGCAATGTTGATAAATTTTGACTGAATGTGTTATGAACAGGCATCGTAAACTGCGAGCGAAATCCATTGAAATGACGTATGACAACCAGTTACAACCCTAGTACTTCAATGGTTATGAAATTAAATGCTAATAAGAACATTGAAATGGGGTTGGCAACTGTCAAAGGTTTGCAGAGATGGCGCCATCATAGCTTGCCCGTTTTTCTATGAGATTTGGCTTAAAGGCATCCAAAGCATTAAAAAAACAAAAATTTGAAACAATTCTAGGGATTGACAGGGCAAGCTATGCTGGCGCCATCTGCAAATTATTTCGACCGGCCAACCCCATTAAAGTGATAGTAATTGATATTTGTAACACAGGTTTCACCCTGATGGCTATAAAGTTATTACAATATTGAAGGTAAACATAAGTTATTGAAATATTATGATTTGTGCAGAAGATGACAATGAGCAGCCAACAGAGGGAGAGGAAGAAAAAGAAGCTGTTACCTACCAGATCAGTACTGAGGTAAACTTGAAGAGTTTATTATTTGCAGCTATTCTGTCTACCTAAATCATTATTTAAGGCTGGCATCCACTAGGCTCGCCGAGGCGGATCGCAATAATTCGCCTTCTATACATTTACTATGCACCTGCTTCTATTAACGAAGAGCCGCGGCGCGTCGAATCGAATTTACCATTCATAGTAAATGCATAGAAGGCGAATTATTGCGATTCGATTTGATTTGCCTCGGCGAGTCTAGTGGATGCCAGCCTTTACATGTAAATAGGTATTGTTACATTCCAAAACATTTGTTGTTATCTTGTTATGTACTAGAATCCATGTAAGCTAACCTTGCACAAACATGTATAGGATAAAGTGTGAGAGTGTCATTATTCACGTCATATTTTGATAGAAATTTGATATTCTTGATAAAATTGCTACACAGTCATTGCAACTTAAGTACAGAGTTAGCTTGGTCTCACTTGGTAGGTACAATCCCCATCAGATATATCGGAGCAGCCAAGGTGCTCACAAATATCTGAACACGCCTCTATTGTCATGGCGCTAGGTGCATGTTGAGACATTTTTGCTCTGATATATCTAATGGTGACTGTACCATAGCTGCAAGAGAATAAATAAAAACCATGCTAATTTTTATTTTATCTATGTTGAATGAGCTTGTACAAATATAAGGCAATGAAAGCAAATAAAAAAATTCTTTTTTGAGGTTTGTGAAAAAATTACAGATGAAAACAATTGTTATAGAATAAAGTGCAGGCATTAAAAAAGCATATTATTTACAAACAGGTACACTTCACCTCACCCCGAGTGGCTGCCTTTGTGTGCATCAAGAGAGGAGCAGTCATTGAAGCTGACAAGTCTATCCACAGTCAGCTGCGCCTCATCAACTTGTCGGATGGCTCGCCTTATGAGACCCTGCATGCTTTCATCAGCAAAACCATGGCTCCATTCTTTAAGAGCTATGTGAAAGAGAGCGGGAGAGCTGACAGGTATGTTTGAGTTTAACAAAACAGGTCATCTTAGGAAGACATTGACACTTCTTTGGTTATCATAAAATTTATCCTTGGGTCAATACCATGGGCTTTGGGAACACCTACTTTCTTTGGATGTTTATGACAAAGTGTATATTTAAATGATTTTTCTGGTTTGGTAGTCATGCAGCTCTACCAGACAACTTTGAATTTTAATTGACCTTCTTATTTATAAGTGGAATTCTAGGGTGACTTGATAATGAATTCATTATGTAAGTAAGTAAGTAAATATTCTTTATTGTGTACTATAAAGTTAAGAAAAAAATACACAGAAAGCGAAATACAAGCTTAAGACTAGGTAACAACAGGCGGTCTTATCGCTAAAAAGCGATCTCTTCCAGACAACCTATCATGTCCTATTATGTTGTGGCAGTTTGGTCTTTGCCCATTTAGGAGCCTGTTAGGTTGGTAACATTTTGCTTAGTACACATTGGACCAATAAATTTGACAAGTGGAATACCACCCTTACATAACTAATTTTGACCCAATTTCTCCTACCAGGTTGTTTTTATTAAACCGATTTTTTTTGTTTCTTGTAGTGACTAATTGATAATAAGTTAAACCGGCCAAGTGCGTCATCACATTTGTTGTATGGGAGCTCCACTTAAATATGTATTTAATTCTGTTTTTAGTATTTGTTGTTATAGCGGCAACAGTAATACATCCTCTGTGAAAATTTCAACTGTCTAGCTATCGCGGTTCATGAGATACAGCCTGGTGACAAACGGACAGATTGACGGACAGCGGAGTCTTAGTTATAGGGTCCCGTTTTTACCCTTTGGGTACACCCTAAAAATGATTAAAATCCAGGTGTAAAGTTTTTTATTATTTGTGTAAATACAAGGGGTAGTATTTTTATAGTAAAAGCAAGTGAAGAGAGGTAATTGTAATATCAGTATTTATGACTTGTACATTATTATGCGAAAGGAACCTTACATTAACATTCTTCTTAATCCAGATACTTATGAACTGTTTCATTTAATTTATTTATTTGCATAATCAGGTACCTTACAATACAATACGCAGGAGTTTCTTACAATACACAGGTGTCTTACAATACACAGGTGTTTCTTACAATACACAGGTGTTTCTTCTTGCTTTACTGCAATAAATGTTTGATTTGTAACAGGGATGGAGACAAGATGGCACCATCAGTTGAGAAGAAGATAGCCGAGCTGGAAATGGGCTTACTGCATCTGCAGCAGAACATTGACATTCCGGAGATCACCCTCCCAGTGCATCCCATTGTGGCTGCCGTCATTAAAAGGTAACTTAATCAACACAAACATAATTTATTTTCAAACAACCAAAGATAGATATACAACTAAAACCAAATATGATTTATTTTAAAAACTTGTTGTTTAGATATAGTATGAATCTTCTCAAATGATTTTTACGTCGTAATACCCTAATCTGTTAAACAAAAGCCATTGTTTCTTTTAAGAGCTGTCGGCCATTGTGTGGTATTGTGCCTGAGCGCGTGCTACGGCGCGTGCCATTGTCAGACACGATGACACACAATGGCCGACCGCTCGCATAAAAGAAACAATGGCTTTTGTTTAACAGATTACCGTCTTAGGCGTAAAAATCATTTGAGAAGATGTAGACTATACAACATTTTTTTATTGCATCACCTGATATGGGTTTATATTAATGATGACTAATGACGTTGATGATCTAAGGCACGCCAGGTTACATGGTCCATTTTGTCCTGTGTAGTAAGTTCTTGCCACAACAGTGCCATACCTTTAGCAAAGATAGATATAACTCCGTAATAGATAGATACAGTCTAAGGAAAAAACGTGCCACGAAAATCAAGAAAATTTGATTCTCGTTCAGAGGGCGCTACTAGTTTTGGCCTACAGTCGAATAGATGGCGTTGACGGTTTCGTTTGTTATTTAACAATTTTAACGCATATCAGTGAAAGAACATGGGTCAAAATCATAAAAATAATTAATGGAAATTAAAAAAAATCATTTATCTATATTTAAATACATTCTATCGTATTTTTATAAATCTTCATCTTCATTTCACACCTTTGGCGTCACTCCATAGCAGTCCAATGATTATTCAGAGCCCACTGTGTCGCATTGGTGGGCAAAGGCCTCCCCCTCTTTTTCCACTCTTCTCTGTTAAGTGCTATATCTGGCCAGCCTCTCAAAAAGGAGACCAAGTTATCCCGCCATCGCCGATCCAATTCCTTGATAAATTTTCATGAGCAAACAAAACGCCCTGCGATTTCCATGCAAAAGCTGTGGTTGCATTATTTGCTTCACCTAAACCAACGCTTTTGTGTTTTACAATTGGAAGTTTAAAGGTAACAAATTAATCCGTTGCGTTATTTCAGGGCGGCCGACGAAGGACGAAAACCACGCGTGGCTGATTTTGGTGACAAAGTGGAAGACTCCACTTTCCTTAACCAACTCCAGAACGGTGTTAATCGCTGGATTAAGGAAATACAAAAGGTAGGTTTTTGTTCTTTGTTAGCTCGCAATAAGCTTTTCTTGTTCTATCAACTATCAAGTCTACATACTTTACTCTTTTCTTTGACCGCCAAATAGCCGTCATTAGACGCGCGGGGTTGTAACCCAATATCAACCTTCGTGCATTCCATCAAGGTTTACAATGGCGCGCCACACACGATAGGTGTTGCATATTAGAAATGGTTCATTCAAAAACTGCGCAGTTTATTTTATTTTGATTTACATAACAGTTAATTATGACCCTGAATTCTGGTTATTTGTGTACAGGTCACCAAGTTAGACCGCGATCCCTCTAACGGAACTGCGCTGCAGGAGATCTCATTCTGGCTGAACCTGGAGAGAGCTCTCCATCGCATTCAGGAGAAAAGAGAGAGCATCGAGGTAAGATTAAAAAAAAATAGTCTAAAAAGTATTATTTTGCGTAGTTAAGCTTGAAGTTGGCAATATTTTCATGCCATAAATAAAAAATGTTAAAATTGTATTTTCTTTACAATATAAAATTTTATTATTTATTTATTTATACCAACATTCTTACAGGCTATCCTAATTTTACAGTGTGGATGTGTGTGTCAGTGCGACGAATTATAAAAATGTTAGGCTAACCTCGTAAGGCCGGACTTGGACTACTTTAATCTAATCTTCTAGGTGGCTTTAACCCTGGAGATCCTGAAATACGGCAAGCGTTTCCACGCGACCGTGTCGTTCGACACGGACACCGGGCTCAAGCAGGCGCTAGCCACCGTCTCCGACTACAACCCCCTCATGAAGGACTTCCCTATTAACGATCTGCTCAGCGCTACTGAGCTGGAGAGGATCAGGTATGGATTGGTAGCGCTACGAATGCAATGTTTACTTCAAAAACTTTGAATATCTAATGGCAAACAACCCACAGGACGCAGCCACAAGACCTTGGAACGTGGTCAGATAAAATATCGAGGCCCATCCCTCGATATTTTATCTGTCAAACCTGATAAGTCGAGATATTTTGTCACTTAAGTAAGTAAGTTAGTAAATATTCTTTATTGCACCAAAATTATACATTTTACATACATGTAAAACTACAAAGAAATATTTAAAGAAAAAAATAGAACTAGGTAACAACAGGCGGTCTTATCGCTAAAAAGCGATCTCTTCCAGACAACCTTTGGGTAGCAGGAAATGTAGAACTCATACAAAAGTCAACAGGTAGTGCAAAGAGCTAAATATGGAGACTATTAAACACAAACACACATACAACTCAAATAAGAACTCTATGCACGTCCCATATAGTTCTAATTTCAAAAACCCATTTGCACTACATCGCCCATCCCTCGAATTATCCTCTCAAATTTAAACCTTAAAGTTAAGGTTAAATGAGCCTAGTCATCACTCATCAGTACTGAAGTCGACGAAATTTTTCTAAAATTATAGAAAATCCAGAAATTTTTCACATTAAACCTTTTTTGAAACCTTCCGCAATTTGAACATCTGTAGTCTAGGGAAATAAACTATTAATAGATATACCTTAAAAAAATTATCTAAGAAAAGACGTCAAGAGAACTACTATAAGCAGGCCTTTAAAAGGACTAAACGTTAACTATCATAATCACTTGCAGATTAGCGGTGCAGCAGATCTTCTCGCATCTTCGCAAGATTCGTTCTACGAAGTACCCCATCCAGCGCGGCTTGAGGCTTGTCGAAGCTATCTCCCGAGATCTCGGTCAACAACTCCTGAAGGTCAGAATCTTCTCCTTTCCAAAGTAACCAAATACGGGTACAAAATTAAAAAAAGTTATGATTCTGGAACATAGGCTTCATAGGCACGGTCACTACCACAGGGCGGACACGCTATACATCAAAAACCGGCCAAGTGCGAGTCGGACTCGCGCACCGAGGGTTCCGTACTTTTTAGTATTCGTTGTTATAGCGGCAACAGAAATACATCATTTGTGAAAATTTCAACTGTCTAGCTATCACGGTTCATGAGATACAGCCTGGTGACAGACAGACAGACGGACAGCGGAGTCTTAGTAATAGGGTCCCGTTTTTACCCTTTGGGTACGTAACCCTAAAAATCACTTAAGTTTCTGTGTGTGAACGGCACGTCATAGTGTAAGTTGCTTAAAAATAGTACTGAGCGGCCGGCAAACGGCCGTCAATCTGCTGTCGCGGGGCGAGGTAGTTCGAGTCGGGGCGGGGTGGGGCGTGGCTGTTCTGTATGATAATACTATTACTTATTCTGTGACTATATGGTGACTAATATACATAACTTGGGCGTCAAATATTAGTACCCAACTGGTTGAATAGATAAATAGAATACTAAATTGCACATGTCAATAAAAGTTCTAGGCAAGCAACAGGCATTCTTTTCGGCAGGTTTTAATTTAAAATCCGATTCTTTCCAACAGGGCGTTATTGTTAACTATGCGTGTATATTGCACGTGGATTGAAATATGAAGTCTTCCCCAGAATTCCTGTTTTTGCACTGTTAACACAATTTTGTACGCCAGGTGCTCGGAACGCGGCGCCTCATGCATATTCCATTTGAGGACTTCGAGCGAGTCATGACACAGTGCTTTGAGGTATTCTCGTGCTGGGACGACGAGTATGAGAAGCTACAGGGTCTGTTACGGTAAGTTCCGTTGTTATTAAGAAAACCGAACTCAAAGATGAGTCGCGAAAATTACCAACAAGTCGTTCTATTGAGAAAAATAAGTTTAGCAAAATAAAAATAAAACCGGCCAAGTGCGAGTCGGACTCGCCCACCGAGGGTTCTGTACTTTTTGTATTTGTTGTTATAGCGGCAACAGAAATACATCATCTGTGAAATCTGTGTGTTTTAACTGTCTAGCTATCACGGTTCATGAGATACAGCCTGGTAACGGACAGACACAGACGGACTGCGGAGTCTCAGTAATAGTGTCTCAGGTTTTACCCTTAGTGCTGCCTTAACTGTACACGTAGTTTCAGAGCATACATTTTACTGCGCTTTAAACTGCCAATTGCTAACTATAGAAGCTAAGAGACAAGCTTATAAAAACTACTTTCAGCGCCAATTGGCCTTAAGTTTGCATTTCTTGTATCCTGGATTTTAAAATACAAGCTTCGTCCCAGTTAAATATTTTTCACCTAATTCTTATACCCTTGCCAATGTACAGTGACATCGTTAAGAAGAAGCGAGACGAACATCTCAAGATGGTGTGGCGAGTGTCTCCCTCGCACAAGCGGCTGCAGGCGCGCATGGAGCACATGCGCCGCTTCCGTCGCCACCACGAGCAGCTGCGGACTGTTATGCTAAGGGTATGTGAAGCCCTATTTCAAACCCATCATTCTAAAGTAAGGCGTAGGAATGTGAAGAACCCATCCCTACTTATTTTAACAGCTTCTGGTGAACTGTGAGGGAAAAAAATGAAACGCCACAATAACCAAAGGCGTCCAATTTTTTTTATCTAATGGGGGCTTTTATAATCGGTCAAACCAAATTGTCAGTAAATAAGAACAAAAAAAAAAACTCTTTAACTGGGTTGACTGGTTGAGAATGCCTTGTATCATTAAGTCCGTCTTTTGTACGTTTGTATTTTCTTTTGTGCAATAAAGATTAAATAAATAAATAAAATACTCATCCTTTTCTTTCTTTCTTTGCTAGTACTATTGTAAGACAAATATACTATGATTCTCTCTGTCTATGTTTTAAATGAGACAGTCCTTTGACAAATTATATATTGACACTTTATCTAACCAGAAAAATCTACAAACAAATTTATCTATTCTTATCTAATCACATCTTTAATTTAATTGTATATTGTTGCAGAGAAAAAAATATAAAAAAATATTGTATGCAACGGTATATAACTAAATCTTAAAATTCTCGAGCCCGTTCTTACAAAATCATTTTGTAACTTCGGCTTTCAGATTTGAAGAACCTATATTATGTAGTTCATAAAGTGGGTATGCAGTTTTTTTTTTTTTTTTTTTTTTTTTTTATACCACGTCGGTGGCAATCAAGCATACGGCCCGCCTGATGGTAAGCAGTTACCGTAGCCTATGGACGCCTGCAACATCGGAGATATTACACGCGCGTTGCCGACCCTAACACTCCTCTCCCTCGTTGAGCTCTGGCAACCTTACTTACCGGCAGGAACACAACACTATGAGTAGGGTCTAGTGTTATTTGGCTGCGGTTTTCTGTAAGGTGGAGGTACTTCCCCAGTTGGGCTCTGCTCTAGATCTGGAATGACATCCGCTGTCCTGTGCCCTACCACACAAAGCGAGATGTCATTCACAGTGCCCATACCTCTCTTTAGCAGCTATGTATAGATGTATTACGCCATAATACTTTGTGTTGGTGCGGCAGGTGCTGCGGCCGCGCGCGTGCGTGGCGTCGGAGCCGGCGGCGGGGGTGGGGGCGGGGGCGGGGCCGGGAGGGGAGCCGGCGCCGACGCTCGCGCTGCCCATGGACGCGGCCGACGCCAACGCCATCGCCGAGGTCAACCTGGCCTACGAGAATGTTAAAGAGGTCGACTGTTTGGACATCTCGAGGGAGGGCTGCGACGCTTGGGAAGCGGCCGTGCGGAGATATGAAGATAGGATCGGTACGTTCATTACATTATTGAAATATCATATCAATGTCCATACTAATATTATAAATGCGAAAGTCTGTCTGTCTGTGTGTTCCCTCTTCACGATTAAACCGCTGAATCTATTTAGATGAAATTTGGCATAGAGATAGGTTGAATCCCCGAGAAGGATATAGGGTAGTTTTTATCCCGAAAATCACCCCTTAAGAAAGTAAAAAGCGGGGTGGAATTGAGATAATTAATGAAGTGCCGGCTAATTTGTGTGCATAATATGCTCAAATTGAATTGCTATGAGAATTTTTCCAGGCGCTATTTAGCTGCCGTTGCTGAGTCCGCGCAGACGAAGTCGCGGGCAAAAGCTAGTTGATTATATACCTAGGTTACTTAACGTGGACTCCTTTGCTTGTGTTTGGAAGTCATGTTAAATATAACTACAATTTTTGAGGAGCAGATGGTAAGCTAATTTGAAGACCGTAAAAGTCTTGTGGTCCACTTGACGAATGCGAATAATTAATCTAGTGTCACCGGACTGTCATTTCATGTCAGATTACAAACCCTCATTCACCTTTAGATCGTTCACACACTGAGACTTTTTGTAGCGATGTAAACACGTTTGACTGCCTCACAGTTTCAACGTATTTCAGTAACTTTATTGCTACTACATAAAAAGTCACAGTCTATAAAAGGTCTTAAAAGAGAATAAAGAAGCGCTAAGGTTAGAAAGTTCATTCGTTCATTGTAAATATAAACTTAGGAGTAATGAGAATTGGTTAGTATGAACATTTCTAAAGAAAGAAACTTGTTTTCATTGCTTAAAGGTCTTAAAGTGTTGCGATTTTATATCATTACTCGTAAAGCCTGTATTTTCTTTAGATCGCGTCGAGACCCGCATCACGGCCCATCTCCGCGATCAGCTTGGAACAGCTAAGAACGCGAACGAAATGTTCCGCATTTTCTCCCGATTCAACGCGCTCTTTGTGAGACCACACATTAGAGGAGCTATAAGGGAATACCAGACCCAACTTATACAGAGAGTGAAGGATGATATCGAGGCTTTGCACGAGAAGTTTAAGGTAAGATCAAGTACGTGCCAGCCATGAACAGCCAAGAACGCGAGCGAACTCGGTTCAACGCGCTTATCGTACGACCACATATCAGAGAAGCTATCAGAGAGTACCAGAGACAGCTAGTACAGAGAGTACCAGACACAGCTAGTACAGAGAGTGAAGGATGATATCGAGGCTTTGCACGAGAAGTTTAAGGTAAGAGCAATTAGGTGCCAGCCAAGAACGTGAACGAACTCGGATCAACGCGCTTATCATACGACCACATATCAGAGGAGCTATCGGAGAATACCAGACACAGCTAGTACAGAGAGTGAAGGATGATATCGAGGCTTTGCACGAGAAGTTTAAGGTAAGATCAATTAGGTGCCAGCCAAGAATGTGAACGAACTCGGATCAACGCGCTTATCATACGACCACATATCAGAGGAGCTATCGGAGAATACCAGACACAGCTAGTACAGAGAGTGAAGGATGATATCGAGACTTTGCACGAGAAGTTTAAGGTAAGATCAATTAGTCGCCAGCCAAGAATGTGAACGAACTCGGATCAACGCGCTTATCATACGACCACATATCAGAGGAGCTATCGGAGAATACCAGACACAGCTAGTACAGAGAGTGAAGGATGATATCGAGGCTTTGCACGAGAAGTTAAAGGTAAGATCAATTAGTTGCCAGCCAAGAATGTGAACGAACTCGGATCAACGCGCTTATCATACGACCACATATCAGAGGAGCTATCGGAGAATACCAGACACAGCTAGTACAGAGAGTGAAGGATGATATCGAGGCTTTGCACGAGAAGTTTAAGGTAAGATCAATTAGGTGCCAGCCAAGAATGTGAACGAACTCGGATCAACGCGCTTATCGTACGACCACATATCAGAGGAGCTATCGGAGAATACCAGACACAGCTAGTACAGAGAGTGAAGGATAATATCGAGGCTTTGCACGAGAAGTTTAAGGTAAGATCAATTAGGTGCCAGCCAAGAATGTGAACGAACTCGGATCAACGCGCTTATCATACGACCACATATCAGAGGAGCTATCGGAGAATACCAGACACAGCTAGTACAGAGAGTGAAGGATGATATCGAGGCTTTGCACGAGAAGTTTAAGGTAAGATCAATTAGGTGCCAGCCAAGAATGTGAACGAACTCGGATCAACGCGCTTATCGTACGACCACATATCAGAGGAGCTATCGGAGAATACCAGACACAGCTAGTACAGAGAGTGAAGGATGATATCGAGGCTTTGCACGAGAAGTTTAAGGTAAGATCAATTAGGTGCCAGCCAAGAATGTGAACGAACTCGGATCAACGCGCTTATCATACGACCACATATCAGAGGAGCTATCGGAGAATACCAGACACAGCTAGTACAGAGAGTGAAGGATGATATCGAGGCTTAGCACGAAAAATTCGAGGTAAGTTCAAAGTATGTTTTGTGGCCTACTAAAACTAGTAGAGTTCGTAAGTGGAACTCTCAATTCCCAATGTTCACCAGACAAGTAAAGTTACTTTTGCCTCTCATCGTGGCGATATCGCATGCGCAATTCCATACATAAAAAAATCGTAAACGCCTGGCTGTTAGAAGTGCTGGTACTTGAGAGGTTGAATATTTATATTTTACAAAATAAGTCATTCGTATTTTGTTATCAAGCGGTGTCAGAAAGTGACGTTTGCCCTCCGGCTGGTCGTTAACCTATTTTTCCTCCATTATTTAAGATGTATTATTCTTCAATTATATTATATATAATTGAATGATATTCTTTAATTACGGTCATTGTAATCAGGTGCAATATCCACAATCGAAGTGCAGCCGACTCTCTCTGGTGCGTGACTTGCCCCCGGTGGCCGGGTCCATCATCTGGGCCAAGCAGATCGATCACCAGCTGACCGCCTACTTGAAGAGAGTTGAAGATGTTTTGGGTAAGTTAAAGATTCCACGTGAGAGCGTTCAGAATTTTTACGGTGTCTTTCGTCATCTTCGACGGCGTCGAATAATTACGAGAGATAATGCTCGAACTTTAAAGTTTTGAAATAAAATAGGGTAGATTGTTTATTATTTAAATGTAAATTTAAATTACCAAACATTTTGTTTATTCTAATTCTACGCACACGCAGCCGATGTGTGCTGGCCTTTATTGTGTTTATTCTAGTTTAGTCATACCAGACAAAAATCAGCTACTATATGGAGTCATAGAGTTATACAGGCAAATATTTTAAGAATGGAGGTGCAATATTTAAATATTGTTTTCTTTTTACAAAGGTAAGGGATGGGAGAACCACATTGAAGGGCAGAAATTGAAAGCCGATGGTGACAGCTTCCGTCTTAAATTGGACACCCAAGAAGTCTTTGACGATTGGGCTCGTAAGGTAAGAAACTTATGATAAAATAACCTTAACTCACAAATAAAAACACTTTAAATTTTGGACTTTAGTATGCTTATTTTTCGTCCCTTGGCACAGGGACGAAAAATAACCACAGACGAGTTTTCTTAAGTGATAGAGGATAGAGACTGGAGCAGAGAATCTCATTTATAATATATGTCAATTGATTTGATAATACAGAGATAACGTCCTTTGTTTGAGACTTTGATATTTTCAGTCTTGCTATTTTTACAAGCTCTGCTGTAGTAATTTGGGATAAAGCTAATATGGTTTGGGTTTCAGTCAGTTTCAGAGCATTTTGACCTTAAATGTGCCATGGCTTGCTTTTTTTTAATATTATAAACTGATCGGCGCTTGGCCCTAGTCACACCTGATGGAAAGTGAAGACAGGGCCTAAGATGGAGCTCACCGGTTCAGTAACAGCCTATTCACTCTTGCTTTAAAGAGACCGAGGTCATATTGATCAGGGAATACAGATGGCGGGAGCGCATTCCATTCCTTAGCCGTCCGTACCAAAAAGGAGGAGGCAAAACGTTTCGTGCGAACAAATGGAACGTGGACCACGAACGGGTGCATTCGCTCCCCGCGCCTGGATGTCCGATGATGGAAAGGGGAAGGTGGGATCAGGTCGTGCAGTTCCTACAGTTCCTGGGCTGTTATTTAAAGCAAGATCATTTCCTACTCGAATAAAAAAATTGTTTAGGTAGTCAGGTATTTCGGTGTAGTGGACTCTTTAGTGTTTTCGTCTTTTAGATTCCAGTTGTATTCTTGTACGATGTTGTTTGTCTCTTCTTTTATTATTTGCCATAAGTACTTCCCGTTTCGGGTTTTTTGAATTAACAATTCGTTCTTCCGTGTGTTTTCTTTTAATGAGGTATGTATTTCTTGTCTCTTTCTTCATAAAATCTCCTTGATGTCAATTTGCGGGTACTGTTCATGGAATAATAGTAGATCATCTAAGTATATCGCGTTGTAAATTATAAGCAGATTCAGATAGCCACAGAATACGATTCTCGTTTTTCTTTCTGATTAGTTTTTGTGGCATATGCACGTTCATATTGTGTTTTAATTTTTGGATGAAGTTATCAACGGTATTGGAGTTGTAAGCGCAAGGGTTTTATTCAGAGTGTCTAGCTCGAGGTATCTTCGATTTATATCGTCTCTCGCCTATTGGCTCGATCTCTTTATTCTTTATATGAGCATGAGAACGTGAGTTTTTTCATAAGAATTGGACCTTATCAACAAGAGATAAAATACTAAATAAGTTGATTTTAAAAGTTAAGGGTTATAGAATCCAGTATATTTACAGGTACAACAACGCAACCTCGGCGTGTCCGGGCGCATCTTCGCGATCGAATCAGTGCGCGCGCGGTCCAGCAAGACCGGCACCATCCTCAAACTGAAGGTCAACTTCCTGCCAGAGATCATCACGCTGTACAAGGAAGTGCGCAACTTGAAAAATCTTGGATTCAGGTATTGTTGATCCTTCGGATCCTGTTCACATAACATTGTATTGTTTGTGTATATACTTTTACAATGTCAAAGATTTTAATATTAGAGTCACATTTTCGTAGAATCGGACTACGCTAAGTTTGCGCAAAGTTAGCGTGTCAGTCTAAGGTTTAAAAAAAGTGTTCAACCTTTTCTGAGAAGAACATAAACGTTTAAGTTTAAACTTTGCAGTAGTATATTTTATTTACTTGCTTAGTTAAAGCAGTAAGTCAAACTTTGCAAGTTTTTTTTAGATAAAGCTGAAATATAACATATACTTACGTAACAGTGGTGACAATATGATTTAAAGTATAATCGCAACCTCATTGAGTTTGGACTCATCCGATTCCACAATAAAAACTTGTACTCATTGAATTTTTATACAACTGTCTTTGCTCATAGCAAAACGCTAAAAAAATCTTATGAACTGTAGGTACCTATAGTGAAAATTTTAATATAAAATTTGTTTTGTTCCAGAGTGCCCTTAGCTATCGTGAACAAGGCTCACCAAGCGAATCAACTGTATCCATTCGCTATATCCCTCATCGAGAGCGTGCGTACTTATGAACGCACCCTAGAGAAGGTAATTTTTTTATTGTTATTGTTATATACATCACAATTTTAAACAAAACATTAACACAAAGTTTTAAGCACTACTAGAGTTTATTACACTAAACGATTGGCACATAACAAACACAAAGTCTAACATATAGGCTAGAGTATACATTTCAAAAACCATCAAAAACTCTTGTGTGACGTCACTAACAGGAATGCATTTTTTTTTGTGTGCAGCTAAATAATAGGAATCATACGAAGGTAGTTGTTAATATGTACTGGCCTGCGATAGCTGCATGAATTACCGCTGCTTTTTATAAATATATGCGTTTTTGCTTACATCATTTAGACGTTTTAAAGCAACTAATGCTATAATGTCTGCACACGTGCTCCGAAGTTTTTGGGCCCTTAGTAGAGACTGAGCAGAGCTTTTCTGTAACGCCTTGGAGCAGACTCGCAAACTAGTATTTTGACAACGATATAGTGTCGTGGCTTTACCTGTAAAATGCCTTAAAACGAGAGCCTCTAATATGAAGACTCTAGAAGCAGAATATATCTAATCTTGGTAGGTTAGAGAGTTCAACCCTTCAAGATGTGAAACTTTCTAAGGATTCAAATGCCTTCTGGGTCAGCTTTTTTACAACACTAGTAATGAGTGACAATCCTTTTTTGCTTGCTTATGTTTATTTTTCCGCACAAACGGCAATGTGCGGCTTAAGCCCCGCTTTTCTACATAAGTATTATATGTAGCATGATATGCAATATGTCACATGAAGGATTTTATTCCAACTGATCGGTGCTGCATGTAGGATGATTAAAGTTGATTAAATTATGACGTCAAATAACTCAGTGTAGTTTATCAATCGGACAGAAAACTGGACTAGTTTTGGATTTGATTAAACTAGGTTAAATTTGACTTAGCTTTTCTACTAATGGGCCATAGTTTTGCAGAAAGCTACTAAACAATTATTACTAATTAAGCAATGTAGTATTGTTACCAAATTTATTAACTTTAAGCTTTAAAATATCACAAAGTATTACAGCCAATATAGAAATTGCTAGTCCAGCAAACTTTATAATAGTGCGACATAAAATAGTAGAAATAAAATAAAATATAACTAAAATACACCATACTAAATTGTTGCCATGTTTAAGCATTTTACGTCGAAAATGTGACAGTTACGTAAAAAAGTGACGCCTTCATTTATTATCTACAATTTCTTGTCGGATTATAAAAAAAGCGTAATGATTATATTTTGTCAAATGTCAATAAAGACTACTTAACCCCTTGGTTTCAAACTTAGATTTGAATTTTGAATCTCTTTGCCGACTTGATATCAAGTCCATTGGACTCAGGGCTTAAGTAGCGGCCTTTTGATAAGTGACTTTTGACAAAGTGGTATTCTTCTGAGAGGCGTCAAAACTAACTATTTCTCACCGTAAACAGATCCGCGACAAAGCATCTATAATCCCCTTGGTGGCCGGCCTGCGTCGCGACGTGCTGAACCAAGTGTCGGAGGGCATGGCGCTCGTGTGGGAGTCGTACAAGCTGGACCCCTACGTTCAGAAGCTCAGCGAAGTCGTGCTGCTGTTCCAGGAGAAGGTATGTTGAAGGACTGACACAGACGTATACTGCTAGTAGCAGTTATAAAATAAAAATAGTGTATGTATGTAGATTTGTCAGGTTTGACGTGTATCAATCAGGTTTTTAAAATACTGCATTATTTGCGAGTCTGGTAAGAAGACAATTGCTAGCTAAGTATTATGTTTAAACGTTACTTTAGCTACTTTAAACACAGATTAAAAGTAACGTTTGGTTGACAGTTGAATTAAGCCTTCTTCTTTTAATACGACTGATTCAACATGTCATGTCATGATTACAATGTTAATTTCATAAATCTAGATATCTTCTCATTGTCTTTCGGTAAATATAGTAGTGGTCTGCGGAGCTTACTTTTCCATAGCAGTGTCTTTGCTTTAAAAAAAAAAAAAATTGTAATTGTTCTATAGTCTTATGTAACGTATGTATGTTTGTAAGCATGTTTGATACTTAGGTACTTTATTAGTTGTGTATCCAATTGTTACTTCTGTGTATCTTCCTAAAAACAATAAAAAAACATAAAATATGGGCCTCGAAAAGTAATAGAATTTGTACGCAACATTTTTGTTCTAAAAATGGGGCTTGCAAGGTTTTTAATTTTTGACTCAGGTTTCGCTATTGTAACCTACCTAAATAAGTGTTAACTGTGTATTTTTTTTTTAGATAAATTAAAATTTATTTATTTATTTATCTGTGTAGGTGGAAGACCTCCTGGCGGTTGAAGAGCAGATCTCCGTGGACGCACGTTCACTAGAAACGTGCCCGTACTCGGCGCCCAGCCTCGCCGAGATCCTGGGCCGGCTGCAGCGCGCCATCGACGACCTGTCGCTGCGGCAGTACAGCAACTTGCATCTGTGGGTGCAGCGCTTAGACGAGGAGGTTCGTTTTTCCGAAATTTTAGTAAAATTTCATAAAAACTTCGGTTCAAAATATTTAGATCAGAACGGTTTCACTCACTTGTATTTTGTAATATTTTGAAATATGTCTCACGATAGTTTAAGTTCGAAAACTTCGGTTGTTTGATAGTGGTCAGAGACGCGTTTAACGATCGTAAATATCGTCAAAATTCAGAGATACTTCCGTAGGGAATGTTCAAAGAAATTAAGCTATATAAAGCTGCTTTTTACCTAGTGGTAAAAGTCACATAATCCATTATTCTATTACAGGTCGAGAAGAGCCTAGCGGCGCGTCTGCAAGCCGGCGTAGAAGCGTGGACGGCGGCCCTCCTCGGCAAGAGCAACGAGCTGGACCTGTCCATGGATACGTACTCACCAGCCGAGCCCACGCACAAACCCGGCGGAGAGCCGCAGGTATATAACATGTTACAGTTGACACACCGCTAACTTGTTCAAAACTAGTGACGTAGCACGCAGGCATGCTGACCTAAAATGACCTATAACGTTCATGGCCAAAAACTGCATATCCACCGAACGTTCCAAATTGGGACTGGCGCTCCACGCTCGTGGTTCGTTTCACCGAACGGTCCCGTGGGCTTAGGACCTTAATCAGACTTCGATGGATTTTTTTGAAATACAGACAATGCAGTTTTGTTCATGCGACTAGTTTAATAACTCTTCATTAACTTTATTTGCCTATGGCGTCTGTTTGATTTCAAGATCGCGCGCGTGGTGCACGAGGTCCGCATCACGAACCAGCAGATGTACCTGTTCCCGTCGCTGGAGGAGGCGCGCTTCCAGCTCATGCGGCAGATGTTCGCGTGGCAGGCCGTCGTCACGAGCCAGCACCGCTTGCAGAGCACCAGGTCTTTATTAATAAATATCAATATCCTCGGGATTACCTGTCTCATATTACTAGGCGCCCTCGCTTTTTCTTGGCCACTTATAACACAGCCGTACGTGATTTCGGTCTTTGTACTACTGCTGTATTGATCCTATTTTGTTTATGGGCTTTCCACGATTTACGTTTCCGTTTTTAGTTATTAAACAGATTTAATATAATTTCTTACGAATGATAATACAAATGGTTCTTTTTCCATAGATACCAAGTCGGCGTAGCTCGGGCTCAAACTGCGACATACAGAAACTTGCTCACTAAGCTACCGGGCGCGGCGGCCCCGCTCGAAAATGCCTATGACGCTATTGAGCAGAAGATATCGCAGGTCCGCGAATACGTCGACGAGTGGCTGCGGTAAGTTCGACTTTATGTCCTCCAGTTTAAGGCTTATTTTCGTTTGCATTCAACGAAATAAATTTTGTAAAAGATATAACGGTTTTTGAGTTGTGTTGTTTTACGGCCAGACCCAGAGGAGTATTGAGAATCTAGATTTTGTTATGTGAGTAACTTGATTACTACACGTCAACATGGTAACGATGCTCGGTGACATTCTAAATGACTCTGATGACCCCACAGTCACTCTTTATTGAGTTTTGCGGGGCTATGATTATAGTAAGAATACTGTGTATTTTATTAAATAAATAATAATAATAAAAAAATTGTTACCCGAACGCGACACAGACATGATCTCACATTGACATTTGTTTACAGTTACCAAGCCCTGTGGGACTTGCAACCCGAAACGCTGTACGGTCGCCTTGGTGAAGACATCACTTTGTGGATCAAGTGCCTGAACGATATCAAGTAAGTGTACTTATAGCTAATAATACACGCATGGCCCTACAGCGTCGGTTTCCTGAAAAATAAGTGAGAACGTTATGTCATAATTCATGGGTATAATTATATTTATTACCACCTTAAAAAAGGAGGACTTTCTCAATTCGTCTGTATCTTTTTCTATTGATCTTCCTTGATTTCTCGAAGACTGCTGGATTGATTTGAGAAATTCTTATTTATAACATTTAAAACCTTCGCGCTTTGAACACGTCGTCTTCGCTTTACGTCGGTAAATAAAGGTAACAAAATAAATTCGCAATAGACCCGATTATAAATGAAATCCTTATTTGTTTCCCAGTTGCTCGCTCTCATTCTCAACAGATCGGTAAAGTGTATCACTATAAAAACGCTTCATACTTTCGTACTTTTCTACATAGAATTCCTACCATATCTCATACCACACCTTCTTCAGGAAATCCCGCACAACCTTCGACACGTCCGACACCCGTCGCGAATACGGTCCCGTAGTGATCGACTTCGCGCGCGTGCAGAGCAAAGTCGCTTTAAAATACGACGCGTGGCACAAGGAGGTGCTCGGCAAGTTCGGCGCTCTGCTCGGCGGCGAGATGGTGCACTTCCACGGACAGCTCGCCAAGTCGCGCTCGCAGCTGGAGCAACAGACTATCGGTGAGAATACATAAACCGTTCACTACACACTTTAAAGAACGGTTTAGTAACTTGTGATGGTCGATTTGCGGCGGTGGAAGTACGATGAAGCACAAAGAGGTGCTCGGCAAGTTCGGCGCTTTGCTCAAAGGAGAGATGGTGCACTTTTAGGGACTATCGCTGACACTACTATCGGCTGTCTAGTGAGGGTGCTTCGGAGAAAGAGTTTAGGATGTTGTCTATAGTCTATTTTATCATATACGGTATATTCTAAAGCGTTTTTCTTATAAAATACATAACAGAAACAGAAAATTGCCTTATTTTATAACTATAAATACTTGGAAGGTGAACACATGAAATCTCACCTGTCACTTGAAATTTGCACTAATTGTATTTGTGGTTGTTTGTATAACATATTCTTAAATCTCATCTATTATTATTCGTCTTGGCAGGATCGCCATGTGATGTAAAAAATAATTTCTGAGCCTTTGAACTTATTACATAGTCAGAATCAATAACAATAGTTATTTGTGCAACAAGAGAGGAAAGTTGGTTTTTCTTGCGAGTGTTTATTTTGAGTCCCGAGAAAGCGAAAGATTCTAATGTAGAATCTTGAGCGTAGCGAGGGACTCAAAAACACGAGATGTAAAATAACTTTGCTCTCGTGTTGCACACATAATTTTTCACCTCAGTAGTGAGAACATATTAAAGGTTAAAATGTATTTCGAATTACACAGAATAAACAGAAAAAAAAAAGTATTATAATATGTACGATACGATAAGATACGATACGATACGAGACGAGACCGGACCGGACCGGACCGTACCGTACCGTACCGTACCGTACCGGACCGGACAGGACCGGACCGGACCGTACCGTACCGTACCGTACCGTACCGGACCGTACCGTAGTATGATGTTCATGGCCTTCACTAAATTAAAAAGCTACATTGTTTCACTCCCTGGAGTGAGGAAAGTCGCACTTTCCTCACTCCAGGGAGTGGCGAAAGTAGGCTTGTTCAAGCTGCTGAACTGAAAATTATTTTTACATACTTGTAAGCGTAGTGTAATGGTAAATTAAATTCATGTTTCTCTAAATCAAACCACAAAACTGTTGTTTTACAGAGGCAGCTTCCACCAGCGATGCGGTATCCCTGATTACATACGTGCAACAGCTTAAGCGGGAGGTGCTTGCTTGGGAGAAACAAGTCGACATATACAGAGAGGCGCAGCGCATCTTGGAGCGGCAAAGGTATGTTTTTAAAAGTAATTAATTGTTTTTTGTTTAAGTGGATAAAGGTATAAATTAAAAGAAGTGTCATATAGAGATTAACCAAGGTAATTTGTGTCCGAGTCTGAAATCAAACCGCCGTCTTCGGCATTCGTGTCTGACGTCATAAGGAGCATCGGTCATGTTTTCTTTAATTAACCATCGCCCACACTGTTAACTATACATCGGTGGACCTTTTGCCTTGTCCACCGATGTAAAGTTAAGTGTTGCTGTTTGTGACAGTCAACTTGTAAACTGTATTAAAATAAAATGAAAATTCTGCAGTAGACCTCAAGAGCTCTTTCACAAGTCAATACAACATTTACAGCAACATCATATTAGTTTTACTTGTTCCATAATTGGTATAAATTGAAACTGAAATGAATAATATTTGTTTTAGATTCCAGTTCCCAGCACAATGGCTGCACGTTGATAACATTGAAGGAGAATGGAGCGCGTTCAACGAAATTATGCGTAGAAAGGATTCGTCTATTCAGACCCAAGTAAGCTTAATTCACTTTGAATCCTTCAAATATCTTGCTTTATAAATAACTGTTAATTAGATTAGGTCTTTTTTAATGTAGACTTGTATTACATCGCCAAAAACGAAAGGCTTGATTGATACTTGTTTTCGAGTTTTAATTTTGCCCATGTCTGTGTCGTATTTTTTACCTATTAGTACCTAACCATATTTTTGTTCAATCATTAGGTCGCATCTCTCCAACAAAAGATTGTAGCCGAAGACAAAGCAGTCGAGACTCGTACTCTAGAGTTCCTTACCGAGTGGGAGCGGAGCAAGCCCACCGACGGCTCCACGCGCCCGGAAGATGCTCTCGCGAGGCTCCAGGCTATGGAGACCAGATACAGCAAGCTGAAGGACGAGAGAGACAACGTGGCTAAGGCCAAGGAGGCTTTAGAGCTGCACGATACAGGTAAAATTAACCACAAATCTAGGTTAGTTGGGAGCAAGCTCACCGATGCTTCGAGGAGTCCTGACGATGCGCTCCTAAGTCTCCAGGCTATGTAGGAAGATTAAGATTTGTCGTTTAAGTTTAAATCATGGTAGTCGTTTTTAAGGTTTTTGGGGTGCATATCAAAATATACTATGCCTTTAAATATAGCAAGCATTTTGAGTCTAATAGATCCTGCTATTAGATCCTTACTCTATACCTATATGACCTAAGACGCATTCGGAATAATTCAAGTTCAAAATGGCGGCTACATTTTTAGGGTTCCGTACCCAAAGCGTAAAAACTGAACCCTATTACTAAGACTCCGCTGTCCGTCTGTCTGTCACTAGGCTGCATCTCATGAACCGTAATAGCTAGACAGTTTAAATTTTCACAGATGATGTATTTCTGTTGCCGCTATAACAACAAATACTAAAAAGTACGGAACCCACGGTGCGCCAGTCCGACTCGCACTTGGCCGGTTTTTTAAAAGTTAAATCTCTGATTCGCTTCGCAGGAAGCTCAGTGAACAACGAGCGCATGACCGTGGCGCTGGAGGAGCTGCAAGACCTGCGCGGCGTGTGGGCCTCGCTCAGCAAGATCTGGACGCAGATCGACGACATCCGCGAGAAACCGTGGCTCTCGGTGCAGCCTAGGAAACTGAGGTAACAACATCTTCATACCACGTCGGTGCCAAATAACTTTATAATCCGCCTGATAAATAAGCAGTTAACTCGCAACACCAGTCCTATCACACGAGTCCTTTTAAACTCATTTGTCTATCACTATAGGTGTTTCGCTTGCACTGTTTTTCCAATTAGAAACGAATATGTAATACGCATCGAAGACACATCATTGTCAGCCGTTTTTGCAAACCATAAAGTAGTGAAATCATCGACCTCTCTTGATTTGAATTTATAATGTAAACATGATCAGGCCTTAAAAAATCGTGCATCCTAATTACACGAGTTTCGAAAGTAAATATATTTATTTATTTATATGAGCCTAGAGTGTCCCACTGCTGAGCAAAGACCTCCCTCCCCCCTTTCCACGTATCCCGGTCTTGACCCGTCTCCCACCAGTTTCTGTCAAAGGCGTCAAGGTCATCTCGCTAACGCCGTCGAGGTTTGCCGCGACCCCGGGTTTGATGTGGGACCCAATTGGTTGTTATTTTAGCCCACAAATCACCCGGCATACGGAAAACGTGTCCCGCCCAGTCCCACTAAACACTTCGAAACTAAATACTTTTTAATATTGTAACTAAATGTTATATTTTTATTTTAGGCAACAACTGGAAGCTATGCTCAACGAGCTCAAAGAACTGCCAGCGCGTCTCCGCATGTACGACAGCTACGAATACGTTCGCAAACTACTGCACTCTTACACTAAGGTAAAGTATTTTTGTTAAAACCATTTTTATTGTAATAAAAATAACTGGTTTCCTGGGTTTGCAATAAAGTTATAGCCCTGGAATGAAGCCTTTAAACGATGAAAAATTGCCACTTTTTTCTTTCGATTTTCGCCGAGTTACTAATGATAAAGTATTTCAACATCCTGAGCAACCATATACATTGTAAATACTTGGCTGATCTGGAATCATCGGCGTTTTTTTCCAGCCAGGGTATCTTTACTTTACTTTTGATATATCTAATTCCCAATATCTTTCTAGGTCAATATGTTGATCGTGGAGCTGAAATCCGACGCTCTAAAAGAGCGTCACTGGCGCCAACTGTGCCGCGCGCTGAAAGTGGACTGGTCGCTGTCCGAGTTGACTCTCGGACAAGTGTGGGACGCGGACCTTCTGCATAACGAGCACACCGTCAAGGACGTCGTGTCCGTCGCTCAGGGGGAGATGGCTCTCGAGGAGTTCCTCAAGCAGGTAAACTACACTATGTCACGAGGCATTTTCAAGTTAAGTCACTCGCTAATCGCACCAAGTGGTCACTTCACAGTATACTTATTAACGGTAGACGCAGAGCATAGCGGAACCACATATCAGTAAGATGGTCCTGACATAATAAGACATATTAAGCGCTTACTCGTCGTCGTTTAACACTTTTCCAGGCAGCACTAATGTACGTCTTTCCGAAAAATCCAAATATATTCCAATTAATCCATATATGAGGATTCTTTTTAAGACAAGTCACATTTCCTTAAAGTCTAATTTAATTTGTACCTTAAATTGGATTGCTAAGGTTGAAATTCTATTGGCGCGTTTGTCAATCAATCAATCTTTTATTAATAAAATATAAGTAAATATTTTACATGTCAATACAATACTTACAGGTAATGGGAACCGCACTTTATTATATTTTGAATGAAATATTACTTACTTATTAAGGGTACATCATTATTTTTGGGTTTAATCTATAATTTATTTATTGTTTATGAGGTGGTCGATAAATCGTACTATGCCTCGTTGGATTGAAAGATCAGTGGCAGTCACAACTTCTAGCCATACTTACCCCTGATTTAAATATGCATAGATATGTAATTATATTCAAACTACCTCTACTCCCGAAGCGAATTCGTATATAACAATTATTATTAACTTGGAATGTATTGGCTTCATTCAGGTTCGCGAGTCATGGCAGAGCTACGAACTGGACTTGATCAACTACCAGAACAAGTGCAAGATCATCCGCGGCTGGGACGACTTGTTCAACAAAGTCAAGGAGCACATCAACAGTGTGGCTGCTATGAAACTCTCGCCTTATTATAAGGTACGTTATGGTTCAATGTTGTGTAACAAAGGGATATAATAAGTTTACACATGTATCTAAGCTATTAGTTGAATGTCGACCACCTCACATGTTGTAGTGATAATGGTAGCGATACTTCTACCAGATAACGCGAAATGCCACGAGCATCTACGGCCACTACTACAAAAAATGTGCTTTAGGCCGTGATTTAGAATAAACGCTCAAATAGTGACCCGTGTTTCCGTACCAAACCATGTTAGTTTAGTTTTATTAAATTTTGTTTTATTAAATATAGTTTTCTAGCATTTTTTATCCGATAATATCGAAATTCCTTCACACATCTTCCCACTTCCACACACACACACACACACACACCACACTCACACACACACACACACACACACACACACACACACACCTCTCCTCTGGAGTTGCAGGCGTACATAGGCTATGGAGACTGCTTAACATCAGGCGGGCCGTATGCTTGTTTGCCACCGACGTAGTATAAAAAACACACACACACACCACCACCATACATATGTAGCAGTCCACTTGCTACATATGTACTATTAAATCGTATTGGTGAGGCACAAAAATTGGCTTCATGTATTTACTGACTTTTATTTTGGCGTGTAAAGGTATTCGAAGAAGAAGCCCTCACTTGGGAAGAGAAGCTCAACCGCATCAACGCGTTGTTCGACGTGTGGATCGACGTGCAGCGCCGCTGGGTGTACCTCGAGGGCATCTTCAGCGGCTCCGCCGACATCAAAACTCTGTTGCCCGTTGAGACTAGCCGCTTCCAGAGCATCAGGTGCGTTTCAAATACGATTTAAATACCTTATCTATTTTTTTTTTACTCCCGATATACCTTATCTATAAGGTTTCAAATTACTATTAACCTCGTAAGGTACTTTTTCGTTTGTTTTACAAAACAAAAGAAATACTACTTTATGTAATTTTTAAAAGGTTCAAATTAGATTGACACAAAGTGTATATAGTAATGCACATTGGGCCTTAGAATCAAGAATCAAATGTTTTATAATTGAAACAAACGAAAGTCACCCTAATTTATTATACAACAAGGTTCAAATTATAGATAGGGAAACTGTGTATGGTGGGCCTTACGAGGTTAAAGTTAACTAGGAAATCTTCTTGTTTAGGGCGTCTATCATTGGAAGCTCACGACAATGAAAGTACCTAGAGAGTATCAATTTTGCTATTTTTTATGATGTACTAGCGACCCGCCCCGGCTTCGCATGGGTAGTTCAACTAATTTACACAAAACCTTACAAATTTTACATATAAACCTTCCTCTTGAATCACTATATCTATTTAACAAAAACGCATCAAAATCCGTTGCGTAGTTTTAAAGATCTAAGCATACATAGGGACAGACGGACAAACAGCGGAAAGCGACTCTGTTTTATACTATGTAGTGATTCTGAATGTATCGATTAGTAATACTTTAATAAACGAGGAGAGCGGAAGATGTACCATAGACTACAGACAGAAAAAACCGGAGGATTGATTATTTTATTTATTTATCAAACCTTCATTTGTTCTAGTTCCGAGTTTCTCGGGCTGATGAAGAAAGTTAGCAAGTCGCCGATGGTGATGGACGTGCTGAACATACCGGGCGTGCAGCGCTCGCTCGAGCGCCTCGCCGACTTGCTGGGCAAGATACAGAAGGCGCTCGGGGAGTATCTCGAGAGGGAGAGGAGCAGCTTCCCCAGGTTAACACTGGAGATGTACATTTTTACTGTTAAGGATAAAATTACAGGAGTCCGTGTAATGTTCCGTTTCTTTGTGGGAACTGCCTCAAATAACAAGTTTTTAGCCAACTCGATTTCTTCCACCGTAAAAACCGTAGCACAAATACGGACCAGATCTTCTTCATCCATCACTCCACATTTATTTTGGATAAAGGCTAACACTTCATTAATCACAATGTTGCAATTATTGCACTTCACTGTTCGACTTTTTTTTTACATAACGGACCGGTCCGCTAATACGATACGCGCGCTCGCTACGTCGTACGTCACGTGACCGATCGTAGCGTATCGTATATCGCTCAAAACCGGCCACGACGTGGTTTTGGGGTGTACTAATTTCTGGGAACTGAAAAAACAAATTTAACCTGAAATTTGCACATGACCTATCTGTGTTCACTTCTCAATACTAATTAATGGTGGTGTTTATTTATTTTATGGTTATTCATTCTAAAGGAGCCTGATGGACTTACGTCTGAAATAAACTATTTTTATTATTTTATTTTATTTAATCAGACATTCGATTGTTTAAATATGGCTTCCTCAGCATGAAAGAGATGTTAAGGTGGTTCGACTAGGTTACCCAAAGCTTAAACCCCGCTAGATGGCGTCACTTTCGCAAATTTTAAGGTTTTATTTTTTTGTGGAATAGTGTTGGTATCTGTATACTTAAAAGTATGTTTAGCGCACTCTTTACATAAATATTGAACTATTATAATAAACATTGAATACTTCATTAGTGTAAAAAACACTTTTAAAGTCGACAGAATGTTTCTGTCATGCTATTTCCTACTATTACTCACACATGTAAACAGTGTTTCCGTGATTGCTTGTAGTAGACAATTTCATGCAGTGTAAGTATGCTGCAATGGCGTTGCGGTATGTTCGTGGAAATACGTGCAAGAGGATTCGGGTTCGAGACTGGTACGTCAGGGGTACTTTTTTTTGTCCTTTTTGTGTTATCTTATGTTTCTTATACCTTTTATTCTTCGAATTCTTGTCCGATTCCGATACAACCGAAATATATTTCAGTGATATCGGAAACGGCTCTAACGATTTCGATGAAATTTGCTGTAAGGGGTTCGATCTAGCTAGGTCTTATCTCTGGGAAAACGAGCATTTTTGAGTTTTTACTTATGTTTTCCTTTTCTCCCAGATATTCAGTATTATTAATAAATTAGTTTATAACGTTTTATAAAAATATGTGACGTTTTGAACTAAAAGGTACCACATTGTCGGTTGTCGATTAGGTTGATTTCATTTTGAAGCTTTATGGAAATATGACAACAATAAGTAGGTACCCGTTTGGTTGAAAACGCCACATATATTGAAAACCTGACTTTCACAAATCTCACCTTTTTGGGTTCTTCCAACTCAGAAAGGATGGAGAATACTGACGATTCTTAGTAGCACTAGCCCAAGGAAGTCCAGGTTTGTAAGTGTCAGGTATCAGTTGTTTTTTAAAGCGCTAAATATAGTTCTACAAGTAAAGCAATCCCTTACTGCCCAGCCTCTATAGTATGTTTCAAACTGGAAGGGTACAATGATAGATTTCATCTCCGTACAATTTATAACCTAATAATGCCAAATGTTGCAAAATTATATTGAATTGAGATCTATCATCGTACCCTTGCAGTTTGAAATAGTTATTTACGATACAAGTGCGGAAAAGAGAAAATTCGAAACGAGTGGCGACAGATTAAAACACGACCGCAGAGAGTGTTTTAAATCGACACGAGTTGCGAATTACCTATTCGCACGTGTATCGTACAACGTTTTACAGTACACAGTACATATGGCCCTTTAAACTTTCGACATATGCATGAAAAGTGCTCTTTACGCTCTAGGGCGAGAAAGTTGCACCATATGTACTGTAAAATACTTTTTAGTACATATGGTGCTACATATACGTTACCGCCCTAGTGCGGTAATTAGTACAATACGTGCATATGTCGAAAATGTAAAGGGCCATAATTATGTACTGTAAAACGTTGTACAATACACGTGCGAAAAGGTAATTCGCAACTCGTGTCGATTAAAACACTTCCTTCGGTCGTGTTTCAATTTATCGCCACTCGTTGCCAATTTCCTACTTTTCGCACTTGTATCGTAATGTACTAATAATAAAGTAGTAATTGTAAAATAAAATTAAAACTTTTTTTATATTTTTTTTTGATTCAAGTAGGTACAGTGAGTAACAACATTGCATGGCCTTCTAATTATAACTATTATAGAAAACGGGATATATTTTTCATATTTGTTATCCGTAGTTGTCCCTGTACCTGAAAGAAAAATAATATCATGATAGCACAAAATCTCTAATGTTATAGGAAGAAAGATGAAGCAACAATATGGATTCTAATAAAGTTATCATTTACTTACCTAGTAATAATTGTGTTTTTCATTCAAAGACAAAATTCCATAATTTTCATCCCCAGGAAATGTTTTATTTTACTTTATTGCAGTGAGGATGTCCTGATTTTTTTCTGGCTAATGAAGGAAAACATTTTATTTCCAAGAATGCCTCTTCATTTTGCACAATACCTAAAAAAAACCTAGAGTTAGTGACACATTGACTATTCGGCAACCAAAACAGTAATAATTACATTATATAGGTATTGTTCACTGCTTATATCTACCATTACGGAAGAAGTGAGAATTATTTTCTAAAAAGATCGGCACGAGAAAATTACAATGTACAATGAAGGAATGAAACTTACGAAACTTCACCATCATGAATTCCGCTTCAATTGAGTCTGAATTTTTCTGGATTTTCGCGGACCAGAACACCGATGATTTTTGTAACTTGATTTAGACGTTGCTACATATATTATTATACTCTTTGCGTTGCTATCATTTTCAATTTATACAAACAAATTGATGTCACAATAAACATGACCCTATGTGTCAGTGTCAACACTGTCAAATAAAAATGCACTAAACATGACGGCACTGCAAATCCTGCCAGGTCGGCCAGGCAACGTCGCCAACGTCATAGAGTGGCAACGCCGCACGCAACGTATTTGTACACGACATTTGTGACACACACATACGTAAAATTGATGAAAAAATTACGTTGATTTATGTATGATTTCTGTATGAAACAAAGTTTTTCTATTAATTTAGCGCAAACGAATATTCGAAATTAGATAAATGAGCAAATATTTGTGTAGTAATAGTGTGTAGTGCCTTAATTAAAGCAGATTGAATTTTGTATGAAAATCGAACCACCTTAAAGAAAGATTTCTGTTTTTTTTTAAATTGCAAATGGGGATAAGAAACGGTTCCACTTTTAGTTTTTTAGCCCATTACTAGTCGTTAATATTTTCCCATCACCTAAAAACATGTCCTTAGGTCTTTACAAACAACATCCTTTATCCAGATTCTATTTCGTGGGAGACGAGGACCTGCTAGAAATCATCGGTAACAGCAAGAACATCGCCCGCCTCCAGAAGCACTTCAAGAAGATGTTCGCTGGCGTCGCCGCCATTATACTTAACGAGGACAACACGGTCATTAACGGCATCGCGTCTCGTGAGGGTGAAGAGGTCAGTTGAAGCTTCCTTTAGCGTAGTAGGAGCAAGGTTTTTAAAGGGTCGGCAACGCGCATGTAATATCTGGTGTTGCAGGCGTCCATAGGCTACGGTGACTGCCCACCATCAGGCGGGCCGTATGCTTGTAAAAAAATTCCATAAGCTGCCCCCTACAAACATGCTTTTTTTATTTATTTCATTTTTGAGGGTTCCGTACCCAAAGGGTAAAAACGGGACCCTATTACTAAGACTCCGCTGTCTGTCCGTCCGCAGGCTGTATCTCATGAACCATGATAGCTAGACATTTGAAATTTTCACAGACAATTCCGTGGAATGCTCCATTAACACGTTTGAAGCGATACGTGACAAAAATTAATGTCGCCGCAAAAAGTTGTGTGTGATGTCTCTAAAGACCCGGGTATAGTCGACGTCAAAGATATGTTTACATTTTTGCCCCTTACCTTACTTCTTTGTAAACTACGGCGAAAAATGTAAACATATATTTGACCGCGACTGTACTACCACAATAAAAAAAAAAACCTAAAGACATTGTGGTAGTACAGTATCTATCTAAGTCTTTTTCATTTGATTATTACAAGAGATGAGAGGAATTTCGAAAATTCAGTTTGGTTGTAGCATAGCATACATTCATGCCTAATGTTACTGATGACAAGTTTAACTTGACATATGCCGTATTTGACATAACATTCGTTTTCTAGGTGTACTTCCTATCACCCGTCTCCACCATAGAGAACCCCAAGATCAACTCGTGGCTGTCTATGGTCGAGCGAGAGATGCGTGTGACCTTGGCGTGCAGGCTCAAAGATGCTGTTGGGGACGTCAAGCAGTTCAAAGATGGAAACGTGGACCCTCAGAAGTTTATTGATTGGTGCGACAAATATCAGGTATGTTTTTAATTGAACCTGAAGATTTTACGGTGTATGTCTGGCCATTCTTGGGCGGAAAACTTTAGGAAAAATGAAAAGTTTTCGTTACGGAGGAAAATGTGGAATTTGTCACTGTTTTGTACGGGGAACGAAATTTTGTATTTCTAAAATGGAACCTTACTCTAGCTATTTAGAAAATTCCGAAAGCTTTTTCAACTTCTTGATGGTAACTGTTTTCCTAGACTTATTTAGAAATTAAAACATCGTATCAAGTACATTGGATTCATGCAGTCTTTTTCCGAAATCATTTTACAACATACTTCTTCGCATATCTCCTTATTGATTGTAGTGTCGCCATAATTATACCACAGATTAATAAATAGTTACTACGTCGTCTACTCAGGTCTTAGTATACTTATTGATAGACACCAAAGTGACAACATTCTTGATGTTGTAACTAAAAAAAAAATTATCTTACAGGCCCAAATCGTAGTGCTGGCCGCTCAAATCCTCTGGTCCGAGGACGTGGACGCAGCTCTGACAGCGGGTGGCGGTGAGGGCCTCAAGAAGGTCCTCACCCACGTGGAGAACATGCTCAACATCCTCGCCGACTCCGTGCTGCAGGAGCAGCCGCCGCTCAGGAGGAGGAAGCTGGAACACTTGGTGAGTTTATATAGAAATGGTTAACATGAAACCTTTTAATCTTGACACGAGGTTGTTATCCACTGATAAAGAATTCATCTAAAAAATGTCACTGAAAGAAGCACTCGGCCACTATGCATTTACCAGCTAGCCCTTTTCTATATTCGTATTACAGGAGTCCTGTATTGCATTTACCAGCTAGCCCTTTAGAATATAGAAAAGGGCTAGCTGGTAAATGCATAGTGGCCGAGTGCTTCTTTCAGTGACATTTTTTAGATGAATTCTTTATCGGTGGATAACAACTTCGAACAGGGGTCGTAGCACGGTACGCTTATCACTATGCCTGTCACGTTCTAACAAGTATGTGAGTGCGAAAGTGACGGACTTAGTGATAAGGGAACCATGCTGCGCGGGCTGGACCTACATTCGTATCCAAATTTCGTTGTACTACCACAATGCCTTCCAACCTTCTATATATGGTTATTTTCGGTTTAGATCAACGAGTTCGTCCACAAGCGAACAGTGACACGTCGGCTGATCGCCTCCGACGTGAACAGCGCGCGCTCCTTCGAGTGGCTCTGCGAGATGCGCTTCTACTTCGACCCACGGAACAATGACGTAAGTGCACCAAAAAACACTTACATCATACTTGTAGACCTTATACAAATCACAATAAGGATTGAAATTGATAACTGGTTTTAGATTTTATGAGTGAAACCGTAGGCAAAGTGATACAAAGACGCCTAAACAAGTGCAAGAGGATTTAACCATAAATTCGACAACTGAAGTAGATTGTGTTATGTGCCACCATTCGTTTTGTGATAAATACAGTACCGGCCAATAATATATCACCATGTTTTTACGGTATAACTTTTTTTGTATTTGTGAGTGACTTCCACCTCACTGCTTTAGGTAGTCTAGTAGTATTCCTTTGTACGGGCGATGAGAAAAATTGGTTTCATGTAATGGTTTTTTCATAGAGGTGTTTTTATTTTTATTTTTTTTATTTAGGAAACAAACAGTCACATACAGATAAATTTAAACTTGCAGATATACAATAAGACCTATAGTTCCATTAATTATAACATACTGATATTGATAACAAGTAGAAACAGGGCTTGTTCGGCACTGCCTATAAATAGGAAGATACACAGAAGTAACAATTGGATGCACGGATTGGATTTTTTTTATGTATTGTTACCTTCATTTTTTTACTAGAGGTTTTTTAGTAATATACTGAGTATCCTATTGCAATTCCCAGTATTTCATTGCAATATTCATCATATATTTGTATAAAATGACTAGTAAAATATGCAATCTCCAAACTAATCTATATTGTTTACTCTGTACAAGCTCATACAAAAAGACTCAAAGGTGATATATTATTGGCCGGTAATGTATATGGAATGTCATAATGTATGGGGCCGTACAACGCCATCCATTTGAGCTTTTAAATTAGCCGCGACAACATACATACTTACTCATTATATTATTTCTACGAAAACAACTTTAATTGCATTTTGAATTGATTTCTATAGGTCCTTCAACAACTGACGATCCACATGGCGAACGCTAAATTCCTGTACGGTTTCGAGTACCTCGGCGTGCAGGACCGGCTCGTGCAGACGCCGCTCACTGACCGCTGCTACCTCACCATGACGCAGGCTCTGGAGGCCCGCCTCGGAGGCTCGCCGTTCGGTGAGATATCCATACTAATATTATAAATGCGAAAGTCTGTCTGTCTGTCTGTCTGTGTGTTCCCTCTTCACGCGTAAACCGCTGAATCGATTTAGATGAAATTTGGCATAGGAATAGGTTGAGTCCCTGAGAAGGACATAGGATAGTTTTTATCCCGAAAATCATCCCTTAAGAAAGTAAAAAGCGGGGTGGAATTGAGATAATTAATGAATGCCTATGTCTGCTAATTTGTGTGCATAATATGCTCAAATTGAATAATTGCTATAAGATTTTCTCCAGGCGCTATTCTTACTCTAGCTGGGGTTACTAAGTCCACGCAGACGAAGTCGCGGGCAAAAGTGTATAATATCACAATTATACACTCTATATACTGTGTCTTCTTCTTCCATGCCCATTTTGTCATTTGCCATGCCCTAACGGACGTCGGCGACCACTTTTGCCATCTCTCTCCTGCTTAAAGCCATTCTTGCCAGTATGGCTGCGTTATCCACGTTCGTCCATTTTTAGGGTTCTGTACCCTAAGGTTAAAAACGGGACCCTATTACTAAGACTCCTCTGTCCGTCTGTCTGTCACCAGGCTATCATATCATCAACCGTGATAGCTAGACAGTTGAAATTTTCACAGATGATGTATTTCCGTTGCCGCTATAACAACAAATACTAAAAAGTACGGAAACCTCGGTGGGCGAATCCGACTCGCACTTGCCCGTTTTTTTTTTAATGTTGTCAAGCCAGGTGACCCTCCTTCTTCCCCTTCCCCTCTTGCCATAAATTTTTCCTTCCAATATTAGTTGTAGTATATTATATTTGTCATTTTTACTGGTTTAAAATGGTTAATCGCTTTGGTTATAAGTATTAAAGTAAATAACGATGTAGTGACAAAAATTGAGTAAGGTATGCTCTATCAAAAAAACCCTTTTACTCAAACTTATGCAAGACGTTAAAATAATGATCGTTAAGAGGCCGTAGTCGATTTTGGAGCAAAAATTTGAAATTGATAGATTTAGTCGTTGAAATCATACACATACAAATTGATGTATAAGAATTGTTTCAGCAAATGTTGTAGATTGTTCAAGTATCCAAATTACGTTGAAATTAAGTCGATTTTCAGAGAAATTGTTACTTGTTTTGAAGTAATTTCTGAAGAAAATTGAATTCGTTTAACTTTCATCTCCTCGAACTCTAAGTCATATAACAAAAATGTAATCTGATAAAGGTCAAGTACAGAACATGTGTAATAAAAATTTACCATTTTTAGCAGTCCAAACTTTACGAAATTTACAAATAAGAGCGACAAAATCAGTGCTTTACGCGCGTTTACCTAAACGTCCTTCAGAAAATAAATCATTACTAATTTAGTGAGTCTGTTTTCAAAAAATTGATCTGATAAAAGGCAAGATAAGAAGACGTGCTAATATAAACCAGTACTTGTTATTTCAATTTGGTAACAAAAGGTGTACAATTTTATCGACTAAATCTATCAATTTTACATTTTTGCGACTAAAATCGACACCGGCCTCTTAACCAATAAAATGGTCAGATAAAGTGAATATACGAAAGAAGATTATGATAAAAAGTGTACTAGATTGGGTTTTACATATTAGGGTGTATTTGGGTAATTTCCAATCGCTCCCGAATATCGGGTAATTCCAAAAATCTCTCACGAGTATCAGAACGTAATCAATTTTTTTTGAGGCGACGACTCAATTATCGGAGGTGAATCTGAATGAACCTGAGACATCTTACTCAATATATATATTAATATATTAATTTCGTGTCATTTTCCCAGGGCCTGCCGGTACTGGCAAGACTGAGTCGGTGAAGGCTCTCGGCAACCAGCTCGGTCGCTTCGTGCTTGTCTTCAACTGCGACGAGACCTTCGACTTCCAGGCCATGGGACGTATCTTCGTCGGTCTGTGTCAGGTAAAGAACACTGTGATTCTTAACACATTAACGCCCAATGTGGCAAAAGTCGTACTAAAATAGTACATTTCAATTGTGGAAAGTACAAGTGTGGAAAGTGTGTTATTGATCACGAGTCCCGAGACAAATATTGGTTACATGAAGTTACTAATTTTTCCTTGAACTTTAATGATATTGTATATTATTTATTATTCAGCACTATAAACTACGTTCAGCGTTGATTTACATTGCAAAAATTAATCTTACAGTTGCAATTTAAGTTAATTATTTTGATACAACTAAATTTTGAGAGAACGCCGTTCGATTACCCTCCGAAATGGCCTTAAAACCGCGCGCGCATGAGATATCGCCACGTTGGTATGCAGAGGTAACTTTCTGGCGCCGCAATATCTCGACGATGGGAGTTCAGGGAATAAGATAGCAATTCTATTCTAATTTAATGTTATGAATGTTGAAAAGGTGGGTGCCTGGGGCTGCTTCGACGAGTTCAATCGTCTGGAGGAGAGAATGCTGTCGGCCGTGTCGCAGCAGGTGCAGACCATCCAGGAGGCGCTCAAGAGCCACCAGGAGGGCGACAATACTGGTACTTTACTATTTGATCCATTTTGACCTTAGTTACTAAGTACGTAAAGTAGCTTTTGCAGTGCCAAACTTTGTCGTGAAATCTTCGGAACCAGTGCACTATGAGATTAATTCTTTCACAATGATAGCTGATTACTTCAGAGTATATTATAGTCAACTAATTCTTACGATAAACTAGAGCATTGAGGGTCGCCTTTGAACGTCCCGCCTATCGTGAGCGGCGCGCCATCGTAAACCTTGTCAGAATGCATGAAGGTTGATATTGGGCTGCAGCCACGCGCGTCAGTATTTGCCTTTTGTTATTTGTAGGGTCCTCATATCAGATATCCTTATTCTGAAAATCACTTTGAGAACTGCAGCCTTAACTATGTCTTATCATTTCAGCTAAATCCATAACCGTGGAGCTGGTCGGCAAGCAAGTCCGCGTCAGCCAAGACATGGCCATATTCATAACCATGAACCCTGGATACGCGGGCCGTTCCAACCTTCCTGACAACTTGAAGAAACTGTTCCGCAGTTTGGCCATGACCACACCGGATAGGCAGTTGATTGCTGAAGTCATGTTGTTCAGTCAAGGCTTTAGGACTGCTGAGAAGCTGGCTTGCAAGATTGTGCCGTTCTTCAAGTAAGTTATAGAGTTTTTAAAACAGCTTCCCTAAGGGTGTGAAGCGTCCCTATACCTAGGTGTGAGGTTCGGTCTAATCTACGCGGGATAGACTGCTGATCGCTGAAGTTATGTTCAGTCAAAGCTTCAGGACTGCTGAGAAGCTGGCTTGCAAGATTGTGCCGTTCTTCAAGTAAATTATAACGTTATTAAACGGCCGCCCTAGAGATATGACTGTTTGAGGGTCAGTCCAACCTACCTGACAATTTAAAAGGAGTCGTTCTGCAGTTTGGCTATAACCACGCCGGATATACAGCTGATCACTGAAATCATGTTCAGTCAGAGCTTTATGACTGCTGATAAGCTAGCCTGCAAGATTAGATTTATAAAGTTATTAACCTATAACGAATATACCAAGTAATTAATAAATATTTCCCCAGGCTTTGCGACGAACAGCTATCGAACCAATCACACTACGACTTCGGTCTGCGAGCTCTCAAGTCCGTGCTCGTTTCAGCCGGTAACGTCAAGCGAGATCGCATTCAGAAGATCAAAGTAAGTTCCAATTATAATTTTACCAAAATTTTATTCATACTCTATAGCTTTGAATATCTATTGTCACTGAAAAGATCAAAAAAGATAACGATACGAATATTAATAACAAAACTTCCGTGAGACACAGACATATTATATATATTAATACGTGAGTGACCCGTTATTAATAAAAAAATAACAATACGATACATAATAATACAAATAATACTACATAAATATATTTAATATGATACGAATACTAATACGAAACTATCACACCCGTCGATGCTTTTCGCGTTAGATTCTGCATTTTACCGCATGATTTAAATATTTAATAACCACTTGTCACACAGTACAACAGATTTCAACCTTTTTTGCGTTCATTCCTGCTCGATAACCCTATCGGTACCCCATTGAAATTTCGTGGCGTTAAAAAATCAAGGAAACGTGGGCGGTTTCAATTCTATTTTGTCCATTCGCAGGAGAATCTAATCGAGCGCGGCACCGAAGTTCCCGACGAGGCGTCGATCGCCGAGTCGCTTCCCGAACAAGACATCCTCATCCAATCAGTGTGCGAGACCATGGTGCCCAAGCTGGTTGCCGAAGACATACCGCTACTGTTCTCACTTCTCAACGATGTGTTCCCGAATGTTGGCTACACCAGGGCTGAGATGACTGGTAAGGCTTTTACCTCATAAGTTTTTGAAAAAAAAGTTTTGTAGAAAATTATCTTCAGTGTCCGGAATGATTCATGCCAAATAACTGCTTTCTGGCACTAATGGTCCGAGCATAACTCGCTCCATTGTTCTTTGAGTGACCTTGAGCCTTCTTATGAGACCCATTGTGAGCGACCATGTCTCTGTTCCGTAAGTCATCATTGGCAACACACACTGCTTGAAAACCTTCATCTTAAGACACAGCAGCAAAATACCGCTGTTTTTTACAACTAAACTAAGCTAAATTGTCCTTGCAAGTACCCGCAGAGCGTTCTAATATAAATATTTGAATACTAGGCCTGAAGAACGAGATCCGTACGGTTTGTGCTGAAGAGTTCCTGGTGTGCGGCGAGGGCGACGAGCAGGGCTCCACCTGGATGGAAAAGGTGCGTCACATTTTAATTAAATAACTGCAGGGTGCGTAGCCAGCATGCCAATCGTTTACGCTCCGTAGCGAACGAAACGCTACTGTCACTGTCGCACTAATATGGAAGAGTGATAGAGAGACACAAAGCGTGTCGTTGTCGTAGCGCAAGCGATTGCTACCTTAGCTAGGCACCCAGATGTGCGATGACAGAAAGATTCCAAAACGTTGACAAAATTCTCGAAAATTTCACAAAAATAGTTGTAAGTTAAATTTCCTGTGGATGAAATCTTTCTGTGTAGAATTTCGCAATTTTGGCATATTTTCGTCGGCACAGTTTAAATAACTGCATCCCTGGAAACGGCGGTGAAATGCGGTGAATTTAATACATTTAACATATCATAAAAATTAACAAATCGAATACCATTTATGTCTCAAATCGACCATTTATAATCATGAGCTATACTCATTTTACTATAATAATTTTGATTTCCAAAAGTAGGCATTTTAAATCACATACGCTAAAGCTTTGCTTTGCGAGAGACATAACACAAGTCTTGAAAGGATAATTCTACTTTATTTGGTGTATTCCCGCCGTATGCTCTTTTGGTGTATGTGACCGCTACCATACATAAGGCAGAGACATATGGGAATGATTCATATGAGTGCACCTACATATTCCTATCTGTTAGCATTATGTTACTGGGTGGTGAATTGGTAATGAACAACAGAGAGTAAAGTTGTCCTACTAACGATCATAAAGGTGCATTTTTATCACCATATTGTGTTGAATTACAATTCCATACGAAAGGCGATGAATATTATGATTTTTAATGCTCTGCTTCGTACTGTTCAATCTTGGTTTCTAGTTGACGCTCGCTCATTTCCGGAAACCAAGGCTGTAGTGATATTTTTATTACAATTTATAATCATGCGCACTGACACATAAATGTTATTCATACTGTTTGTACACAGATTAATTCAATTTTATTATTTATGAAGTTCATCATAACATAACCGCTGGTGACGGTATAATGTGACATTAAAATTAAACTATGAAACGTTTGCTATTAACATTATTAATGAATGCGATTACAATATTTAACAATGAAACTTACATTTGCTTTATCATAAATATTTTTATTTATTATTTTGGACTGCGCTTTTTAATGGGACAAAATAGCCTAGTTTGATAGGAGTACATAAATTAAACGGGTACAAAAATGAGGTAAAAAAGTACCGTTTAAAAAAAATATCAATCTTAAGGTGCCTCAAGGTGATTCAAATTGCAATAACAATTTGTCTGTATTGTTAATTTCATAAAAATCAATCATAAGTACATGTTAAATGTAAAACTGTATATTAAATCAGAAATTTAATCAGATCGGTGTATTTTTGTTCAAATAATAAAATGGTCATAAAATTCACACCCGTGGTGGCTCAGTAACTTATGTGTGTCACCTGTTTTTGCGCACTTCGTCATGTACCTTAGGTATTCCAGTATATTACGTACCTACTTATTTTATACTATTACAAAACGACACATTAGAAAGCGCAGTCTATATCAATCATACGGTAGCCCGTGAGTGTGTATGCATATGCGTTTCCATGCTAACCGCTAACGGCACGTAGAGACGGCGCGAGGCGTCGCGCGAGCATCACAGCACGTGGATCGAGAAGGTCAGTGGTGCACGGATCTGTGTGTGTGTGTTTACAGGGTGTTCACTGGTCTTGTAGTGGAGCAGTTTTTTTGTCGTTTTCGCTGGGATGATGAGTGATATATTCGGGGTTGTTTGAAATGATTGTAATGATGTAAGAGTTGTAAGACTATTAATGCTGTAATGTAACGTACAAAATAAGATAATTACAATTAAATATATTATAAATACCACTCGCGTCGAAAATTAGGCTCGCGTCATAGGGATATGACAGTTCATTTTTATATAGAGTAGCTGTCACGTAAAATGTTTTATTTTAGAAATGGAACATTTATAAAGTCATTTAAAATTAATTGACCAATAGCCATACTTTTTCGGAAATTACAAAGGAACAAAAAATATGGCGCGCCACGCGAAACTTGCGACGGAAGATTTGATGATCGCGTGGGTTTTGACGTTTTACCTCAATGACTCTGAAATTATACTTCTGATTAAAATTTCGTTGCACAAATCCCTCGGCTATATCACTAGCTATTTTATACTAAAATTATACTGCTATGGAATGCAGGGTAACGATATACAATTCAAAATAAATTAAAATTAGACATGTTTTCGTGTTTTTTTTTCTTTTGAGCCAACTTTAACCTTTTAACTTTTAAGGTTTTTCTTGGAGTCTGCCCTCGGAAATATCTAGATAGTCGAGTTTCCGTATTTTTTTTTCATTGCATTTGCCCTTCATTAAAACATGTAAAAATTCAAAATAAAAACTACAATTTTGCGGGAGAGCGCGTCTTAAAAACCATTTAATTTCCGCTACGCTACATTGTATCATCCCATAGTATTAACGATAAATATTTTTTTGTTAGCCTTAGCCTGTTAGCCAAACAGCTCGAATATAACATTTGAAAGCTTTTTCTCTTTGTTTAGATTAGTTCTTCAAATATTATTTTGGCCTATTGTTGTCCTCCTGCGTTCTATTACTTGTAAACTCGAAGCTATTTGTTCTGATACTTGTTGTATTTTCGTACTCCACAGAAATTCTCCCTGGATCTATAAAAAGCACACGCTGAAATTCTACATCGCTATTTAACAATTACATTTGTAAATACTCATTTCAAAACACTGCAGCAAATTATTTCATATCATTTAAAATCTAGAATGTTCGCTCACAAATCACTTTCGTGTTATTGATGTGATTTCAATCAATTCAGCACACTTATCTTAGTTATTATTAAGGTGGTTCGATTTTCATACAAAATTCAATCTGCTTTAATTAAGGCACTACACACTATTACTACACAAATATTTGCTCATTTATCTACTTTCGAATATTCGTTTGCGCTAAATTAATAGAAAAACTTTGTTTCATACAGAAATCATACATAAATCAACGTAATTTTTTCATCAATTTTACGTATGTGTGTGTCACAAATGTCGTGTACAAATACGTTGCGTGCGGCGTTGCCACTCTATGACGTTGGCGACGTTGCCTGGCCGACCTGGCAGGATTTGCAGTGCCGTCATGTTTAGTGCATTTTTATTTGACAGTGTTGACACTGACACATAGGGTCATGTTTATTGTGACATCAATTTGTTTGTATAAATTGAAAATGATAGCAACGTCTAAATCAAGTTACAAAAATCATCGGTGTTCTGGTCCGCGAAAATCCAGAAAAATTCACTCAATTGAAGCGGAATTCATGATGGTGAAGTTTCGTAAGGTAGGTACAGTTTCATTCCTTCATTGTACATTGTAATTTTCTCGTGCCGATCTTTTTAGAAAATAATTCTCACTTCTTCCGTAATGGTAGATATAAGCAGTGAACAATACCTATATAATGTAATTATTACTGTTTTGGTTGCCGAATAGTCAATGTGTTACTAACTCTAGGTTTTTTTAGGTATTGTGCAAAATGAAGAGGCATTCTTGAAAATAAAATGTTTTCCTTCATTAGCCAGAAAAAATCAGGACATCTTCACTGCAATAAAGTAAAATAAAACATTTCCTGGGGATGAAAATTATGGAATTTTGTCTATGAATGAAAAACACAATTATTACTAGGTAAGTAAATGATAACTTTATTAGAATCCATATTGTTGCATCATCTTTCTTCCTATAACATTAGAGGATGCTCTAATGCTTGTGCTATCATGATATTATTTTTTCTTTCAGGTACAGGGACAACTACGGATAACAAATATGAAAAAATGTTATTTCATTTGTTGTGTGAACCCATCTACACCAACAAGACATCCACTGCTGGACATAGGCCTCCCCAGGGATCTCCACAACGACTGGTCTTGCAAGACCGGCCAAAATATCGAGAAATAAATAATATAAATAAACATGATAAATATCCCGTTTTCTCTAATAGTTATAATTAGAAGGCCATGCAATGTTGTTACTCACTGTACCTACTTGAATCCAAAAAAAATATATATAAAAAAAGTTTTAATTTTATTTTACAATTATTACTTTATTATTAGTACATTACGATACAAGTGCGAAAAGTAGGAAATTGGCAACGAGTGGCGATAAATTGAAACACGACCGAAGGAAGTGTTTTAATCGACACGAGTTGCGAATTACCTTTTCGCACGTGTATTGTACAACGTTTTACAGTACATAATTATGGCCCTTTACATTTTCGACATATGCACGTATTGTACTAATTACCGCACTAGGGCGGTAACGTATATGTAGCACCATATGTACTAAAAAGTATTTTACAGTACATATGGTGCAACTTTCTCGCCCTAGTGCGTCAAATAGCACTTTTCATGCATATGTCGAAAGTTTAAAGGGCCATATGTACTGTAAAACGTTGTACGATACACGTGCGAATAGGTAATTCGCAACTCGTGTCGATTTAAAACACTCTCTGCGGTCGTGTTTTAATGTGTCGCCACTCGTTTCGAATTTTCTCTTTTCCGCACTTGTCTCGTAAATAACCATTTCAAACTGCAAGGGTACGATGATACATCTCAATTCAATATAATTTTGCAACATTTGGCATTATTAGGTTATAAATTGTATGGAGATGAAATCTATCATCGTACCCTTCCAGTTTGAAAAATACTATAGAGGCTGGGCAGTAAGGGATTGCTTTACTTGTAGAACTATATTTAGCGCTTTAAAAAAAACTGATACCTGACACTTACAAACCTGGACTTCCTTGGGCTAGTGCTACTAAGAATCGTCAGTATTCTCCATCCTTTCTGAGTTGGAAGAACCCAAAGAGGTGAGATTTGTGAAAGTCAGGTTTTCAATATATGTGGCGTTTTCAACCAAACGGGTACCTACTTATTGTTGTCATATTTCCATAAAGCTTCAAAATGAAATCAACCTAATCGACAACCGACAATGTGGTACCTTTTAGTTCAAAACGTCACATATTTTTATAAAACGTTATAAACTAATTTATTAATAATACTGAATATCTGGGACAAAAAGAAAACATAAGTAAAAACTCAAAAATGCTCGTTTTCCCAGAGATAAGACCTAGCTAGATCGAACCCCTTACAGCAAATTTCATCGAAATCGTTAGAGCCGTTTCCGATATCACTGAAATATATTTCGGTTATATCGGAATCGGACAAGAATTCGAAGAATAAAAGGTATAAGAAACATAAGATAACATAAAAAGGACGAAAAAAGTACCCCTGACGTACCAGTCTCGAACCTGAATCCTCTTGCACGTATTTCCACGAACATACCGCAACGCCATTGCAGCATATTTACACTGCATGAAATTGTCTACTACAAGCATCACGGAAACACTGTTTGCATGTGTGAGTAATAGTAGGAAATAGCATGACAGAAACACTCTGTCGACTTTAAAAGTGTTTTTTGCACTAATGAAGTATTCAATGTTTATTATAATAGTTCAATATTTATGTAAAGAGTGCGCTAAACATACTTTTAAGTATACAGATACCAACACTATTCCACAAAAAAATAAAACATGAAAATTTGCGAAAGTGACGCCATCTAGCGGGGTTTAAGCTTTGGGTAACCTAGTCGAACCACCTTAATTATAAAGCTTAAGTAAAATATGTCCTCAACACACGCTATATTGTTATCAATCACAAAACTCACCATATTCTCACATTGACGACAAATAACTTGCAATTTTTTTAAACCAAAATTATTAGTATAGTTATCCTAACTTAATGTTATGTATAGGTACTGCAACTATATCAGATCTGCAAACTGAATCATGGTCTGATGATGGTCGGGCCTTCCGGTAGTGGCAAGTCTACCGCGTGGCGCGTGCTGCTCAAGGCTCTGGAAAGGTAACTCCATTTTAACCTACTGTACCGTTTAATAAATATACTAAGGTTGTTCATAGAATATAGTGGTGCAGGCGAATATACACGACGCATAATGTAGCCCTATATATTGTTACCTCAAATTTAATACCTAGAAAAGTAGAAGTACGTTCTGAGTAACTAGATTGTTAAACATCGCTTGAATCTCGCTACCGACTGATGTCGGTCATGCATCTTTCAATTTAGTTTGGGGATAAAACATGATAAAACAACTGAACATAAATATAAATCATTAAACATGCAGTGAACTTACAACTTTTCTCTAACAAACTTTTTATTTAGATTCGAAGGCGTTGAAGGCGTAGCTCACGTAATAGACCCTAAGGCGATGTCGAAGGAGTCGTTGTACGGTGTACTGGACCCCAACACTCGCGAATGGACCGATGGATTGTTCACGCACATTCTCAGGTAAACCCTTAAACATTATAGGACCTTCGAAAAGTTTAAAAAGACAATTTTGTTTATACATATAACGAGCGCGCTCTCTGAGGGGATAAATTAATTTGGATAGAGCTGTCTCTCCGTTTTCATCCCCATATCATTATATCTTTTATTGTAGTTTTGTATCCGTGACAGCGGTTAAACTAGTTTGTTTTGAAGTTATAGCAAAGAGATGACGAAACAATTCAACAAATAAATCTTTGAATCTTTTGAATCTTTGAATCTTTAACAATAAAACAATAGCACCATCTACAACAAAATGAGGCTCGTGGCGTTGCACCTATTACTTGCCTCTACATAAAATAACCTTTTCAGAAAAATCATCGACAATGTCCGCGGTGAAATCAACAAACGCCAATGGATCATATTCGACGGCGACGTGGACCCCGAGTGGGTGGAGAACTTAAACTCGGTGCTCGACGACAACAAGCTGCTCACGCTGCCCAATGGCGAGCGCCTGTCGCTGCCGCCCAACGTGCGGGTCATGTTTGAGGTCAGTTATATATGGTTTCAATAAACAATGGATCATATCCGACGTGGACCCCGAGTGGGTGGACCTGAAGTTGGTGCTCGACAACAAGCTGCTCTCGCTTCCCAATAGCGAGCGCCTGTCGCTGCCGCCCAACGTGCGGGTCATGTTTGAGGTCAGTTATATATGGTTTCAATAAACAATGGATCATATCCGACGTGGACCCCGAGTGGGTGGACCTGAAGTTGGTGCTCGACAACAAGCTGCTCTCGCTTCCCAAAAGCATAGAGTAACTTATACTAGAGCGTTACTGTCATAGTAAATTTTGTAACCCCAGTAAATTCACTGCCATCTGTCCACACACTTTAAAACTAAAAATAAATATTTATAAAAATACGATAAAATGTATTTAAATATGGATAAATGATTTTTTTATTTGCATTAATTATTTTTATATGATTTTGACCCATGTTCTTTCACTGGTATGCGTTAAAATTATAAATAACAAACGAAACAGTCAACGCCCTCTATACGAGTGTAGGCCAAAACTAGTGGCGCCATCTGGTCGAGAATCAAATTTTCGTGATTTTCGAGGCACGTTTTATCCTTAGACTGTATCCATCTATTACGGAGTTATATCTATCTTTGCCAATAGCGAGCGCCTGTCGCTGCCGCCCAACGTGCGAGTCATGTTTGAGGTCAGTTATAAAGGTGTCACCGAACAATGGATCATAGCCGACGTGGACCCTGTGTGGGTGGACCTGAACTCTGTGCTCGAGAACAAGCTGCTCACGCTGCCCAATGGCGAGCGCCTGTCGCTGCCGCCCAACGTGCGGGTCATGTTTGAGGTCAGTTATATAGGTGTCAACAAACAATGGATCACATCCGACGTGGACCCCGAGTGGATGGACCTGAACTCGGTGCTAGACAACAAGCTGCTCACTGCTGGTTAGTTAGTTAGTTTGGCGGGTATTTCACAGAAGTCTTTTACACAACGCAAACATAAATGTCCCCTTAGCCGAACCTCTGGTTCTTAACTTCACGTCGGCATCTGCATCGTCGCCATTTGGTACGTCTTCACGCGTCTTGTTTTATCTAAGGCATCTTTATTTTATCTGCTACAGAGTTTATTAATTATGCATGTATCATTCATTTATTTATGTTGTAATTGACGTTTAACGATATATTTGTTTCCAGGTCCAAGATCTTAAATATGCTACCCTTGCTACAGTCTCGCGTTGCGGTATGGTTTGGTTCTCACAAGACGTACTCACTACCGAGATGATATTCGAAAACTATTTGTTGAGGTAAGCTATGTATATAATTTTCACCTCGCATTACAACCTTTATATTAGTATACATGAACCCCTAAATTGCGGCCTGCGGCATCCAATTTCTTTGATAGCTTAAGATATAGTTATGTACAACACTGAAATACAGGTTACGAACTCTGGTACCAATGAGTTTTTAGGAAATCATGTACGAAATATCATTTGACACTTACTAGTCGCTTTTCAGTGAAGGAAAACATCGTGAGGAAATCGGACTAATCCCGATAAGGCCTAGTTTACCCTCTGGCTTGGGAGGTCAGATGGCAGTCGCTTTCGTAAAAACTTGTACCTACGCCAATTCTTTTGATTAGTTGCGAAGCGGACCCCAGGCTCCCATGAGCCGTGGCAAAATGCCGGGACAACGCGAGGTAGATGACTGAAATACAGGTTACATAATTGGCATGAAAATATAACCGCTTTACGAACGAGTATCAATCTTCCATGTTACGAAACTGTAAAAGTTTACTGAATAACACTAATATAAAATTGTTTAATTTCTGTTCAGACTGAGAAACATTCCTCTGGAGGACGGCGAAGAAGATTCGTTCAGCATCGTGATGGCCGCTCCGGCGGCGGGCGGCGATCAAAACGCTACGGAAAACATCCTGTCTCCAGCTTTACAGGTAAATGAGCTATTTAAAATTGAATACTCCTACAAAATAGTCTAACTAAACAAATGAAAATTGTCTCTTGTCCACGAAATATAGCGACAAACTCCTTTTTAAGAAGTGAAGTAAGAAGAGGAAAAATAACGTCATTGAGGTTTTGAATTTTGAATTTAATTTCGATTGTCACCCGTGAGACTCAAGTTAGTGGCACGGTTTAGTGACTCCATTGTATTTTTCAGACTCAACGCGACGTAGCCATGATTCTCCAACCTCTTTTCTTCGGCGACGGCTTAGTTGTGAAATGCTTCGAACGTGCCGTCTCGCTCGATCACATTATGGACTTCACACGACATCGCGCGTTGTCCTCCTTGCACTCCATGTTGAATCGCGGTGTTAGGTGAGATAGATATGTCCTTACGTCTGGCCATTGACAACAACAAAATACATAGATTCTATACTATCATACACAAAAAACCAATATTCAAATCAGTTTATTCAGCCGGGCTAGCACATGATTGGCGCGAGAGTATCTCGCCGCGACATAGACTACCCGTCCACCTTTAATTCATACAGTTAGTAAAAGACGGGTAGTCTATCTCGCGGCGAGATACTGTCGCGTCAATCATGTGCTCGGCCTACTGATACAGTTACAAATGAATTCACTAAAACTAAATTAAATATTATAAACTAAACGAATGACATTATTGTGTGAGTCATTTTCGCAAACACAAAAAAAATAATTATGTAACTGACAAAATTTCATTTAAAGCCTGTGCTGTGAAATTTTGTCAGTTTCATAATTAAAGCTTGTGCACACTGGATGTGTGTGCGTGTGTGCAAACTTGCAAAGTATATAAAAAAGTGATATTTTTTTGTAGCTAAAGACTTATGGTGTTAGTCATAAACGCGTTACTGGCCTGAATTACCTATGAATCGTTTGTCTTTATCTGTCATTTTAACTTATGTATTTGTAAGAAAGGGATAAAATAAGGGGTAAGAGGTATTTGTAATAAGGGGTAAATAAGGGATGTAATTTCAATGCATGTAAGGTTTATCTGTTAGTGTTAATATTATATATTAAATAAATGAAATGAAATAAATGGAATACAATTTAACCCAATCAGGCCCGTAAATTTTTATGAATAGGGGGGTTAAAATGTAACGTTTTTTGTACAGAAACATTCTTGGCTACAACCGGCAGCATCCCGACTTCCCAGTAACAAACGAACAGTTGGAAGCGTACGTGCCCAAATGGCTCGTCTACTCCCTACTTTGGTCCTTCGCTGGTGACGCTAAGCTCAAGGTATTTTTTGAACCTTATTCATATTGTAATAAAGTTCACATTAGTCCAAAACTATAGTTTTTTTTTTCATAGGATCGCAACGAATTGGGCGACTTCATAAGATCGGCCAGCACTATGCCTCTGCCCAATTGCGGGCCAAATCAACACATCATTGATTTCGAGGTAAGCTTGTTACACTTCTTTGTCTTAATTCACTAATATGAGTCGCTTAAAAACTGTAATAGATGTCATATATTAAAGAAAAAGTGACGAAGCCCTCCAGTGGTGAAGGCCGGTTTCGAACCCACGTCTTTAGCTATCGCGGCTAACGCCATGAACCCCTAGGCCACCTCGCTACGGCGATACCCGTCCCAATTTTTCGACTATATGCCATCTTAGTAAGACTAGGCGTCTTTGACCTCGTATTTTTAAAATCATTTAATTTAGTAATTTCTTCAATGTTCACAACATTTTAAGAAGGCACCGTGCGACGTATAAAGTGGAGTTCAATTGAAAGAAAAGTTAACAAATCAATCGTTTCTACTAATCTTGCACTGTTTAAGGACAACCACGATCTTGACAGTTTATATACTGAAGTCTTTTATTTATATCAGTTTTTTTTTTAAATATATATTAATTATATTTCTGTGAAAACAACCTTCATGAAAATGTTAGCTTATATGTGAAATGCTAACAAAACCTCTCATATTTATTTACATTTGTAATTTCTATTGAACTCCAATTTACCGTTTAGGGTGATAGACTGTCTTAACTTCTCAAGTCGTCTTGAGAATATTCAGTAAGAATACGCTATTTTAATCTCGTTAGCACACTCTGGCAAGTACAAAATTAACTATTATATTATGTAGGTGTCCATCACCGGCGAGTGGGTGCCCTGGTCAGCCAAAGTCCCGCAAATCGAAGTGGAGACGCATAAGGTGGCGGCGCCCGACGTGGTCGTGCCCACGCTGGACACGGTGCGCCACGAGGCGCTGCTCTACACGTGGCTCGCCGAGCACAAGCCGCTGGGTACGTGTAGTGTGTGGACAGGTCCCGCAGACCGAAGTGGAGACGCGCAAGGTGGCGGCGCCCGACGTGGTCGTGCCCACGCTGGACACGGTGCGCCACGAGGCGCTGCTCTACACGTGGCTCGCCGAGCACAAGCCGCTGGGTACGTGTAGTGTGTGGACAGGTCCCGCAGACCGAAGTGGAGACGCGCAAGGTGGCGGCGCCCGACGTGGTCGTGCCCACGCTGGACACGGTGCGCCACGAGGCGCTGCTCTACACGTGGCTCGCCGAGCACAAGCCGCTGGGTACGTGTAGTGTGTGGACAGGTCCCGCAGACCGAAGTGGAGACGCACAAGGTGGCGGCGCCCGACGTGGTCGTGCCCACGCTGGACACGGTGCGCCACGAGGCGCTGCTCTACACGTGGCTCGCCGAGCACAAGCCGCTGGGTACGTGTAGTGTGTGGACAGGTCCCGCAGACCGAAGTGGAGACGCGCAAGGTGGCGGCGCCCGACGTGGTCGTGCCCACGCTGGACACGGTGCGCCACGAGGCGCTGCTCTACACGTGGCTCGCCGAGCACAAGCCGCTGGGTACGTGTAGTGTGTGGACAGGTCCCGCAGACCGAAGTGGAGACGCACAAGGTGGCGGCGCCCGACGTGGTCGTGCCCACGCTGGACACGGTGCGCCACGAGGCGCTGCTCTACACGTGGCTCGCCGAGCACAAGCCGCTGGGTACGTGTAGTGTGTGGACAGGTCCCGCAGACCGAAGTGGAGACGCGCAAGGTGGCGGCGCCCGACGTGGTCGTGCCCACGCTGGACACGGTGCGCCACGAGGCGCTGCTCTACACGTGGCTCGCCGAGCACAAGCCGCTGGGTACGTGTAGTGTGTGGACAGGTCCCGCAGACCGAAGTGGAGACGCGCAAGGTGGCGGCGCCCGACGTGGTCGTGCCCACGCTGGACACGGTGCGCCACGAGGCGCTGCTCTACACGTGGCTCGCCGAGCACAAGCCGCTGGGTACGTGTAGTGTGTGGACAGGTCCCGCAGACCGAAGTGGAGACGCGCAAGGTGGCGGCGCCCGACGTGGTCGTGCCCACGCTGGCGCTGGGTACGTACCGTCAGTCTAACAGTAACAGCGTTTTCACATTGCCCGATCCGATATCAGATGCCGGATGGAAGTAAAATCTCGTACAGTAAATAATTCGTACATAAGTTCCGAAAAACTCATTGGTACGAGCCAGGGTTTGAACCCGCGACCTCCAGATTGAAAGTCGCACGCTCTTACCGCTAGGCCACCAGCGCTTATAGCTGATTGCCTTTGATCAGTCCGTCATTGTGTTTGGTGCATCTGGCCCTGGTGTCTAGGGGGTAACGGAATATAAGTTAACCTGTGTAAGCGTAAGGGTTTCTCAATCTTTCAACCCCACATGCTCCTATTAAAATTCTCTACCATTTTTTTCGTAACTCAATCTCGTAGAACTGCTTAGAATATTTTTTCCATTCACCTCTGCTTATTTTTGGATACTTTTTGGCTTGCTGGTTGGCTGCGTCACGTTTTATAGAAATAGTTCTATAGAAATGTAGTTATTCGCGTTCGCTGTCCGCTAACATAATCACATGTTTCAGTACTATGCGGCCCGCCCGGCTCCGGTAAAACCATGACGCTCTTCTCTGCCCTCCGTGCCCTGCCCGACATGGAGGTGGTCGGGCTCAACTTCTCGTCCGCCACCACGCCTGAACTCCTCCTGAAGACCTTCGACCACTACTGCGAGTACAGGAAGACGCCTAATGGCGTTGTGTTGGCGCCTGTACAGGTCAGTCCTTGATATAAGTAGTCTAATGGGAAAATTTCCGCTTTTTAGATTTCGAAATCTAATTTTTATTGGTAAATAATGCATGTTCTGTCAAATCTGCAAGATGACACACTATATTTGTAAATACAATGTTTGTTTTCAGCTGGGTAAATGGCTTGTGTTGTTCTGCGACGAGATCAACTTGCCCGACATGGACCAGTACGGCACGCAGCGCGTCATCTCCTTCCTGAGGCAGCTGCTCGAGCACAAAGGCTTCTATAGAGCGAGCGGTGAGATTTTAATGCATTTTTATAAACATTAACATTTAAACTAAAATGTTAAGAAGGGTTAAATAATTAGCTCCATGCGTGATTTTTTTTAATATTTGTAATCATAAAGTATATCGTTTTAAAATCGGAAAAAATAAAAGTACTTTTGTAAACCTTCACATTATTTAATAAATAAAAAAAAAATTTAAATGTTGAAAAATTTTGAGCGGTTATAACGCTCATAATTTTTGGCGCGAATTCGACCGACCGTAATGACGTTACACGTTGGACGGTCCAACTGACGTTTGCTACTAATGACACTTATGTGAACTAATCTGTCGAACGTGTGACGTCACGCGACGTTTCGCGCGTTTCGCTCACTAGCTTTTCGCGGGCAAATGTTTGCACTTTTTATTTATTATTTTAAGCAATTAAATGATAATTTAATAACGAACATGAATTTGTAACATGATATAACGGTAACAAACATACGAATAAAAAATATTTCGTTCAAATATAAACTTCATGCATAAGGCTAATTCCACTTAAACAGCTAAAAATCTTGTAAGATTTACATATTCGTCTTGACGGGTGTTCTTAGCCGTCTCTGATTAAACTTTATTACTTTCATAGATCACTCATGGGTGCACTTGGAGCGCATCCAGTTCGTGGGCGCGTGCAACCCGCCGACGGACCCGGGCCGCAAGCCGCTGTCGCACCGCCTGCTGCGGCACGTGCCCGTCATCTACGTGGACTACCCCGGCGAGACCTCGCTCGAACAGGTACTACCAGGTGGACCCTAGTGAACAGTCTACTTGTATGTCTGGTCAAACTCACATGTGTCGCAGGTGCTAGGTTAACATATTGCTTTTCAGAATATATTTACTAATAACCGATTATGTGGTTTGATCGGGTGCAGCCCTACGATTGGTGTCGATGGTCACACTATGATTGGCGCGTCCCGAACTGTCAGACAAGGATCGCTCGCCATTGCGACGCCGGAGTGTGATTTACCTAAGCTATGCCTGTTTTCCGTGGTTTTATGTATTATATCCTTTATTTAATTATGTATGGTGTTTTCTCCTTTAACATTTCATTGTTCGAAACGTATGCCTCCTGAGACCCACTATGCAACACAAAATTTTTAGTGAAATTGTAAGAGCGCCTACCACGGCCCACGACACGACACTACAGTTGATTTTTTGCCATCCATACATTTAATTGGTCACACATCTGTAGACCATGTAATTTTTTTTTCGTATTCTCTTTTTATTTCTAAAATATAATATATTTCCAAACAGATTTACGGAACATTCACCCGAGCCATGCTGCGTATGCAGCCCGCACTTCGCGGCTACGCTGAACCTCTGACTCAAGCCATGGTGAAGCTGTACCTAGCTTCACAAGAACGCTTTACTCAAGACATGCAGCCGCATTACGTATACTCACCCAGAGAGATGACCAGATGGGTACGAGGCATTTGTGAAGCTATCAGGTGAGATGTAGCTATTTTGTTTGTTTGATGATGAGAGGCTCTACTTGTACAAATATACAGCATCAGTGATATTTCACTCAATAACTCAAGCGCGCGATTCATGAATGATCTGAGCAGTCAAACACAACGTGTGATGCGACTCATGCTTTAGAGAAGGACCACCTGATTCTTTGTGAAACATCGGTTTTCTTAGACAGTGAGAATTCTGTACTTACGTAGCACTTATTTATTTTGTAAAAGCATTACGTTTTATGAGTTAACATTTCTTTAGAATGTTACTGAGAGTTTAACGTGACTCAGTTCTTTTAGTACTACTGTACGGGTTGTTCATCTGAGCTGATATGATTCTTGATCTTGATGGCTGATTGATATCTTGATGGAAACACTGATTTATGTTATGCAACTTGTTTCACTTGTCTAGTCGTCATTCGTTTTTTGGGTTACCCTTTTTAATGAATGGTAATCTTTAATCCTCAGACCTCTTGACAACCTGAACGTGGAAGGTCTGGTGAGACTTTGGGCGCACGAAGCTCTGCGTCTCTTCCAGGATCGATTGGTAGAGGAGACTGAGAGGCAGTGGACTGATGAGAACATCGACACTGTGGCCATGAGGTTCTTCCCAGGTAAGATTATTTTACAAAGAACACATCTGCGACTGATTCTAACTTCACCTGATGAAAATGACATCTGAGCCTTTTCTGAAATGCAATGTTTTAGTAATAAACTGGTTCACATTGAGACTACGGTACTAACCGGTTTTCTGGTCGTATTTTAAAGACATACTAAATTAAATTGAATCAAAATATGTTACTCTTTTCAAAATATATTTCTTCTTATTAATATAATTCGTCATTCGAGGTTAATTAATCCGGAAAATTTCTTTCGCAACCAAGGTATTAACCGCGAGCAGGCATTGGCCCGACCCATCCTGTACAGCAACTGGCTCAGCAAGGACTATGTGCCGGTGGAGAGGGATCAACTGCGTGAATACGTCAAGGCCCGACTGAAGGTAACGTTTTAAACCGTATTAAATCTACCGCCCAAATAAAGCAATGTTCAATTGTTTATTTTATATATCAACCAATCTTCGTCCAAATCTACTCAATATCCAATTCTACTGCTTTTGCCAGACAAGCGAAGTAGATAGAAAACTTTGATAACCTGAGTTTTCTGTAAACTCTCAGTGTAATAAATATTTAAGTTATCGTCCGGACTGTGAATATGAGCATCGGCACTAACCCATATAATATTTCGCTAAGGTGTTCTACGAAGAAGAGTTAGACGTACCGCTCGTCCTCTTCGACGAAGTGCTGGACCACGTTCTTCGTATCGACCGTATCTTCCGTCAACCACAAGGACATCTGCTGCTCATCGGTGTCTCCGGCGCTGGCAAGACCACGCTCAGTCGCTTCGTGGCCTGGATGAACGGGCTTAGCATCTTCCAGATCAAGGTATACAGTTTAGCTCTACGAAGAAGTTAAATTTTTGGACCTGTTTGATTATGATGAAGTACTGGATCACATTTTGCATATCAACCGTAATTTCCATAAAAGTTACAGAATAGTGTTAACCAAAAAATATTGCCACAAAGCATTTGTATCACAACTGAAGACCTCTTTTCTCGCCTGTGTAAGGCGGGTGCAAATTGTCCTGTTGGGTAAAATAGGCGTTATGAAATCTTTTGAAAGTTAGCAATTGTATTAATGCCTTTCGTTGGCTACGGAGACTGCTTACCATCAGGCCGTATGCTTGTTTGCCACCGACGTAGTATACAGTTTTGTAATCAGTTTGTTATGCTTATATAATCGCAGGTGCACAACAAGTACACGGGCGCGGACTTCGACGAGGACCTGCGCTCGGTGCTGCGCCGCGCCGGCTGCCGCGACGAGAAGGTCGCCTTCATACTGGACGAGTCCAACGTGCTGGACAGCGGCTTCCTCGAGCGCATGAACACGCTGCTGGCCAACGGAGAGGTGACATATTATAAATATCTACTACATTAGGGATCGAGAGTGAGAGTAGTAAAACAACACTGGCAACCCCTATCTACCTCAGATAATCGATTGCTTTTGAAATTTTATGAAATAAACATAGAAATACTACCTAACAGCCAATATTAACCTGGCTCTAAAGTACTCGCAGTTTCTGATGTAATAATGGTCGGGACTATGGCCTAGGCAGGCAATGCAATGTGTAGGCTATTTGCCGATTAGTTTCACTATAGCGCCTACGACATGTTTTGTAGTGTATTGTCACAAATGTGATTTATTTTTTATGTATGACACAACGCTTGTCGATAACAGGTATACCATTTTGTCACGTACTCGTTTTTACCACAAAATTTACTACGTATAGTAATAATATTTCCTTTCGTTTACGAGTGAGAACTCAATTTGGTTTCTATTAAATATCATAATGTTCTACGAACATCTGTAGGCAGGCGTGGCTCACTCCGCGATTTCGTCACTTCGCTACAAGTACATGCGGCCCACACCAATTTTGGTGTCTAGCTATAATAGTTGCCGCGCACAGCGTATACCGCTACGAAACGGACGCCTGCTCGCGCTTGCGCTTATATCTCTCGTAATAGACGTGTTTTATTAGATAGTGAACCTTCTGTACCTAGTACTATTATTTATTTTGTGCCGTAGGTGCCCGGTTTGTTCGAGGGCGACGAGTTCGCGGCGCTCATGACGCAATGCAAGGAAGGCGCGCAGCGAGAGGGCTTGATGCTCGACTCCAATGACGAACTCTACAAGTGGTTAGTCCATTTTAGTGCCGGTTGCACCATCCGCACTTGACAGACTGATTAACGTCACCCGGCGCGCCGCGGCGGTTTACTATGAAACTTTCCATACAATGAAATTTAGCGCACTCTTTAACGATGACAAACAGTTTGGTGCAACCGACCCTTAATGTTTATCAATTTACATTGCCGGTTAAAACTTTAAGTTCACCCCTTGTTTTCAGTACAAATGAGTACTTTTGTGCGATAATTTATTGTCGAGTTTTGTTTCCAACTGATCCGTTATTGTTTCCAGATATTTGATTAGTCAGACCCAATTTTCATACATTTCTTAACAGCTCATTCCCTAAAAATCCTAAAATCTTATCCACTATTTCTAGTTACCTGACTTCTCTTCCTTCACCAATGGAGCGGCAGCTCACGATCACGATGCTTCGTGATATATCTTAAAGGAGAACTTTGCTGAGCAGTGAGACTCTTCGTAAAATGAATGTTTCGCGTTTTAGGTTCACCGGGCAAGTGATGCGCAACTTGCACGTGGTATTCACGATGAATCCTTCATCAGAGGGGCTCAAGGACCGTGCCGCGACGTCGCCCGCCCTGTTCAACCGTTGCGTGCTCAACTGGTTCGGTGACTGGAGCGATGGAGCCTTATTCCAGGTCAGATTAAGTGAAGTTAATGACTGATAATGACAGCTTTCCAAGTGATAACTGTCTGTTTGTTACCTCCTTTGCAGGGAATTAAAATTGTTGGCGTATGGCTAGCATAAGAATATTTATTTTGTTTGTACTTTGATTGAAAATGTCGTGCGGTCGTGATCTATTGCTAGTTGCAATGTGGATGCCATTCGGGAGGAGTGCTGTCAGAGTCGATCGCAAGATGGCTCAATTTTGACCGCGTATTGCATTCCGTCCAATCGCTGGAACTGCTAAAATTGGGTAGAAGATGGGGTTTTTTATTAGTTGTGCGATGAAGACACCTCAGTCCTCCTCGTGTGTTATCGGGTAATCCATTCTGTGCAGGTGGGCAAGGAGTTCACGTTGCGCATGGACCTGGACTCGGCCGAGTACAGTCCGCCCGAGCTGTTCCCCGCGGCGTGCGGCGAGGTGGGCGCGCGGCCGGCGCACCGCGCGGCCGTGGTGAACGCGTGCGTGTACGTGCACCAGACGCTGCACCGCGCCAACGCGCGCCTCGCCAAGCGCGCCAACCGCACCATGGCCATCACGCCCAGGTATGCTTGTACACTCCACCCGAGCTGTTCCCCGCGGCGTGCGGCGAGGTGGGCGCGCGGCCGGCGCACCGCGCGGCCGTGGTGAACGCGTGCGTGTACGTGCACCAGACGCTGCACCGCGCCAACGCGCGCCTCGCCAAGCGCGCCAACCGCACCATGGCCATCACGCCCAGGTATGCTTGTACACTCCACCCGAGCTGTTCCCCGCGGCGTGCGGCGAGGTGGGCGCGCGGCCGGCGCACCGCGCGGCCGTGGTGAACGCGTGCGTGTACGTGCACCAGACGCTGCACCGCGCCAACGCGCGCCTCGCCAAGCGCGCCAACCGCACCATGGCCATCACGCCCAGGTATGCTTGTACACTCCACCCGAGCTGTTCCCCGCGGCGTGCGGCGAGGTGGGCGCGCGGCCGGCGCACCGCGCGGCCGTGGTGAACGCGTGCGTGTACGTGCACCAGACGCTGCACCGCGCCAACGCGCGCCTCGCCAAGCGCGCCAACCGCACCATGGCCATCACGCCCAGGTATGCTTGTACACTCCACCCGAGCTGTTCCCCGCGGCGTGCGGCGAGGTGGGCGCGCGGCCGGCGCACCGCGCGGCCGTGGTGAACGCGTGCGTGTACGTGCACCAGACGCTGCACCGCGCCAACGCGCGCCTCGCCAAGCGCGCCAACCGCACCATGGCCATCACGCCCAGGTATGCTTGTACACTCCACCCGAGCTGTTCCCCGCGGCGTGCGGCGAGGTGGGCGCGCGGCCGGCGCACCGCGCGGCCGTGGTGAACGCGTGCGTGTACGTGCACCAGACGCTGCACCGCGCCAACGCGCGCCTCGCCAAGCGCGCCAACCGCACCATGGCCATCACGCCCAGGTATGCTTGTACACTCCACCCGAGCTGTTCCCCGCGGCGTGCGGCGAGGTGGGCGCGCGGCCGGCGCACCGCGCGGCCGTGGTGAACGCGTGCGTGTACGTGCACCAGACGCTGCACCGCGCCAACGCGCGCCTCGCCAAGCGCGCCAACCGCACCATGGCCATCACGCCCAGGTATGCTTGTACACTCCACCCGAGCTGTTCCCCGCGGCGTGCGGCGAGGTGGGCGCGCGGCCGGCGCACCGCGCGGCCGTGGTGAACGCGTGCGTGTACGTGCACCAGACGCTGCACCGCGCCAACGCGCGCCTCGCCAAGCGCGCCAACCGCACCATGGCCATCACGCCCAGGTATGCTTGTACACTCCACCCGAGCTGTTCCCCGCGGCGTGCGGCGAGGTGGGCGCGCGGCCGGCGCACCGCGCGGCCGTGGTGAACGCGTGCGTGTACGTGCACCAGACGCTGCACCGCGCCAACGCGCGCCTCGCCAAGCGCGCCAACCGCACCATGGCCATCACGCCCAGGTATGCTTGTACACTCCACCCGAGCTGTTCCCCGCGGCGTGCGGCGAGGTGGGCGCGCGGCCGGCGCACCGCGCGGCCGTGGTGAACGCGTGCGTGTACGTGCACCAGACGCTGCACCGCGCCAACGCGCGCCTCGCCAAGCGCGCCAACCGCACCATGGCCATCACGCCCAGGTATGCTTGTACACTCCACCCGAGCTGTTCCCCGCGGCGTGCGGCGAGGTGGGCGCGCGGCCGGCGCACCGCGCGGCCGTGGTGAACGCGTGCGTGTACGTGCACCAGACGCTGCACCGCGCCAACGCGCGCCTCGCCAAGCGCGCCAACCGCACCATGGCCATCACGCCCAGGTATGCTTGTACACTCCACCCGAGCTGTTCCCCGCGGCGTGCGGCGAGGTGGGCGCGCGGCCGGCGCACCGCGCGGCCGTGGTGAACGCGTGCGTGTACGTGCACCAGACGCTGCACCGCGCCAACGCGCGCCTCGCCAAGCGCGCCAACCGCACCATGGCCATCACGCCCAGGTATGCTTGTACACTCCACCCGAGCTGTTCCCCGCGGCGTGCGGCGAGGTGGGCGCGCGGCCGGCGCACCGCGCGGCCGTGGTGAACGCGTGCGTGTACGTGCACCAGACGCTGCACCGCGCCAACGCGCGCCTCGCCAAGCGCGCCAACCGCACCATGGCCATCACGCCCAGGTATGCTTGTACACTCCACCCGAGCTGTTCCCCGCGGCGTGCGGCGAGGTGGGCGCGCGGCCGGCGCACCGCGCGGCCGTGGTGAACGCGTGCGTGTACGTGCACCAGACGCTGCACCGCGCCAACGCGCGCCTCGCCAAGCGCGCCAACCGCACCATGGCCATCACGCCCAGGTATGCTTGTACACTCCACCCGAGCTGTTCCCCGCGGCGTGCGGCGAGGTGGGCGCGCGGCCGGCGCACCGCGCGGCCGTGGTGAACGCGTGCGTGTACGTGCACCAGACGCTGCACCGCGCCAACGCGCGCCTCGCCAAGCGCGCCAACCGCACCATGGCCATCACGCCCAGGTATGCTTGTACACTCCACCCGAGCTGTTCCCCGCGGCGTGCGGCGAGGTGGGCGCGCGGCCGGCGCACCGCGCGGCCGTGGTGAACGCGTGCGTGTACGTGCACCAGACGCTGCACCGCGCCAACGCGCGCCTCGCCAAGCGCGCCAACCGCACCATGGCCATCACGCCCAGGTATGCTTGTACACTCCACCCGAGCTGTTCCCCGCGGCGTGCGGCGAGGTGGGCGCGCGGCCGGCGCACCGCGCGGCCGTGGTGAACGCGTGCGTGTACGTGCACCAGACGCTGCACCGCGCCAACGCGCGCCTCGCCAAGCGCGCCAACCGCACCATGGCCATCACGCCCAGGTATGCTTGTACACTCCACCCGAGCTGTTCCCCGCGGCGTGCGGCGAGGTGGGCGCGCGGCCGGCGCACCGCGCGGCCGTGGTGAACGCGTGCGTGTACGTGCACCAGACGCTGCACCGCGCCAACGCGCGCCTCGCCAAGCGCGCCAACCGCACCATGGCCATCACGCCCAGGTATGCTTGTACACTCCACCCGAGCTGTTCCCCGCGGCGTGCGGCGAGGTGGGCGCGCGGCCGGCGCACCGCGCGGCCGTGGTGAACGCGTGCGTGTACGTGCACCAGACGCTGCACCGCGCCAACGCGCGCCTCGCCAAGCGCGCCAACCGCACCATGGCCATCACGCCCAGGTATGCTTGTACACTCCACCCGAGCTGTTCCCCGCGGCGTGCGGCGAGGTGGGCGCGCGGCCGGCGCACCGCGCGGCCGTGGTGAACGCGTGCGTGTACGTGCACCAGACGCTGCACCGCGCCAACGCGCGCCTCGCCAAGCGCGCCAACCGCACCATGGCCATCACGCCCAGGTATGCTTGTACACTCCACCCGAGCTGTTCCCCGCGGCGTGCGGCGAGGTGGGCGCGCGGCCGGCGCACCGCGCGGCCGTGGTGAACGCGTGCGTGTACGTGCACCAGACGCTGCACCGCGCCAACGCGCGCCTCGCCAAGCGCGCCAACCGCACCATGGCCATCACGCCCAGGTATGCTTGTACACTCCACCCGAGCTGTTCCCCGCGGCGTGCGGCGAGGTGGGCGCGCGGCCGGCGCACCGCGCGGCCGTGGTGAACGCGTGCGTGTACGTGCACCAGACGCTGCACCGCGCCAACGCGCGCCTCGCCAAGCGCGCCAACCGCACCATGGCCATCACGCCCAGGTATGCTTGTACACTCCACCCGAGCTGTTCCCCGCGGCGTGCGGCGAGGTGGGCGCGCGGCCGGCGCACCGCGCGGCCGTGGTGAACGCGTGCGTGTACGTGCACCAGACGCTGCACCGCGCCAACGCGCGCCTCGCCAAGCGCGCCAACCGCACCATGGCCATCACGCCCAGGTATGCTTGTACACTCCACCCGAGCTGTTCCCCGCGGCGTGCGGCGAGGTGGGCGCGCGGCCGGCGCACCGCGCGGCCGTGGTGAACGCGTGCGTGTACGTGCACCAGACGCTGCACCGCGCCAACGCGCGCCTCGCCAAGCGCGCCAACCGCACCATGGCCATCACGCCCAGGTATGCTTGTACACTCCACCCGAGCTGTTCCCCGCGGCGTGCGGCGAGGTGGGCGCGCGGCCGGCGCACCGCGCGGCCGTGGTGAACGCGTGCGTGTACGTGCACCAGACGCTGCACCGCGCCAACGCGCGCCTCGCCAAGCGCGCCAACCGCACCATGGCCATCACGCCCAGGTATGCTTGTACACTCCACCCGAGCTGTTCCCCGCGGCGTGCGGCGAGGTGGGCGCGCGGCCGGCGCACCGCGCGGCCGTGGTGAACGCGTGCGTGTACGTGCACCAGACGCTGCACCGCGCCAACGCGCGCCTCGCCAAGCGCGCCAACCGCACCATGGCCATCACGCCCAGGTATGCTTGTACACTCCACCCGAGCTGTTCCCCGCGGCGTGCGGCGAGGTGGGCGCGCGGCCGGCGCACCGCGCGGCCGTGGTGAACGCGTGCGTGTACGTGCACCAGACGCTGCACCGCGCCAACGCGCGCCTCGCCAAGCGCGCCAACCGCACCATGGCCATCACGCCCAGGTATGCTTGTACACTCCACCCGAGCTGTTCCCCGCGGCGTGCGGCGAGGTGGGCGCGCGGCCGGCGCACCGCGCGGCCGTGGTGAACGCGTGCGTGTACGTGCACCAGACGCTGCACCGCGCCAACGCGCGCCTCGCCAAGCGCGCCAACCGCACCATGGCCATCACGCCCAGGTATGCTTGTACACTCCACCCGAGCTGTTCCCCGCGGCGTGCGGCGAGGTGGGCGCGCGGCCGGCGCACCGCGCGGCCGTGGTGAACGCGTGCGTGTACGTGCACCAGACGCTGCACCGCGCCAACGCGCGCCTCGCCAAGCGCGCCAACCGCACCATGGCCATCACGCCCAGGTATGCTTGTACACTCCACCCGAGCTGTTCCCCGCGGCGTGCGGCGAGGTGGGCGCGCGGCCGGCGCACCGCGCGGCCGTGGTGAACGCGTGCGTGTACGTGCACCAGACGCTGCACCGCGCCAACGCGCGCCTCGCCAAGCGCGCCAACCGCACCATGGCCATCACGCCCAGGTATGCTTGTACACTCCACCCGAGCTGTTCCCCGCGGCGTGCGGCGAGGTGGGCGCGCGGCCGGCGCACCATGGCCATCACGCCCAGGTAATGTCGCCCGCAACGCTGCTGCAGGCCAAAACGACGCCTGTGTTGTCGCGTCACCTGCAATGTTGCCAATATACCGCCTACATAAATGACTCGATATAGTATATAGTCTGCCCCCACGGGCTTCGTGACGCGTATGATACACGCCATCGTATACCTTGTTGGAATGCATGAAGGTCTATATTACACTGTAACCATGCGTGTGACGTCTATGGATATCAAAAAGTATCGGCAAAGGACATACAAAGTTATATGTGTATTTTCAGACACTATCTCGACTTCATCCAGCAAATGGTGAAATTGTACGCCGAGAAGCGCGCGGACTTGGAAGAGCAACAACTCCATTTGAACGTGGGTCTCGGGAAGATTGCCGAAACCGTGGAACAGGTCGAAGAAATGCAGAAGAGTCTTGCTGTCAAGTCACAGGTATACTACTATATGGCTTTAACTATCTGTGGAAAACCTCTCCTTACCTCTGAGAATTACAGCAAAATGGCACTCCAGTTTTCTGAAGGAAGCCGATATTTGGTTTGTCATTGTAATTATTTTATGCACCCAATTCTTCAGACCACATATCGGCTTATTTCCTTCGTTTTTTTTAGGTATAAAAATAAAATATAGCGTTCCTTAATTTCACTTTCAACCTTGGTGGACCTTTTATGTGAATAATTCCAGCTGAAGATTAGACTTGCAGCACTTGGAACTAATCTTTTAATTTATTATTTAGGAACTACAACAAAAGAACGAAGCCGCCAACGCCAAACTGCGGCAAATGGTTAAAGACCAACAAGAAGCCGAGAAAAAGAAAGTTGAGAGCCAGGAGATACAGGTCAGTGAAGCGCTATAACCTCCGAGAGCCCACGGTCCTACCCTTTAGAACACATAATTGGAACAGACTGGCAATTAACCTCATGCATGAAGTTTATATTGTAACGAAATATTTTTTATTCTGATGTTTGTTACCGTTATATTATGTTACAAATGCATTTCCGTTATTAAATTATCATTTAATTGCTTAAAGTAATAAATAAAAAGTACAAAAATTTGCCCGCGAAAAGCTAGTGAGCGAAACGCGCGAAACGTCGCGTGACGTCATGCGTTCGACAGATTAGTTCACATAAGTGTCATTAGTAGCAAACGTCAGTTGGACCGTCCAACGTGTGACGTCATCACGCTCTGTCGAATTCGCGCCAAAAATTATGATCGTTTCAACCGCTCAAAATATTTCAACGTTTTAAATATTTTTTAATAAAATAATATGAAGGTTACAAAAGTATTTTTATTTTTTCCGGTGTTCAAACGATATAAATTATGATTACAAAAATTAAGAAAAAAATTCATGCATGGAGCTAATTGTTTTGTTTCGTTCGATTTCGAAACAACTGAAATTCAACCTTATTTTGTAGTCTATTGTTTTCAAATTTAACTGTTAATTTTTCTATTATGATGAGCCTGTGTGGTATGTTCTGCTTGAAATCAGGTCGCTCTAGAGAAGCAAACCAAGGAGATCGAAGCGAAACGCCGCGACGTAATGGCGGACTTGGCGCAGGTCGAGCCCGCTGTCATCGAAGCGCAAAACGGTTTGGTTCTTTGCTTCATTTGTACTTCCTTTTCGTTTTTGCTGTTTAAAAACAGGTGCTCTAGGTCAGGGCAACAAGTGCTCAAACAAATTTATAGAGGGAAATGCTTGAAATACCATTTCTGACTTTGTAACTTTGTTTGGACTAGTTAAGTTGAACATATCAGAAGTCCCCGGCCGTAGCCCTTGAGCCGGGGGAAGAGGGGGGTTTGTCAAAAATTGTGTTCCAAGTATTTCTCTCTATACATTCTTGTTGCTTGGCCTAACTATTCTATGGAACTTTACAAGTGTACAATTTATTTTAGTCGGGTGTTACACAACAGCCTTGCTTATGTGAAAACGTTTAGTGCTCCATACAAAACTTTATATTTTTAACATCTGACGGTTGATTTTGACACTATATCTGGATATGTGGTAGAGTAGGTGTCCGGTACTTTTACTAAAGTTAAAAACAATAACAAAATGACAAAATTACTGCCTCTTCTACAATGTGTCCACGAAAATGAACTATATAGGATCGGAACTATATAGGTTTACCGCCTTCTGACAATTTTATTAGAGATATATTTTTACTAGGCAGCTTTTTGTGGACTTGTAAAGTTTCATTAGATAAGTACCAGATCTTCACCGTAGTACATGATTGCACTTGGCTAATAGACTACAAAAAAGTGTTACCTGTATACATTTGACGATTAGCCTAACATCAATTAGATCAGTAGTTAGAACAGTCACAATAAGACGATGCCTTTGCCTCAAAACTTCTGTAACCATGGTTACATTCTCTAAAATGTAATTGTTTATTTTTTTTCATCGTTGATTGTGGTTGATGCAACTGGCCTTAACTATTGTTATTGATAGCAATTTTAAATGTGGTTCTATGTTAGATAGGTTTTATTTTGTACTAAAACACTAAATGGGGAAAAAGCCGCCCTTATTACTTTAGAGGAGCGCTTCAGTCAATTTGAAGGATTAAAATACAATATTGAAGCTATCTTAGATAATGAATTCCCAAATATCTCGGGCAGTAAGCGCCTCGTAGCCAGCAGTAAATAACTCAATCAAATTTGAACTTTAATTGATGGACTCAAAATAATGATACCAACGATCAAGATATGCCGCCCGAGGGGATTAACCGACGAAAATTTGACTTCAATATTGTACTAAACATAAAAGCTAGTATTAAATACGAAGCCCCGACACAGCCGTGCGATCCATCAAGAAGCAGCAACTGGTCGAGGTCCGCTCCATGGCCAACCCGCCGTCGGTCGTCAAAATGGCGCTCGAGTCCATCTGCACGCTGCTCGGCGAGAAAGGGGACACGTGGAAGGCGATACGTTCTGCCGTGATGAAGGACAACTTTATATCAACTATTGTTAACTTCGAGACTGAGAATATCACGTTAGTTTGCTTTTACACTTATTCGCGAACGTTCAATAATATTACATGCGATTTTGTAGTTCAACTGTCTGTGGTCGTACGCAATTAAATGCTGTAAAAACCACGGGTTACTTTTAACTCTAGAGTGAAAAATTGTCCATCCTTAGAGCCAGTACACAGCCCACACTAGTGTCTCCCGAATGGCGTCTAGTCAACTCTAAAGCGAGGTTTAGACTAGCAAGAACTTGCATGCAATTTACGTTACATTGCTGACTACTGAGGTAAACTGCATTCAAAAGTTTGATCAGATACCGCAATGTTATGAGAATGGCATGCAAGTTCTTGCTAGTCTAAACCTCGCTTATGGCTGCTGCTCGACGTAACGTTGATGCAACTGCGCAGCGACGCCATTTCGCTGCCTCAATATTACAGGGTTCTATGTTTCACTTTTATCGAACTGAAATTTGAACTTTATCATAGTGACATTAAGTCGAATTTCAACTATCTTGAAAATGTAACATAGAAACCTGTAACATTGGGGCACTGATTTTCCATAGCGCTGACTAGACGCCGACGCACATAAGCCGATAGTATGGGGTGGCCCTTAAGATATAAATCCTTTAATAAAACAAGGGGTGTCATTTTATTTTAATCTGTTTAATAGTGTTTGTTCAGAGTAGGAAACATTATTCCACTTTTAACAGCAAAATACGTATAATGTATTATTAATGAACGTTTGTACAAACAAGTTATTTGTCGAGGCGAGACGGAAATACGTGACAACGGTTTGATGCCGATCTGAATACTCTTTAACAGGGTTTCGGCTTCAAAAATTTGGATCAAAATGAGTCCTACCACAAACAAACTTTGTTACTTTAATAACAAAACCTCCGTGAGACACAGACATATTAAATATATTAATAACGGGTCACTCACGTGTTTTAAGTCGAAAACGCTCGACATGTTTCACTCCGTACCGAGGAGCGTCATCAGGAGCTTGCGTCGACGGTGACGGACGGTTGTTTTCGACTTAAAACACGTGAGTGACCCGTTATTAATATATTTAAACTTTGTTACATTAAATGTTAAGTAAATTAAATACTGAAATAGCATTTTGGGTTGCAACTAAAGGAGTTAGTATTGCAACTATAGCATGATTATTTCCTAGAAAAGTTAGCACTGCAACTGTGGCATGATGATAGCATTAATAGTGTAGTTTGTTTTTGTGTTCTATTTTTTGTAGTAATTTCCGACTCGCCTCATGTCAAGGAAGAAAGCTAATACGTTTTGAAATTTTAGACTTTCTTCATATGTCATATATTTAATTTAAATCTAATTTATATTTATTGGCAAACACATTGTACTTGGAATGATTTGTAATTCAATTGTAATCCATACTTGCATACTATATACTATATATAATATTATAAATCCGAAAGTGTGTCAGTCTGTCTGTCTTTCTGTCTGTTTGTTACCTCGTCACGCTTAAACCGCTGAACGGATTTAGTTTAAATTTGGCATAGAGATAGTTCGAATCCCGGGGAAGGACGTAGGATAGTTTTTATGTCGGAAGTCATCCCTAAAGAGGGAAGGGAGTGAAAAGGGGGGGTGGAAATGAGAAAACTAATGAATTGTCTGTTAATTGGTGTTAGAAATTAAGCATAATATGCTCGAAATTATTGCCATTATATTTTATCCAGGCGCTAACTGCTGGTACTAATCCCACGCAGACGAAGTCGCGGGCAAAAGCTAGAACTTTTGTAAAGTTGTTTCTTAGAAAATTCTATATCTAAACATTGCATTGTATTTTAATATTAGTTTTATCTTTTATAAGTCGTTACTGTTATGAATGAATATTTTTGTAAGTTTATTTTTGTAAATAAGCTAAGCCTGCTTGCATATGTGACTGTTGTTATTAATATATCAATCTACATTAATACTGTGATCATCTCGTGTTGCGAAAGGCATCAAATACCACTAATAACACCGTCGATACTCGAATGTGACTAACTCTGCTAAGCATCGTCATGAACAACAAAATTAACAATCGTTTTTAACATACTTAATCAATTCGTCTTTATTTTACGGTTCTACTTTAAATAGCCGATAAGTTTAATAATAACGCCAGCCGCATGTATCACAAAGCTAAATGCCTTTTTGTTTCTCTCTTTTTTTTGTAATCTCTCGCTCTCGCTTCGTGCTGGTGGCTGGACGTGCGGATGGCGTTGGACATACAGCGGTCAAGTCGATAAAGAAACAGCACCTAGTGGAAGTTCGGTCCATGGGCAACCCGCCGGCGCTCGTCAAGGTGGCGCTAGAGTCTATCTGCCTACTGTTGGGCGAGAACGCGACGGACTGGAAGGCCATCCGAGCCGTGATCATGCGAGAAAACTTCATCAACAGCATCGTCTCCAACTTCTCTACCGAGGACATAACGTGAGCACCGCTTGTCAACCCGTTTACAATCCGAATGAGGTTATAAACTAAGCTCAGCGCTATGTTCTATTGACGGGTGAAGCAAACGTGTGTTTCAATTTCAAATTAAAGCAAAAATGCCATTTAGTGGCCCCTCTACACGATGGCCCAGCGCTGGACCAGCGAGATGGCCATGCGATGGTTATGGCTCTACACGCTGGCACAGAATAGTTGAGAGCACGAACTGAAATGGGCTACGTGTAGATGCGTACGCACCATCGCTGGCCTACTATCTTTGATGTGCGGACGAAAAACCCGACACCTGAGCCATCCCATCGCCGTCCCGCCGCGCCATAAGCCATCCGACACCACTACCCTCTCTACACGCTGGCCCAACTTAGTGGGCCAGTATGATGGCCCATCGTGTAGAGGAGCCATATCGGTTAGCGGTTGTTTTTAAAATAGCGATGGGCTAAAGATCAACCATACACCCTGTCAAATGAACATTACGCCAGTAGCGCCCTCTGTAGTAAAGTATTAGCAGTTTTAACCACATTTTATTAAGTTGCGATTAGTATGGGCGTTTGGTGAACTTGATTTGCACTGTTTGGTTTGAGTGCTTGAAGCATGCTTTTGCACATTGTGTTCTGTACTTCTCTGTAACATTTAGTGTTGTGGTGATGGCTAAATTAACCTATAACGATTTTAGATAGTGATTTAAATGATTTAGCTAGTTTTATTTGCAAATTATCTACCTAGTTTGCGGTAGAGTAAAAGTGAAACTAATGTTGAAATAACCTGTAATATTCTTATTTTGCCAGAAATCCACAGTTGTGTCCGGGTTGCATGTATTTGCCAATAAATAAATTGTGTTCGTCTCCATCACATGTCCGTCCTCGTCGGGTAATCGAACATCAAAAACTGTTTCGATTACTCGAGTTGTTTGTTCTGTTTTATATATTTTTGCTACTTCTGAGTTCTTGATCATGTTTAAAGTTATGTTCAATTCGATTCATGGTATATAATTTTCTATCGAGTAAACTTTATATAATCGTGTGGCCGTATTGTAACGAGGTCTGTACAAAACAGTTACTCGATTGAAATTCACTTGATAGAAAATAGAATTGAACATAGTACCACTAATCCGTCTGAAAATCAAACACAACATCAATCCATTTTAGTTTTTATTTACTGTTTGGGTAAGTAATTATTTTTGTTTCATACGACAACACACATGTTTCATTTGTATGAAAAGCATGAGGGGTTTATTGGAGTTATTTTATGAATATTTGACGGATTTAGTGTACGGCCTGAGTGGCGAGCGTCCAGCGGAGCGTTTACGCGGCCGGCAGCGGCGGCAGGCCGCTCGCACACTTTTGCATTTGTTTAACACGAATAACGCTGAATGCCCCGCTCATTCGTCAGCTTAGATCATATCATACAGATATGACGGGATGGTATTATGCACGATCGTAACATTTTATTCTAAGTATTAATCACATGTTTGTGTGGTCAGTGACGATGTGCGCGAGAAGATGAGGACCAGATACCTTAGCAACCCCGACTACAACTTCGAGAAGGTTAACCGAGCCAGTATGGCTTGCGGGCCTATGGTCAAATGGGCTATCGCTCAGGTATGTAATGCAATATTTGCTTATCATATGAAATGATTGTTGATGATCAAATTTAATTAATTTTATTTATGTCCTGGATCGTCAAATTATTGAAAAGAAGAGACACCATAGAAGAAAACGTTACTTTGAAGTATTATAAATATTATCGTGTCTGCTGAATGTCATTTTAGGGACTTTAAAAGAGCTGCAACTGCGTCTTTTTTTAAAGCCTGACAGTAGCACAGACAGTTAAGCTGCCACCAAAATGTTATGAGGTTCTCGATGTTTAGTAATGAAGTAATGGTTGTTTGTACAGATCGAATACGCGGACATGTTGAAACGCGTGGAGCCGCTCCGCAACGAGCTGCGCGCGCTCGAGGATCAAGCCCAAACTAACGTGACGGCCGGCGACGAAGTTCGCGATCTGATCGCGCAGCTGGAGAAGTCCATCGCGAGTTACAAGGAGGAGTACGCGCAGCTCATTAGTCAGGCGCAGGCTATCAAGACCGACTTGGAGAACGTGCAGGCCAAGGTACCATCGTTAATACATTTCTTTTCATACAACTTTAAACCTTATTGCAACGTGATAAGGTCTATTAGGTGCGCGAGCTGATCGCGTTAGCTAAGTGTTGTTGGTACATGCGTACTACAACGAGAGCATCAAGGACTGCAAGGAGCATAGCATAGAGTGTCTTGGCCAGGGACCGGACAACCCTTTCCGCGATAAAACCCTTTCAATGGGCGACACTTAAACACGACTAACACATTGAAAGACTTTCCCTTTTGATCTGCAAGCCCATTCATACCCTTACCTTTGACTAACCCTTACCGAAAAGCTAACCAAAAATAAGGCTAGCTCTTAATAAGGGTTACCCTAATAATTAAGCGCTTTTTATAAAGGTTTCCCTTTGCGTGAAAGAGACAGGATTAGTATATATCTACGGTAGTGTATGAAAAGGAAAGAAAATACGTGCCTAGTCAAAGAACGCCGCCGTCGCCGCCGACGATCGCTCGGATTCGAAGTAATGTGTGCTTTATGAACAAGGTAGACGACTTAAATTAGCACGCTTATATGCTGAAAGGGAAGCCCTTTATAAGGCTAACCCTTATAAGCAATATGCAAGGTGTTGGTGAGCGGATGATAAGGGTTTTGTAAGGGTATTTGGGCTACCGATTACTCAAATGTGGTAGCTTTATTTTATATAAGGGTTTTTAAAACCAAAACAAAGGGTTTCGTCTGGCAAAGGGTATGGTGAGTTAAGCCTTATGCAATACCCTTATAAAACCCCGATAAGGGATAGCGGGCCGGTCCCTGGTCTTGGCTCTAAGTTACAAGCGCGCTTGAGCTGTCTTTCTTGCGCAGTGTATAAGACAGTGATTATTAGCGTCATTCGTTATAAATATCCACGTTATGATGGGGCAGACGGAGTCACATTATAAAAAGACAATCAGAGGTAATGAAAGAGAGGTAACAAGGCCATTTTAAATGTCACAACTGCAGCTTAAACATTTTGCACTTTATTCGTTAGCAGTAAAGGTGCTCAATCATCAATGCTCGTATTAATATGTTATTATTTACAGGTGGACAGGTCCATCGCGCTCCTGAAGAGTCTCGTAATCGAACGCGAGCGCTGGGAATCGAGCTCAGAGACGTTCCGCTCGCAGATGAGCACTATCGTCGGAGACGTGCTGTTGTCGGCCGCCTTCATCGCGTACGGCGGTTACTTTGACCAGCATGTAAGTAAACACGAATCAGACGGATTTCGATCTTCTTTACAGTAGTTACATTCTATATATGTGACAGCAACGAATCGCGCTGCGCATTTTAAGCAGAGCTTATGACATTTGAATGTGATGTGTAAACTGAATCTGAAGTTCAAACTCGGATGCATCTATGGGATGGGTTCTACTAATCCACCTTTACTCCAGCAGAAGTCGTCTTTCATGGACATGATGATATTCACATTAAATATATTGATTTTACCTTCAATGAAAGATGAGAATGATCACGTGTATTTTGAACAAAACTTGTCCACAGTACCGTCAAAACCTATTCTCAACATGGACCGCCCACCTGGCCGCGGCCAACATCAAGTACCGCGCCGACATCGCGCGCACCGAGTACCTCAGCAACCCCGACGAGCGCCTGCGCTGGCAGGCCAACGCGCTGCCCACGGACGAGCTGTGCGTCGAGAACGCCATCATGCTGAGGGTACCCACTTGCACTCTATACAATGTTCTGGAAATAGTTACTTGTGCAACAAGAGAGGAAAGTTGGTTTTTCTTGCGAGTGTTTATTTTGAGTCCCGAGAAAGCGAAAAATTCTTGAGCGTAGCGAGGGACTCAAAAACACGAGATGTAAAATAACTTTGCTCCCGTGTTGCACATATAATTTTTCACCTCAGTAGTGAGAACATATTTAAGGTTAAAATGTATTTCGAATTACATAGAAAAAAAAAAACAATTTGTAATAGAAGTATGAAGTGGAAGTTCATGGCCTTCACTAAATTAAAAAGCTACTTTGTTTCACTCCCTGGAGTGAGGAAAGTAGGCTTGTTCGAGCTGCTGAGGTGAAAAAATATTTTTTTCGAGATTTTCCATGTGCAAAGTTTTGCATTGTCTCATCTGCACCAATCATAAAGATACGCGCCACCGAGCGACCGGGGGTAAGAAAAAGAATATTCATATAAAATTTGGGCAGCATAGGTTTTTTCTCTCACTCTTATAAATTTCGGTATTTCGCCATCGCCTCCTACCTATGATGCCACCCGGTCCGGTGATAAGGACAAAGCATGACACTATTTTCTCTTTCCTCTTATAGTCCTATATATAATCGCAATAAGACTATCATTCTCTATCGAAGAGTGTCAGGCCCTTGGGACCAACACTGCAAAGCCCCAAGTTCACGCTTTCAATTTCTTATTCGAACAGACGTTAGAGCCTCTGCAAGAGCTCATGGCATTGAACTTTTAGTCTACCCTGTTTGTTACTACTCTTGTCCTGAAATGAGAATTACCTACGCCGTTTTCCATTCATTTCTTGACTAAGTATTAGTACACGTATTATTTAACACGTAATACGAAAAAAAAATTTTTTTAAGTATTGTATGTTAAATTGTGTCACTTTTATATTGCGATTTGATTGCAGCGCTTCAACCGCTACCCACTCATCATAGATCCATCTGGCCAAGCGACCGAGTTCATAATGCGAGAGTTCCGAGAGCGCAAAATCACCAAGACATCCTTCCTGGATGACTCCTTCCGCAAGAACCTCGAGTCGGCGCTGCGGTTCGGCAACCCGCTGCTTGTGCAGGTTATTATTGGCTTAATTCATGATCTTTGACCAATCAGGAAAAGGGGCGTGTATGTGTGAGTTTAGAGAGCGCAAGATCACAAAGACATCCTTCCTGGACGAACCGCAAGAACCTCGAGTCGGCACTGCGGTTCGGCGACCCGCTGCTCGTGCAGGTTATTATTGGCTTAATTCATAATCTTTGACCAATCAGGACAAGGGGCGTGTATGTGTGAGTTTAGAGAGCGCAAGATCACCAAGACGTCCTTCCTGGATGACTCCTTCCGCAAGAACCTCGAGTCGGCGCTGCGGTTCGGCAACCCGCTGCTCGTGCAGTCTGGGTCGGAAGTTGGGTAAGGGGCAGAGAAAGATTCATGGACGGAGAACTTAATTCAGCTGTAGGTGTCATTCGGCTGCTGACTTTTCTTGGAGTCCAAAAGTGTCAGTAACTTTTCACCAGTTTGGTCATAGGTTTCGATGATATGGATTAATCCGTTCAGGAATACTTTTTTAAACTTCATTGAAAATTTTCCTTTGTTTTCGTAAATTTTGCTAAGTTATTATCTGACGACTAAGACCTGAATAAGAGTGAGACAAAATTTTGTACACTTGACAGGATGTGGAGAACTACGACCCGATCCTGAACCCGGTGCTGAACCGCGAGCTGCGGCGCACGGGCGGCCGCGTGCTCATCACGCTCGGCGACCAGGACATCGATCTCAGCCCCTCCTTCGTCATCTTCCTCTCCACCAGGTATGGAATAGAGGATAGTGGACAGTCCATATTTTGAGCGACTGTAAATTTTAGAGAACAGCACGGGAGCTCCGCTTTGAGAATTTGTAATGTTAATTTGCCATAAACGATTTAGGCTACCAACTGCATCCTTCAACGCTCAAGAGAGCGTGCGTGAACTGTACGAGTCCACACCTGTTTACTAGCGTGAAATTACTTTAGATTTAGACCACTAGGTAGCAAAAACCCCTTCGCGCACCGTCCTTATACCTTAACCTCGTAAGACCAACCATATAAAGTTTTCCAATTTTTAATTTGAACCTTGTTCTATAAGTAAATTGGAACGAATTTCGTTTGTTTTACAACGCAATGTAACAATAGAAATGCTACTTTATTTGTTACATGAAAGGTTCAAATTAGATTGCAACGAATATGTACATTTTAATATACATTCAGACTCACGAGGTTAACATAAGGCTCATGTTTCAGTAAATAAATATTCCCAACGTCTCACGCGCCCCACATCACACAATCACATCTCTATTCCGGACCGCGAGCTGCGGCAAACAGACAGCTTTGTTACAAGTTTACTCCTCTTTGCTCTCGGCTAACATTTGCCTTTGTATCGCAGGGACCCAACGGTGGAGTTCCCGCCGGACATGTGCTCGCGTGTGACGTTCGTCAACTTTACGGTGACTCGCTCTTCACTACAGTCCCAGTGCCTCCACCGCGTGCTCAAGGCTGAGCGGCCCGACATCGACACCAAGCGCTCCGACCTGCTCAAACTACAAGGTACTTACATGTGTGCGACAGGGACCAACGGAGACACTCGCTGTAGTCACAGTGTCTGCACCATGTGGTCAGGGCTGAATGTCCCGATATCGACACTAAGCGCTCCGACCTGCTTATGTTGTAAGGTAACCACATGCGTGCGACAGAGACGCTTAAAAATCACACAAAGCCCAAAGAGGCAGCATCAAGACAGTTGTCCAGTTGTCCAACATTCAGGCACTTGTCCAAGCGTGTTATTAGTGCTATCATATCAGGGAGATTTAGTAATCCATTTTAAAACCATTTCAAAAACTAGTAGTTGAACCTTTTTTGCAACTATGACAGTGCGTTTTACCTAGCTGCCTTATAAAACAGTTGATTTCTCCTGGCTTTGGATATGTTTTACTAGCTCTCTGGTTAATTTACTTGTCTGATAACCTACTTAAACTGACAAAATACTAAACAGGTGAATTCCATCTCCGTCTGCGCCAACTGGAGAAGTCTCTGCTGCAAGCGCTCAACGACGCCAAGGGCAAGATCTTGGACGATGACTCGGTCATCGCTACACTCGAGACGCTCAAGAAGGAGGCAGACGACATCGGCCAAAAGGTAAACTTAGGCGACTGATATTTTGTAAAGAAACTTCAGCTTTGTATTGACGTAGTTAGGTGTCATAATCGTGTGTAGAATACAATGATTGCGCTTGTTTTAGAAAGAATAAGAATTCTGCTGGACTTTTGTTAAAAATCATCAATCAAAACAAATTTGCTAGCCTAAAATCTCAAAATCACAGGCAGTGATGAAATTAAAATCCTCGATTGTTATAATCCATGAACATTCTGTTGTTGATTATATTGATACATTAATATGATTTTTATAACATTTTAGGTTGAAGAAACTGACAAAGTCATCGCTGAAATCGAGACAGTCAGCCAGCAATACCTGCCTCTGTCTCAAGTGAGTATACGAATTTAGGTTCCTGTTTCGTGTAGAACCTTCCGCTGTAAAACATCGGTTTTACTGTCGGTTTTACCTAGCCAAGTAAACACATACAAAGAGATTGTCCGTGAATTTTTATCTTAAAATAATAGTAAACACTATGTAGAATCAGTGAAAGTGCAAAGGAAAACATAACCAATAAACTTACATCAGGTTATCATATTCCGATATTCAATCTCAAGCACGCACTAAACAAAAAACACAAAGGTGAGAAGCTAATTAGCCGTTACATATTAATATATTAGATACTTTAAATTCAAAATGAAGGAATAACTGTCTATTTTCAAGAAATTAACGGTACACTCCGGCGATCACTCCAATATTAATTGGCTGCATGACTGACAGTTAACACTAGTGCATGTTGTGCCAACCTACAGAAATTAACTGAGTGTTGCTACACCAGAATAGGCAGCTGGGCGTATTTAAAGATAGCTCAAACACATCTCGGAATCGAGCGCCATCTATTGACACGCCAAGAAGACTATGGCAATAACAATACAGTATTGACATCGAACTTTGTTTCAAATTAGAATAATACATAATAATCACATAAAAATGACTCCAATACCTTCAAATGCATGCTCTAGATGTAAGAAAATACTAAAAAATAAAGAATACTTAAAATGCTCAGGCTGCTTAAAAATCTTCGACCTTGAATGCACAGGAAATGTTACTCCAGCGAGGTTTAGATTAATGACGAGTAACAATAAGTTAGCCTGGAAGTGCAGAAATTGCCACGAAAATACCCAGAAAAAGGCAACCCCACCACCAATTATTTCGCACACTGAAAGCACTGTAAATAAATCACCAGATAACATAACTCAGAGAAAACGTGTTTTACCATCAAAATCGAATTCCTTTGACGTATCGCATGCCGACATTAATGATAATATATTAAGTTCCACGCTTAGAGATGAAAGTACGTACGAAAGTCCTCGGAGCCTCCCGAGCATATCTAACATGGAATCATCGCAAATAGTTGCCCTGAAAGCACAAGTTGAAAAACTTACCGTAGAATTGGCAAGCGCACATGATGAAATTACTAATCTTAATACTGAAAATCAAGACTTGAATAAAAAACTAGATGATTACAAGAAAAAAATATGCGTATATAACACGCTACTTAAAGAACACCCTCAAGGCAAATGCTCCCCTACAAAAAATATATTACAAAATCCAACATTACCTTTAACTGAAACCATTGATATTGAAACTAATAATAAAATAAAGGACCTAGAAAATGAAATACAAACTCTGAATAAAAAAATTAGGACATTGCAGATTAAATTAAGTAAGGCGTTGACTACGAATAAAGAAATCAAACAAAACTCAGATGCATTAATAAACAAAAGCGTAACTTTGTCACGCATACAACAATCAACAAGAACACTACAAAAGACCATCAAACAATTAGAAAAGGTCAGCTATAATTCCAGTTCTGAAACCTATCACCCAGATCTGACAAAACATCGTCCGTCACCTGACCAAAATAATCTGCAAGAAGAAGAACACGAATTAATAAATACCTTTTTAAGAAGCCATATAGACACAAGCCGAAGCTTTTGCTCTTGTCTGATTACCACGGATCGGACGTACTGCGTCCCCTCTCCAAATTAAGAAGGAATGATTATGATTTCAAAGCTGACATTATAAACCACGGAACAACGGAACGGGTCCTACACAACGTTCATCAAAAAATCGCAGATTTTAAGAAAAGTGACTGTTTGGTTATAATGTGCGGAGTCAGTGACTATAACATCACACCAATTAGCAAGATCATAAGACTTCTAGAAACAACTGTTAAATCTGCTACTCATACTAATGTAATTATTTGTGACATACCGTATTCCATTAATGATTATTCTGAATATTATAATAATTTTGTACATAAATTAAATTCAGCAATTCATAACAAATTTGACAGCATGCCGCATGTATGGCTACAATCTAATAGTATTTATTTAGGAAAGACAGATTACCAAAATGATGGTAACCAATTAAATTATAAAGGGAAATATAAATTAGCACAACATGTAAACAAAATACTGAAAACTGTGAATGAAAAATATTATAACAGTAATATTTTTTTATGAATAATGATAAACTAGACTGTAATAACTTATTAGAAAACAATAATAATGATATTCTAACTTATAAAAATATTTATGTGCTTCACCAGAACATCAATGGATTAATTAATAAAGCCGATTTATTATGCGTTAATCTGCAAGAACTAAACGATTCTGGTAAACAAATCGATGTAATATGTATAACTGAACACAACATGAAAGCTGGCGATGAAGTTAACCTCTCTATTCCAAATTATAAATTAGCAGCAGTCTTTACAAGAGACAACAGAAATGGAGGTTCTTGTATTTTAATACGAAACATTCACAGTTTCAATATAATATCTGAAATCACAAATACCTCGATTCCTAATATCATAGAGTGTACTGGAATTGAGTTGACAGAACATAAAATCATCATTGTCTGTGTATATAGAATACCAAAAAACAATTTAGCTACAGTAACATTGTTTTTATGCAAAATAAATGAGATCTTAAATAAGTACTGCCACACCGGGAACAAGATTGTCATTTGTGGTGACTTCAATATAGATCTACTCAAATCTACTGTACACTCGATTGACTTCAAAAACCTCTTAAGCAGTTACAACCTTAAGCTAGGAATATTACAGCCAACTAGGTTGTCCAGTCGCACTTGCATAGACAATATAATCCACAATGTTAGAGGTAGTAAAGCTGAGGTTTTAGAATTTGCTCTATCGGACCATACCGCACAATTGTTAAAATGTCCAGTAAAGAAAACATGCTCCATTCCATATTGGTTTGTAGAACAAATTGATTTATCAGACCAAAACATTATCAAATTCATAGATTGTCTACGTAATATTAGTTTTAGTGATGTATTTTCAGCAACCAATCCGAATGAAGCATTTGATAGTTTCTTTGAGATCTTTGACCTACTTTATAAATTGTGTTTTCCTAAGAAACTAAATAAAATTAACACCACTACTAAACCTAAATGGATAACAAACGGTATTAAAAATTGTTGTAAACGGAAAAGAGAATTGTTGTGGAAATATAGACTGACGCGAAAATCGGACCTAAAAGAAAAATTAACATGTTATTCCAGACATCTTAAAAGAATTATAAGCAGTGTTCAAAGATCCATACATGACAGTATCATTGAACGATCAAGGAATAAAACAAAAGCCACCTGGAAAATTATTAACCCATCTAAGGCTAGGTACCCTACTGAAAATATTAAGCAAATTATATCCAATGGAAAGGCAGTTACACATCCTAAAGATATTGCAGAGGAATTTAATAATTATTTCGTGGACCAAGTTCGTCTTGCTACTCCTCATAGTGGCACTAGCAACAAAAATAATTATAAGAAAACAATGACATACTATGCTAACTCCCTATTTATGAAGCCGACAAATTCTAATGACATAAAAATAATAATAAATTCTTTAAAAAATACAAATAGCACTGGACACGATGGTATACATACGAAAATAATAAAAAAAAACATCTGACATTATCTCTCCTATACTCAGCCATATAGTAAATTTATGTATTGAGCATGGTGAGTTTCCTAGCAAACTAAAGCTATCCATTGTGAGACCTCTTTATAAAAAGGAGGATAAAGATAACATGAAGAACTACAGGCCTATTGCGTTAATCTCTGTCTTTGCCAAAATCATAGAGAAAGTTATATACAACAGTCTTTACAATTACTTTGAAAAAAAAAACTTATTTGCAAACGAACAAAAAGGGTTTCGAAAGGGAAAATCAATAAATTTAGCAATTTTCGATTTAGTACAAAAAGTTATTAATAACATGGACAAAAAAATCCCTACATGCGCTTTATATATGGACATGTCAAAAGCGTTTGACTTTGTTGACCATAATATTCTCTTAGACAAACTACATGCTTATGGAATTCGCGGTAATGTTTTCAGTCTAATCCGTTCTTACCTGAGAGATAGGAAACAAATTACACAAATCAAAAGAATATCTCCCAGTACGAAAAAAGAGGAAACCTACTCATCTAACTTTAGGAGTATTTGTTATGGGGTACCCCAGGGAAGTGTGTTGGGCCCACTATTGTTTTTAATTTACATTAACGATATGCCTAAAGCTACGGTACACCCGATGGTTCTCTTTGCAGATGATAGCACCATTATTTTTTCTGGACAAAATATAGAATCATATGAAACTGACATAAATAATACCTTAGAAACTATTATAGAATGGCTTGATAACAATAATCTTAGAATAAACCTGGACAAAACAAATATTATGACATTTAAGCAAAGAACCAAATCTACTAGTTTAAACATAGTTTATAAGGGACATAAAGTGAATGAAACGGACATAACGAAATTTCTAGGATTAAGTATAGATAATAAGTTGACATGGAAAACACAAACTGACAATATATGTAATAAATTAAGTAAATATTCATACGCGTTGTACAATTTGAAAAAAATCGCAAACGAATCGACACTTTTAACCGCCTATCATGCTTATGTCACATCTAATTTAAGATATGGTATCCTTTTTTGGGGAAACTCCACCAATAAAGAATTTGTATTTAAGGCTCAGAAGAAATGCATACGAACAATTTGCGGTGTCCAAGAAAGTGAGCCATGTAAACCATTTTTCAAGAGTCTCAAAATTCTTACATTGCCATGTTTGTATATATACGAAATGGCCAATTTTGTAAATACAAACCACAGCCTATTTAGTAAGTTTAAAAGCGTTCGCCTTCAAAACAAACTAAAGTCTATGCAAAAAGTACCAAATAAAACGGCACTTCTACAAAAAAGTATACTTGGAATGGCTCACAAAATATATAACAAGTTACCGGCGAATATAATTGCATGTAAAAACAAGAATAATGTTTTTAAAAAAAACCTAAAAGCTTTTCTTACCGAGAAAGCATATTACTCTATTATAGAATTTTTGACTGAATTACCTAATTAAGATTTACTGCATGACATAACCCTGTTTTGACTATTATTGTTTTTCTGTGATATTATGATTAGCGTGTATTTTTATTGAATTTGTATGCCAATAGGCACGACATAGTGATACTGAAATATGTATTTAACATCTTGTAACTTACCTATGTTGAACAAATAAATCTTTGAATCTTTGAATCTTTGAAACTGTATGATTATGAACCTGACCCACATGATCACACATGTAAAACTTACGTAGGCTATTTTTGTTAACATATTATTATGTGTAAACCCTTTATTTTATGGCATATGTAGCTTTCAATCTAAAACTATGTATGTATGTTAACAGGCATGCAGCAGCATATACTTCACGATGGAGTCGCTGAACCAAGTCCACTTCCTGTACCAGTACTCGCTGAAGATGTTCCTGGACATCTTCAGCTCGGTGCTGGTGTGTCCGATGCTTAACGGCGTTTCGGACTACACCGCCCGGCTTAGCATCATTACTGAGGAACTGTTTACGGTTGGTATTGTGAATATTTAATTCCTTGACCGTCAAAAATGTCAACTGACGCGTGCGGCTACAGCCCAATATCAACATGCATGCCGAGAAGGCTCACGATGACGACGCGCCGCGCACGATAGGCGAGGCGTTCGAAGGCTTTAAAACAGGGCGCTCCAATCGAAGGTACTTCCATACCTAACACCCATTTTACCCGGCTAAGCCCGATTATGATTTACTCAGATAAAACGCTCCATTTTTGCGTTTTCTCTCCGCAATCTTACGTAATCTATTTTTCTTCTAAACTATTCTGTGAAAAAGGTTAAACATTTGAACATCAATCCACGTATTACTTTAAATTTCAGTCGAGTTTTCTCTTCCTACTCCTACTACCCAAACTCGACATCCAGATGAAATCCTCCATCCTTAATCAAATGATGTTAACCAGGTGGTTTACGAGCGCGTAGCCCGCGGCATGCTGCACACGGACCGCCTCACCTTCGCGCTGCTGCTGTGCCGCATCCACCTGAAGGGCACGGGCGCCGAGGACACGCTGGAGCAGCCCTTCGCCACGTTCCTGCGCGGCAAGGAGGGCTTCGTGTCGCACTGCGCGCCGCTCGAGCCGCTCACGCAGCACCAACATGATGCCGCTGCACGACTTAGCTCTAGGTGAGGCTACAAACTATAGGTATATTGTTCACCAATTTTCTCTGGCAGGGTCGCCATGCGTGGCGAGAGAAATTGTACGGTATGTAAAAATTCCAGACATAGATTCAAGTGGATTATGACTAGTTCTTTTTCTTTACCTAGCCCAGCACGCCGCTACGTAACGCCGGCAGGGTCTCTAATAACAAAATTATATATTAAATATTTCGGCAGGGTCGCCATGTGACGTTGCCAGTAGAAGTTATAAGAAGCATCCTGTTGGTAAAAAATAAAATGTTTATTGCAGGTTGTAGGGGGAGGTTATGTGCGAAGTGATTTGTAACCACTATTTAAGATATTGGGATGTTGGCGTAGTAAAAGTTTTGGTATAGTGTGAGTTGTGTCCTGTAATTCCCGTTATATCCTCAGGCTGGTGGCGTTCCGTCGGCTGCTGGAGAAGGCGGGCGAGCTGCCCGAGCTGGCGGCGTGGCTGGGACAAGCGGCGCCCGAGCAGTGCGTGCCCACGCTGTGGGACTCCAGCCCCAGCGCGCCGCCCGCGCCGCACACGCTCGCCATGTACCGCCTGCTGCTCATACAGGTATAGTCAACCCTGGCGTTGCTCCGTCGTCTACTACAGGAGGCGGGCGAGCTGCCCGAGCTGGCGGCGTGGCTGGGACAAGCGGCGCCCGAGCAGTGCGTGCCCACGCTGTGGGACTCCAGCCCCGTCGCGCCGCCCGCGCCGCACACGCTCGCCATGTACCGCCTGCTGCTCATACAGGTATAGTCAACCCTGGCGTTGCTCCGTCGTCTACTACAGGAGGCGGGCGAGCTGCCCGAGCTGGCGGCGTGGCTGGGACAAGCGGCGCCCGAGCAGTGCGTGCCCACGCTGTGGGACTCCAGCCCCAGCGCGCCGCCCGCGCCGCACACGCTCGCCATGTACCGCCTGCTGCTCATACAGGTATAGTCAACCCTGGCGTTGCTCCGTCGTCTACTACAGGAGGCGGGCGAGCTGCCCGAGCTGGCGGCGTGGCTGGGACAAGCGGCGCCCGAGCAGTGCGTGCCCACGCTGTGGGACTCCAGCCCCAGCGCGCCGCCCGCGCCGCACACGCTCGCCATGTACCGCCTGCTGCTCATACAGGTATAGTCAACCCTGGCGTTGCTCCGTCGTCTACTACAGGAGGCGGGCGAGCTGCCCGAGCTGGCGGCGTGGCTGGGACAAGCGGCGCCCGAGCAGTGCGTGCCCACGCTGTGGGACTCCAGCCCCGTCGCGCCGCCCGCGCCGCACACGCTCGCCATGTACCGCCTGCTGCTCATACAGGTATAGTCAACCCTGGCGTTGCTCCGTCGTCTACTACAGGAGGCGGGCGAGCTGCCCGAGCTGGCGGCGTGGCTGGGACAAGCGGCGCCCGAGCAGTGCGTGCCCACGCTGTGGGACTCCAGCCCCAGCGCGCCGCCCGCGCCGCACACGCTCGCCATGTACCGCCTGCTGCTCATACAGGTATAGTCAACCCTGGCGTTGCTCCGTCGTCTACTACAGGAGGCGGGCGAGCTGCCCGAGCTGGCGGCGTGGCTGGGACAAGCGGCGCCCGAGCAGTGCGTGCCCACGCTGTGGGACTCCAGCCCCAGCGCGCCGCCCGCGCCGCACACGCTCGCCATGTACCGCCTGCTGCTCATACAGGTATAGTCAACCCTGGCGTTGCTCCGTCGTCTACTACAGGAGGCGGGCGAGCTGCCCGAGCTGGCGGCGTGGCTGGGACAAGCGGCGCCCGAGCAGTGCGTGCCCACGCTGTGGGACTCCAGCCCCAGCGCGCCGCCCGCGCCGCACACGCTCGCCATGTACCGCCTGCTGCTCATACAGGTATAGTCAACCCTGGCGTTGCTCCGTCGTCTACTACAGGAGGCGGGCGAGCTGCCCGAGCTGGCGGCGTGGCTGGCACAAGCGGCGCCCGAGCAGTGCGTGCCCACGCTGTGGGACTCCAGCCCCAGCGCGCCGCCCGCGCCGCACACGCTCGCCATGTACCGCCTGCTGCTCATACAGGTATAGTCAACCCTGGCGTTGCTCCGTCGTCTACTACAGGAGGCGGGCGAGCTGCCCGAGCTGGCGGCGTGGCTGGGACAAGCGGCGCCCGAGCAGTGCGTGCCCACGCTGTGGGACTCCAGCCCCAGCGCGCCGCCCGCGCCGCACACGCTCGCCATGTACCGCCTGCTGCTCATACAGGTATAGTCAACCCTGGCGTTGCTCCGTCGTCTACTACAGGAGGCGGGCGAGCTGCCCGAGCTGGCGGCGTGGCTGGGACAAGCGGCGCCCGAGCAGTGCGTGCCCACGCTGTGGGACTCCAGCCCCAGCGCGCCGCCCGCGCCGCACACGCTCGCCATGTACCGCCTGCTGCTCATACAGGTATAGTCAACCCTGGCGTTGCTCCGTCGTCTACTACAGGAGACGGGCGAGCTGCCCGAGCTGGCGGCGTGGCTGGGACAAGCGGCGCCCGAGCAGTGCGTGCCCACGCTGTGGGACTCCAGCCCCAGCGCGCCGCCCGCGCCGCACACGCTCGCCATGTACCGCCTGCTGCTCATACAGGTATAGTCAACCCTGGCGTTGCTCCGTCGTCTACTACAGGAGGCGGGCGAGCTGCCCGAGCTGGCGGCGTGGCTGGGACAAGCGGCGCCCGAGCAGTGCGTGCCCACGCTGTGGGACTCCAGCCCCGTCGCGCCGCCCGCGCCGCACACGCTCGCCATGTACCGCCTGCTGCTCATACAGGTATAGTCAACCCTGGCGTTGCTCCGTCGTCTACTACAGGAGGCGGGCGAGCTGCCCGAGCTGGCGGCGTGGCTGGGACAAGCGGCGCCCGAGCAGTGCGTGCCCACGCTGTGGGACTCCAGCCCCAGCGCGCCGCCCGCGCCGCACACGCTCGCCATGTACCGCCTGCTGCTCATACAGGTATAGTCAACCCTGGCGTTGCTCCGTCGTCTACTACAGGAGGCGGGCGAGCTGCCCGAGCTGGCGGCGTGGCTGGGACAAGCGGCGTCCGAGCAGTGCGTGCCCACGCTGTGGGACTCCAGCCCCAGCGCGCCGCCCGCGCCGCACACGCTCGCCATGTACCGCCTGCTGCTCATACAGGTATAGTCAACCCTGGCGTTGCTCCGTCGTCTACTACAGGAGGCGGGCGAGCTGCCCGAGCTGGCGGCGTGGCTGGGACAAGCGGCGCCCGAGCAGTGCGTGCCCACGCTGTGGGACTCCAGCCCCAGCGCGCCGCCCGCGCCGCACACGCTCGCCATGTACCGCCTGCTGCTCATACAGGTATAGTCAACCCTGGCGTTGCTCCGTCGTCTACTACAGGAGGCGGGCGAGCTGCCCGAGCTGGCGGCGTGGCTGGGACAAGCGGCGCCCGAGCAGTGCGTGCCCACGCTGTGGGACTCCAGCCCCAGCGCGCCGCCCGCGCCGCACACGCTCGCCATGTACCGCCTGCTGCTCATACAGGTATAGTCAACCCTGGCGTTGCTCCGTCGTCTACTACAGGAGGCGGGCGAGCTGCCCGAGCTGGCGGCGTGGCTGGGACAAGCGGCGCCCGAGCAGTGCGTGCCCACGCTGTGGGACTCCAGCCCCAGCGCGCCGCCCGCGCCGCACACGCTCGCCATGTACCGCCTGCTGCTCATACAGGTATAGTCAACCCTGGCGTTGCTCCGTCGTCTACTACAGGAGGCGGGCGAGCTGCCCGAGCTGGCGGCGTGGCTGGGACAAGCGGCGCCCGAGCAGTGCGTGCCCACGCTGTGGGACTCCAGCCCCAGCGCGCCGCCCGCGCCGCACACGCTCGCCATGTACCGCCTGCTGCTCATACAGGTATAGTCAACCCTGGCGTTGCTCCGTCGTCTACTACAGGAGGCGGGCGAGCTGCCCGAGCTGGCGGCGTGGCTGGGACAAGCGGCGCCCGAGCAGTGCGTGCCCACGCTGTGGGACTCCAGCCCCAGCGCGCCGCCCGCGCCGCACACGCTCGCCATGTACCGCCTGCTGCTCATACAGGTATAGTCAACCCTGGCGTTGCTCCGTCGTCTACTACAGGAGGCGGGCGAGCTGCCCGAGCTGGCGGCGTGGCTGGGACAAGCGGCGCCCGAGCAGTGCGTGCCCACGCTGTGGGACTCCAGCCCCAGCGCGCCGCCCGCGCCGCACACGCTCGCCATGTACCGCCTGCTGCTCATACAGGTATAGTCAACCCTGGCGTTGCTCCGTCGTCTACTACAGGAGGCGGGCGAGCTGCCCGAGCTGGCGGCGTGGCTGGGACAAGCGGCGCCCGAGCAGTGCGTGCCCACGCTGTGGGACTCCAGCCCCAGCGCGCCGCCCGCGCCGCACACGCTCGCCATGTACCGCCTGCTGCTCATACAGGTAGCGTTAGCGTACTCATCTCTAACACGACGCCAACGCCGACCGCCAGATGATGGCTAAACCAACGCCACGGTCGACATATAATATTGGTTAAAATGTATGGCAGGTAGCACGCTCGGAGCGTGCGTTCTGTGCGTCCGTGGTCCCCGGTTGTCGGCGTACGCTTGACTTGTGTCGTCCATTGTATTACTGTGTTGGTTTATTAAAACCGTGGATGTTCGGATTTTTAATTAGATAAGTGGACAAATCTACTTTTTGACTGACGTATCTTTCGTTACTCAAAATGACTGGACTTACCAAGAAATCGGGTTTCTGATATCCATAGTTTCTGTGTATTAGGTTTACTTACCAGTTGAGGCCTTGAATGTTTTAACATACGCCATAAACTGAATCCTAGAAAAGCCATTACTTAAAGGTGAAATTGTACAACAAAATTTAAATGTGGACAGATTTGTGTCGGTCAAAAAGTTGATTCGCCCAAGTATTCTGTTTCTGAGAAATATTTTGATTGTGTGCATTAATTAACATTTGTTTTCTTAGGCATTCCGACCGGACCGCGTGATCGCAGCAGCCACTCAGCTGGTGGCCGCCGTTCTGGGCGCCGGTTTCATGGCCAAGGCCGAGACGGAGTTCGACCTCGCCTCCATCACCGAGCACCAGCTCAACGCCACCACCCCGGCGCTGCTGTGCTCCGTGCCCGGATACGACGCCAGCGGTATGTGACGCACATTCCACTTACAAAATAATCAACAAACAAATATAAAATATAAATTGTTAATTATGACGCAAAAACATGAACAACCTTACAATTTTAGTGAAAAGCGAAAACTTGACGCGAATACCATCTGGAAACTGTACGGAATTCCGTCCCTTGACTTACGAGTACCGCGCCTGAAGTGTAATGAAAGGAACATAATAACTTTAATACTTCCTCGCATCTTTGAGAGAAACTAATTAATTTGTGTAATGTATACAGGTCGTGTGGATGACATGGCGACGGAGCTGAACAAGCCGCTGTCGAGCATCGCCATCGGGTCCGCGGAGGGCTTCAACCAGGCCGAGCGCGCCATCAACACCGCCTGCAAGACCGGCCGGTATGCTGCTAAACATTGGCCTCAGTGACCCTTAGAGATACGACTGTATGAGAATGCATGAGCTCATTCTAATTTTATCCACATTTACCGTCCATAGTTTCCTTCATTCGATCAAATTACAATCGTCTAAAAAGACGTAACATTTTAGCAGATGGCGCCAGCATAGCTTGCCCTGTCAATCCCTAGAATTGTGTCAAATTTTAGTTTTTTTAATGCCCTGGATGCCAGCCCTGTAAGCCAAATCTCATAGAAAAAGGGGCAAGCTATGATGACGCCATCTCTGCCATTATCCACATTTATTATAACCACAAAGTATTACGCCATATAACACACTCTAATGTGGCTGTTAAACTTATGACTAAAGCACCTTGCACTTTACGAGTATATGGCCTTGGTCTTTCGGGATCAGGATTACTTAACCTTTTCGACGCCGTGTCAAGCACAAAAGTTGTCACTCGGATTCTCTGATTTGAAGTGTCAAAACTGAAATTGAACTTTATGCATGTGCACGTAGGTCTATGTTGCTCTGTGGTCAGTGACGGATTAATCCCTCTCGGCATTGGACCTGCGGTTCGGATATATCCGTCGTTGGCGTCAAAAAGGTTAAATACACCGTTATTCACCAGATGGGTGATGTTAAAGAACGTGCACCTCGCGCCAGTGTGGCTCGTGCAGCTGGAGAAGAAGCTCCACTCGCTGCAGCCGCACCCGGCCTTCCGGCTGTTCCTCACCACGGAGATCAGCCCCAAGCTGCCCGTGAACCTGCTGCGGGCCGGCCGCGTGCTCGTGTTCGAGCCGCCGCCCGGCATCCGCGCCAACCTGCTGCGCACCTTCGCCACGGTCACTATACTGTTACTCTATTATTAATCTCCATCAGGCTTCTCGCCACCGAACTCAGCACATTAATTACCAATGCTGCAGAATGTGTTACAACATTTTTATTAAAAATTATCAAGTGTTGGGACAAAACAACAACAAGGAATGTCTTCCACAACCTATTCGAATGCGTTTAAACTTGAACCATGGGAAAGTTTAAAACGGGTCTGGTGAACGTGAAACTAGAGTTTTAAATAATTTAATTTTTTTCAGGTGCCCGCTGCTCGTATGATGAAGCCTCCTTCGGAACGCGCACGTCTCTACTTCTTGTTGGCGTGGTTCCACGGTAAGTTTATGAGTTTATAATCGAATTTGAAATATTCTTGCTTATGTTATAGACGTTATAGTGTCACATTGCGCATAGCCAATATGACCTGTATTTTTGATTAATTTGTTCCACAGGCATCGTCCAAGAGCGGCTCCGCTACGTGCCGCTGGGCTGGGCCAAGTACTACGAGTTCAACGAGTCCGACCTGCGCGTGGCGTGTGATACTCTCGACACCTGGATTGACGCCACGGCTATGGTAGGAGCTCAAAAATAGCTTTAAACGGAGTCTGAACTCAATGCCCAAGTATCTTGACATAAAATATGAAACGGATAGTGCTTAGTCGCGTAAAGAGAGAGAGGGTACCGTACCGAATAGTCAGCTATCAAAAATCGTGATATCCGAAAATTTTGCCAGCATTCTCATCCATTTCATTCTTCATGTTTTAATTTGATTACGATTTACGAAACATGTGTAGCTATTACTTTTAATCTTAGTATTTATTTATTTTAAATTGCTAATAAAATGTAATTTAATTTGCCAGGGCCGCACCAATCTGCCTCCGGAGAAGGTGCCATGGGAAGCGCTAGTGACCCTCCTCTCGCAGTGCATCTACGGAGGCAAAATCGACAACTTATTCGACCAACGGTTGCTCCATTCTTTCCTGTGCAAGCTGTTCACACCGAGGTCATTCGAGGCGGACTTTGCGCTTGTCGCTAATGTCGATGGGGTAAGTTGAATAGTAATGCAATTTTGTACCTTGTGGTTAAATTGATGCAGACACTTTTTAGGCTCCTAATGATTCCGCTGTCGGCGGCGAGACATGTGGTCGGCTAGAGTCGCAAACCCTTCATATCCTCTGGTTGTGGTTGGAGTTAAGAGGGTTGCAACTAGTATAAGTATTGTCTATCTTCTTTACATGTAGTTACGAGAAATATACATGTCCAACGAAAAGTGCAGTGTTCTTCGGTTTTTAGGTGGATTTTTCGCTTCACACGCTCATACTAAAAACACTTTACACTTAATTTACCTTGATTTAAAATAAGGCATAGGCCCTGTAAGGGTTAAAGAGCATACGGTTAAGTTTAACTTTTTGAGTACCTATAAGTTGAATCACTCGTGACTCATGACAACCTGGTGTTCTTAGCGTCTAATAGCTTTAAGAACATTAATTAGCTCATAATTTTGCAGGCTCGACATTCGTCTAGTTTACTTAATTAGCTATAAACGACCTATTCCTCCGCAGGCAAGCGGCAACCAGAGGCACATCACCATGCCCGACGGCAACCGGCGCGACCACTTCCTCAAGTGGATCGAGGAGTTATCCGACAGGCAGACTCCGTCCTGGCTCGGCTTGCCCAACAACGCCGAAAAGGTTAGCTATTGCACTAATAAAATAAAAAAATACGTAAGCTTTGTTACTATTTAAGTGTTTGTAAGGCGTGCGACTTTCAATCCGAATATCATTGGATTGCTTTTCGATGAAGGAAAATATAGTGACTAATCATAATGAGCCTTAGTTTCCCCTTCTAGGTTCGAAGGTCTGCTTATTCATGGGAATAGGTTACCACAATGTCGGGACAACGCGTAGTACAAGTTGTTTTTGTACAGGTTTTGCTGACAACGCAAGGCAGCGACCTGGTGTCGAAACTGCTAAAGATGCAGCAACTGGAGGACGAGGAGGAGCTCGCGTACAACGCCGCTTCGCAGGATGACAGTCAGTATATTTATGGTTTTATACTTGTCGTTTAACCCTTAAATGCATGATTAAATTAATTAATGTAATATAATTAATTAATTAATTAAGCGTATTATAATTAATTATGCATCATTATTGCTTTGTATACATTTGGCAACAATATGCATTTAAGGGTTAACGAGGCAACACAAGTGACGCGGCGCGCAAAATATGTAAATTTGGCTATAGGCTATATGTTTTTTTTGTCGATTTCTTGTCAGATTTTGATAAAATTTGGTAGATTTGAAGAGCTCCTCATTCTGGTCGGAAGGAACACGAAATATTAATTTGGGACAAAATGTATACCTTGAGCTACGAAAATTCCATACGTTTTCGTAACTCGGTGGAATATTTTGTAGGACATACGGTGATTTTATGATGTAGAGAATAAGAAACTATCTATCCATCAAATTTTATCAGTCTGATAAAATTATAAAAAAAAACGACAACAAAATAAAAATCCGTCCATCAATGATTTAAATTCAATGATATTACAAAATTTTGAAACTTCCTGAGTGAGGGATGATTCTCTTGGAAGTAGCTCAACCGCAATTAGGAAATTAGTAGTGACACATCTCAGTATGCAACTCTTAGCTCCTATTTACTACTGATTTTTTAAACCCACTCCGACTTAATGTAGCGATAGCACAAAATGTAACGTTGGCGTCAAAACTTGTTATTGGCTTTAATTGTCTTTGTTTTTTCCACGTTACAGAAGTCGATGGTAACTATTAGTTTTAATTGGAATATTTAATCGTTGTTCGTTACTGCAACACACTCGCGTTGCTTCGTCAGGCCTTTCCATCTGCAAAATACATAACTTTGAAGTACTAGCTTGCCGCGTGAATTTCAAGCAGCAGGCATTTCGTTTGGGCATATAGTAAATGGATAAAAACATATTAGAAAAAAATCGTTATATTAGTAGAATAAGTAGCATTATCGATGAGAGCAGTACCTATATTTGAACTTAAAATTCATATTCGTATTTTACGTTTACATGAAGAATACTGGCTTGAATCTTGAGCACTGACTTAAATACGTTTCGTATTCAGTATAAAATACACATGTACCATACAATTTTGGCTATTACCGTGGCTTAAAAATAGTTAGTAACCAGTAACTTCCACTGATTACTTTATCTTCGACAGAAGTAAACGTCGTTGTACTCGTAGCTCGACAATATGTATATATATATTTTTTTTTAAATAATGAGATAGAATAGATGATGTCGATGCGCATGCTCACATTTTAGTGACCGGAGGTCGGTGCCAGCTCTTACAAAAAAACCAGGTTATATTTCTCGCGAGCAAATAAGCATGATGGCAACTATATTACGTCTTCTTGCATGCGTTGCTCTATACTTGGCGTGTTTATTTCAACGCTGTGTGCATATCCCTGTCGCTAAACCTAAACTCAAAGTTTCCCTGCAGATGGAAGGCGGTGTAAGACTGGTTTACATTGTATGTGTTTGTACAGATGCGTTGGTGGTGGAGGGCGACGGCCGCCCGGCTTGGATGAAGTCTCTCCATCAAACTGCGACTGGCTGGCTTCAGCTCCTGCCCGAGAAACTACCGGTAAGAACTTCATTTTATTATTATTTATTATTCACGTTAAAAGCTAGCTAAAAAGATAAATTTACAATATTATATTTTACTAATCACTTGTAGAAGTAATTTTTTTGACGCTCCTGAGGGGCCGACCACACCTATTGATTAATTTTTGTCATCCAGACGCTGCGCCGTACAGTGGAGAATATTAAGGACCCGCTGTACCGCTTCTTCGAGCGCGAGGTCGCCGCCGGGGCTTCGCTGTTGGCTCAAGTGCACCACGACCTCAGGAACGTGCTCGCTATCTGTCAGGTAACTATAGTTTGGCCCAGGACTGTCTCATTTCAAACATAGAGAGAATTATACGCTATTGTCTTACGTTAGTACTAGCACCCAAAGGATGAGTATAGTTTTCTTGGTTTTTTTTTTCTAACTGATAAGTGTTTGCCAGACTATATTTAAATTAATATTGTACTCAGCAGAATTAACGAAGTCACAATTTCACACCGTCCCATCTTGCGGCATAC